>NC_091997.1:53870065-54179654 GCF_044704955.1 Pristiophorus japonicus
TTTGGGCAGAAGGATTGCCGCTGATGGAATCCGCCCAACAGAGTCCAAAACCGAAGCAATTCGTCTGGCACCCAGGCCCCGGAATGTCTCGGAACTGCGCACCTTTCTCGGGCTACTCAATTACTTTGGGAACTTTATGCAGAACTTGAGCACACTGCTGGAGCCTCTCCACGTGCTACTCAAAGGGGTGCGATTGGTTTTGGGGGGACGCCCAAGAAAGCGCCTTCAATAAGGCACGCAACCTTCTATGTTCCAAAATTTTTTTTGCCTTTTTTGACCCAGGTAAAAAGCTAATTCTTACATGTGATGCATCAGCGTATGGGGTCGGGTGCGTTTTACAGCATGTCAATGATACGGGTAAATTACAACCCATTGCTTATGCCTCCAGGTCCCTTTCGCGGGCGGAGCGCGGGTATGGTATGGTGTGGTTGAGAAGGAGGCGCTCATGTGCGTGTACGGTGTCAAAAAGATGCACCAAAACCTTTTCGGGGGCAAGTTCACATTAGAAACCGACCACAAACCCCTCACGTCCCTGCTATCCGAGTGCAAGGCAATAAACGCCAACGACTTGGCGTGCATTCAGCGGTGGGCACTCATGCTGGCGTCTTACGACTACACAATAAGGCACAGACCAGGCACAGTCAACTGTGCCAACGCGCTTAGCAGGCTACCCCTGGCGACCACGGAAGGGTCCGACGAATAGGACAGTGAGATGGTCATGGCAATCAATGCCTTTGAATCCACAGGTTCGCCCATGACGGCTCGCCAAATCAGAGCCTGGACGACCAGCGACCCCACGTTATCCTTAGTCAAAAGAGGTGTTTTAACTGGTGACTGGGCAGAGGCTCGCGATGCTTGCCCCGAGGAGGTCAAACCTTTCCATAGGCGCATGCATGAACTATCACTATAGGCAGACTGCCTGATGTGGGGCAGCCGAGTAGTAATGCCTCTGCGAGGCAGAGAGGCGTTTGTCCGGGAGCTCCACCGCGAGCACCGAGGGATCATCCTTATGAAGGCCATAGCTAGATCCCACGTCTGGTGGCCTGGCATTGACGCGGACTTGGAGTTCTGCGTCCGGCGGTGCACCATTTGTGTCCAACTCAGTAATGCCCCCAGGGAGGCCCCGCTAAGTCCCTGGCCCTGGCCCACCAAACCGTGGTCGTGGGTGCATGTAGACTATGCGGGCCCATTCATGGGCAAAATGTTCCTCGTGGTCGTTGATGCATTTTCAAAGTGGATCGAGTGCACCATTTTAAACTCGAGCACCACCTCCACTACTGTGGGGAGCCTTAGAACCATTTTTGCAATGCACGGAATCCCTGACATATTGGTCAGTGATAATGGTCCGTGCTTCACCAGCGCTGAATTTCAAGATTTTATAGTTGACCAGGGCATAAATCACGTTAAGACGGCACCGTTCAAGCCGGCCTCCAATGGCCAGGTGAAGCGAGCAGTGCAAATCGTTAAACAAGGCATGCTAACAATCCAAGGTCCCACGCTGCAGAGCCGCCTGTCGCGACTGCTGCTGGCATACCGATCTCGTCAGCATTCGTTGACTGGGGTTCCCCCCCGCGCAACTATTGATAAAACGGACCTTAAAGATTAGGCTCTCGTTAATCCTCCCAGACATGCATGAAATTGTTGAGGCAAAGTGCCGGAAGCTGACTGAGTACTATGACCGAAATTCGAGGGGGAGGTGGAATGAGATCGGGGACAAAGTGTTTATGCTAAACTATGGCAGGGGTCCCAAATGGCTTGCAGGGACAGTAACAGGCAAGGAAGGAAACAGGCTACTGGTTGTACAAATGGACAATGGCCAAACCTGCCGGAGGCATGTAGACCAAGTAAAAAGTAGATTCACCAACAACACTGCAGAACCAGAGGCAGACTACAATGTGGAACTCACACCACACCTGGTGGACAGACAGAGGGAACAACCTGCGGAAAGGGCAGTCTCAACAGACAGCCCAGGCGAGATACCAGCAATCACACCGAAAGAAAAACAGGCACCAAGGCAAACAACTGAACAACAACTAAGACGCTCCACGCGAGAGCGTAGACCATCTGAGAGACTGAATCTATAAAGACAATAAGACCTTGGGGGAGGGTGATGTCATGTATCTCACACTACTGTATATTACTGTATCTTACCATGCTATACATGACTGTAACTAGATATGATCTGTAACCACAAGCATACTTTACCACCAGGGGTGCACTTGCAGGAGACACTGCATACCTGTTCCACACAGGTATATAAAGGCAGTTCTCAAGCAAGTGAAGCATTCGAGAGCTGTGAAATAAAGGTGCAGGTCCAGAGTGACCTTGACTTCAGCATGTGCCTCGTGTAAGTCTGTACTGGAGGGTTAGGACTTTACAATTGGCATAAAACAAACATCTAAATCTTACTGCAGCAACTAACCCCTATAAAGGGACACCAACTGCTGTAGAAAAGAACAGCGACCATTTATATCGCACCATTCACAACCTCTGGACGTCCCAAACGCTTTACAGCCAATGAAGTACTTTGAGAGTGTAGTCACTGTTGAAAACGCGGCAACCAATTTGCGCACAGCAAGCCCCCATAAACAGCAATGTGATACTGTCCAAATCATCTGTTTTAGTGATGTTAGTTGAGGTATAAATATTGGCCAGGACAGCAGGGATAACTCCCCTGTTCATCTTCAAAATAGTGCCACGGGATCTTTTACATCCACGAGAGGGCAGACGGGGCCTCGGTTTAACATCTTTTCCAACAGTGCCCCACTCCCTCAGTACTCGCCACTGGCCAGAGTCATACCTAGCACAAAGGAAGATGGTTCTGGTTGTTGGAGATCAATCATCACAACCCCAGGACATCGCTGCAGGAGTTCCTCAGGGCAGTGTCCTCGGCCCAACCATCTTCAGCTGCTTCATCAATCGCCTTCCCTCCATCATAAGGTCAGAAGTGAGGGTATTCACTGACGATTGAATATTATTTACCTCCATTCACAATTTCCTCAGATAATGAAGCAGTCCATGCCCACATGCAGCAAGATCTAGACAACATCCAGGTTTGGACTGATGTTTGGCAAGTAACATTCGTGCCGCACAAGTGCCAGGCAATGTTGATCTCCAGCAACAGAGAGTCTAACCATCTCCATTGACCAGAAACTTAACTGGACCAGCCACATAAATACTGTGGCTACAAGAGCAGGTCAGAGGCTGGGTATTCTGCAGCCAGTGTCTCACCTCCTGACTCCCCAAAGCTTGTCCACCACCCACAATGCACTCTCCATTTGCCTGGATGGGTACAGCTGGAGCAACAGCCAAGAAGCTTGACATTATCCAAGACAAAGCAGTCTACTTGATTGGCACCCCATCCACTGGCTTAAAAATCCATTCCCTCCACCATCAGTGTCCTAGGGCTGCAGTGTGTCCTTTCTATAGACTGCACTGCAGCAACTCTCCACGACCTCTACCCCCTAGAAGGGTAAGAGAAGCAGACGCATGGGAACACCATCACCCGCAAGTTCTCCTCCAAGTCATACACTATCCTGACTTGGAAATATATCGCCGTTCCTTCATCGTCGCTGGGTCACAATCCTGGAACTTCTCCCCCCCCCTCCCCCAACAGCACTGTGGGACCACCTTCACCACACGGACTGCATCGGTTCAAAAAAGCGGCTCACCACCGCCTTCTCGAGGGCAATTAGGGATGGGCAATAAATGCCAGCCTTGCCAGTGATGCCCACATCCCGAGAATGAATAGTGCTAGAAGCAGTGCTAGAAGCAAAAAATGTCTGATTCAGAGACAAGCGTGGTATGCACTGAGCCAAGGCTGGCACTGGCACTGAGTCACTCAGACCAGGGGATAGTCAGTTGACTCCCATTTGTGGGCTGTATTTATCTCCGTTAAGGGCAAAGGTTGAGGAATTATAATTGGCCTCCATCCCCATGGTCGAAGGTGGGTAAAGATCAGCTCCCGGCCACACCCCAGTGCTTTGTGTTGGAACATTGGAACATGTGTCCATGTGGATGGAGGTGAGGACATGGTCTGGCTCAGATACTGGGCTCCTACGGTTGGATAGCGTGTAAACGCTCACTGTCTGGGCTCGCACACGGACAATGGGTATGGTGAGCTACTGGAGCACTGCGGCAGCTGTGGATCTGGGAGTGGAACCGTGTCCAGCACCAGCCAGCCACTTCAGGAGAGAGGGGGAGAAAACTGGAAAATGCCACCATGGTAACCGTGATGTCGGGGGCAGATTCATGCAGACCAGCAATGTGAAGAGTACACCAAGAAAATCATGGTCGCAGGCAGGTATTTACACCAGGGACACATACTTACACCAGGGACAGGCATTTAGACCAGAGAAGGCCATTCACTCTAGAAGCAGGGTTCAACTTGAGCCATTGACATTCCTTTGTAACTGGATGACCCAGGAAACTCATGTTGTATGGCAATCTGCTCTCGCTCACTGATTGAACATAAGAAGTAGGAGCAGGAGTCAGCCATATGGGAGCTTGCTGTGTGCAAATTGTTACCACATTTCCCACATTACAACAGAGACTACACCAGAAAGTACTGCATTGGCAGTAAAGCGCTTTGGGATGTCCTGAGGCCATGAATTGCAGGCAGCTTGCTTTTAATGATGGGACTTCACACAGCCCTGTGCAAGGTGCAGGGAGAAGGGTCAAGAGGTTGGGGAAGGGGCTGTGGGGATAGCAGAGGGGTCGAGCAGACAGCACAGGGGGCATCAAGGAGATGGAACAGGGGCCTCACTACTTCAAACACAACAAAAAGGGACTCAGCGATCAGCTTGCAATGGGGACAGCTTTCGCACATCCCATTCTGTGTAAGGGCTGGCTTTCAAACAGACTCTGCAGAAGCTGGGTTGTGCGTCAATGTGCAGCAGCAAGGAGATAAAGCAGCACCTCACCCTCGGCAAACAACTCGTAAATGACCAACCAGGCGATTGGTGTCATGTATCTCACACTACTGTATATAACTGTATCTTACCATGCTATACATGACTGTAACTAGATATGACCTGTAACCACAAGCATACTTTACCACCAGGGATGCACTTGCAGGAGACACTGCATACCTGTTCCACACAGGTATATAAAGGCAGGTCTCAGACAAGTGAGGCACTCGAGAGCTGTGAAATAAAGGTGCAGGTCCAGAGTGACCTTGACTTCAGCATGTGCCTCGTGTAAGTCTGTACTGCAGGGTCAGGACTTTAAAGTGGCGACGAGTTACGGGATCGCAGAATCCACAGAATGGCTACCAACGGCTCAGATGAGAAATACAATGCTGGAGACAATTGGGAGGACTTTATAGAAAGGCTCCAGTAAATCTTTGTAACCAAAGACTGGTTGGGCGACGATAAGGCAGACAAGAGAAGACCCCATCTCTTGACCAGCCATGGCTCGAAAACATACGCCTTAATGAAGGATCTGCTGGCATCCGAGAAACCAGCAAGCAAGTCGTTTGAGGAGTTGAGTACACTGGTGAGAGACTACCTGAAGCCAGCGAGCAGCCTACACATGGCCAGACACAGGTTCTACAACTACAGACACTGTGTGGGCCAGAGCATACCCGACTTTGTGGCGGAACTTCGGAGGCTGGCTAGTTTATGTGAGTTCTCCAATGAACTAAGAAGAGAAGTACTTAGAGACTTTTTTATTGAAGGAATAGGCCACGCAGGCATATTCCGAAAGTTTATAGAGACCAAGAACTTGAACCTAGAGGCAGCCGCACTGGTCGCACAGACATTCTTGGCAGGAGAAGAAGAAACGAGGTTGATCTATACTGCGGGTACAACGACTAACGAAACATCAGAACAAGGGGCTCACAGCGTGAAACAAGCCGCTACCTCCATACACAGACAAAGGCAGGAGAGCAGGCCTTCAACAGCAGGCAGTGGCACCAGAAGCCATCAAGGGCCACATGAACGGCCGTTCACACCTCATCAACCCACAATGCGAGCACTCACCTACAGACTGAGAGAAGCTCAAGACAGATCAGCCAGACGCAGCTCATCCTTCGGAAACAATGGAAGCGGTCTGTGCTGGAGATGTGGGGGAAGGCACTCAACAAGGGGGTGTCAATTTCAACATGCTGTTTGCAGAAACTGCAACTATACAGGGCATCTGGCCCGCATGTGCAGAAAAACAGCAGATCGGCTGGTATACGAATCGGAAGGGTCGGAAAGCGGACCAGAAGACGGTGGGGACAATGCCTGGGATGTCGAGGTACAGCGGGTCAACACGATCAATGTCCACTATTCTTACAACAAGACGCCTCCAATAGTGATGAGGGTCCTACTCAACGGGATACCCGTCAACATGGAACTAGACACGGGAGCTAGTCAATCTCTCATGAGCGAGCATCCAACAATTTGGACAGCTGTGGCCGCACAAAAGCAACAGACCAAAACTCACAAGGATCGACGCCAAACTAAGGACCTATACCAAAGAAATCGTTCCAGTCCTTGGCAGCGCCATGCTCTCAGTCACACACAAAGGGACAGTGAACCGACTTCCCCTGTGGATTGTCCCCGGAGATCTCCCAGCACTGCTGGGGAGAAGCTGGCTGGCTAAACTAAATTGGAAATGGGATGATGTTCACGCCATGTCATCAGAGGAACAGACCTCCTGCTCAACAGTTCTAAGTCATTTTGAACATCTCTTTGAGCCAGGTGTGGGCACCTTCAAAGGGGCCAAAATTAAAATCTACATCACACAGGATGCTAGACCGTTCCATCACAAGGCTAGAGCTGTGCCTTATGTGATGAGGGAAAAGATTGGACACGAACTGGACCGGCTTCTGCGGGAAGGCATTATCTCACCCGTGGAATTTAGCGACTGGGCAAGTCCCATCGTCCCCGTCATGAAGCCTGATGGATCCGTACGAATCTGTGGGGATTACAAGTCTACCATAAACAGAGTCTCCCTACAGGATCAATACCCGCTGCCCAGAGCGGAGGACCTATTTGCCACATTCTCTGGAGGAAAAAATTTCTCGAAACTAGACCTCACATCTGCGTATATGACGCAAGAACTGACCAAAGAGTCTAAGCTACTCACCACCATCAACACACATCGAGGCCTTTTTGTGTACAATCGATGCCCATTCGGCATCAGGTCAGCAGCTGCTATATTCCAGCGCAACATGGAGAGTCTGCTCAAGTCCATCCCGGGGACGGTTGTGTTTCAAGATGACATACTCATCACGGGCAGGGACACCATCTCCGCAATTTGGAGGAAGTACTAAGTCGATTGGATCGGGTAGGCCTAAGAGTTAAGAAATCCAAGTTTCTGTTTCTCGCGCCCGAGGTTGAAATTTTGGGCAGAAGGATTGCCGCTGATGGAATCCGCCCAACAGAGTCCAAAACCGAAGCAATTCGTCTGGCACCCAGGCCCCGGAATGTCTCGGAACTGCGCACCTTTCTCGGGCTACTCAATTACTTTGGGAACTTTATGCAGAACTTGAGCACACTGCTGGAGCCTCTCCACGTGCTACTCAAAGGGGTGCGATTGGTTTTGGGGGGACGCCCAAGAAAGCGCCTTCAATAAGGCACGCAACCTTCTATGTTCCAAAATTTTTTTTGCCTTTTTTGACCCAGGTAAAAAGCTAATTCTTACATGTGATGCGTCAGCGTACGGGGTCGGGTGCGTTTTACAGCATGTCAATGATACGGGTAAATTACAACCCATTGCTTATGCCTCCAGGTCCCTTTCGCGGGCGGAGCGCGGGTATGGTATGGTGTGGTTGAGAAGGAGGCGCTCATGTGCGTGTACGGTGTCAAAAAGATGCACCAAAACCTTTTCGGGGGCAAGTTCACATTAGAAACCGACCACAAACCCCTCACGTCCCTGCTATCCGAGTGCAAGGCAATAAACGCCAACGACTTGGCGTGCATTCAGCGGTGGGCACTCATGCTGGCGTCTTACGACTACACAATAAGGCACAGACCAGGCACAGTCAACTGTGCCAACGCGCTTAGCAGGCTACCCCTGGCGACCACGGAAGGGTCCGACGAACAGGACAGTGAGATGGTCATGGCAATCAATGCCTTTGAATCCACAGGTTCGCCCATGACGGCTCGCCAAATCAGAGCCTGGACGACCAGCGACCCCACGTTATCCTTAGTCAAAAGAGGTGTTTTAACTGGTGACTGGGCAGAGGCTCGCGATGCTTGCCCCGAGGAGGTCAAACCTTTCCATAGGCGCATGCATGAACTATCACTATAGGCAGACTGCCTGATGTGGGGCAGCCGAGTAGTAATGCCTCTGCGAGGCAGAGAGGCGTTTGTCCGGGAGCTCCACCGCGAGCACCGAGGGATCATCCTTATGAAGGCCATAGCTAGATCCCACGTCTGGTGGCCTGGCATTGACGCGGACTTGGAGTTCTGCGTCCGGCGGTGCACCATTTGTGTCCAACTCAGTAATGCCCCCAGGGAGGCCCCGCTAAGTCCCTGGCCCTGGCCCACCAAACCGTGGTCGTGGGTGCATGTAGACTATGCGGGCCCATTCATGGGCAAAATGTTCCTCGTGGTCGTTGATGCATTTTCAAAGTGGATCGAGTGCACCATTTTAAACTCGAGCACCACCTCCACAACTGTGGGGAGCCTTAGAACCATTTTTGCAATGCACGGAATCCCTGACATATTGGTCAGTGATAATGGTCCGTGCTTCACCAGCGCTGAATTTCAAGATTTTATAGTTGACCAGGGCATAAATCACGTTAAGACGGCACCGTTCAAGCCGGCCTCCAATGGCCAGGTGAAGCGAGCAGTGCAAATCGTTAAACAAGGCATGCTAACAATCCAAGGTCCCACGCTGCAGAGCCGCCTGTCGCGACTGCTGCTGGCATACCGATCTCGTCAGCATTCGTTGACTGGGGTTCCCCCCCGCGCAACTATTGATAAAACGGACCTTAAAGATTAGGCTCTCGTTAATCCTCCCAGACATGCATGAAATTGTTGAGGCAAAGTGCCGGAAGCTGACTGAGTACTATGACCGAAATTCGAGGGGGAGGTGGAATGAGATCGGGGACAAAGTGTTTATGCTAAACTATGGCAGGGGTCCCAAATGGCTTGCAGGGACAGTAACAGGCAAGGAAGGAAACAGGCTACTGGTTGTACAAATGGACAATGGCCAAACCTGCCGGAGGCATGTAGACCAAGTAAAAAGTAGATTCACCAACAACACTGCAGAACCAGAGGCAGACTACAATGTGGAACTCACACCACACCTGGTGGACAGACAGAGGGAACAACCTGCGGAAAGGGCAGTCTCAACAGACAGCCCAGGCGAGATACCAGCAATCACACCGAAAGAAAAACAGGCACCAAGGCAAACAACTGAACAACAACTAAGACGCTCCACGCGAGAGCGTAGACCATCTGAGAGACTGAATCTATAAAGACAATAAGACCTTGGGGGAGGGTGATGTCATGTATCTCACACTACTGTATATTACTGTATCTTACCATGCTATACATGACTGTAACTAGATATGATCTGTAACCACAAGCATACTTTACCACCAGGGGTGCACTTGCAGGAGACACTGCATACCTGTTCCACACAGGTATATAAAGGCAGGTCTCAGGCAAGTGAAGCATTCGAGAGCTGTGAAATAAAGGTGCAGGTCCAGAGTGACCTTGACTTCAGCATGTGCCTCGTGTAAGTCTGTACTGGAGGGTTAGGACTTTACAATTGGCATAAAACAAACATCTAAATCTTACTGCAGCAACTAACCCCTATAAAGGGACACCAACTGCTGTAGAAAAGAACAGCGACCATTTATATCGCACCATTCACAACCTCTGGACGTCCCAAACGCTTTACAGCCAATGAAGTACTTTGAGAGTGTAGTCACTGTTGAAAACGCGGCAACCAATTTGCGCACAGCAAGCCCCCATAAACAGCAATGTGATACTGTCCAAATCATCTGTTTTAGTGATGTTAGTTGAGGTATAAATATTGGCCAGGACACCAGGGATAACTCCCCTGTTCATCTTCAAAATTTACATCCACGAGAGGGCAGACGGGGCCTCGGTTTAACATCTTTTCCAACAGTGCCCCACTCCCTCAGTACTCGCCACTGGCCAGAGTCATACCTAGCACAAAGGAAGATGGTTCTGGTTGTTGGAGATCAATCATCACAACCCCAGGACATCGCTGCAGGAGTTCCTCAGGGCAGTGTCCTCGGCCCAACCATCTTCAGCTGCTTCATCAATCGCCTTCCCTCCATCATAAGGTAAAAAGTGAGGCTATTCACTGACGATTGAATATTATTCAGCTCCATTCACAATTTCCTCAGATAATGAAGCAGTCCATGCCCACATGCAGCAAGATCTAGACAACATCCAGGTTTGGGCTGATGTTTGGCAAGTAACATTCGTGCCGCACAAGTGCCAGGCAATGTTGATCTCCAGCAACAGAGAGTCTAACCATCTCCATTGACCAGAAACTTAACTGGACCAGCCACATAAATACTGTGGCTACAAGAGCAGGTCAGAGGCTGGGTATTCTGCAGCCAGTGTCTCACCTCCTGATCCCCAAAGCCTGTCCACCACCCACAATGCACTCTCCATTTGCCTGGATGGGTACAGCTGGAGCAACAGCCAAGAAGCTTGACATTATCCAAGACAAAGCAGTCTACTTGATTGGCACCCCATCCACTGGCTTAAAAATCCATTCCCTCCACCATCAGTGTCCTAGGGCTGCAGTGTGTCCTTTCTATAGACTGCACTGCAGCAACTCTCCACAACCTCTACCCCCTAGGGTAAGAGAAGCAGACGCATGGGAACACCATCACCTGCAAGTTCCCCTCCAAGTCATACACTATCCTGACTTGGAAATATATCGCCGTTCCTTCATCGTCGCTGGGTCACAATCCTGGAACTCCCCCTCCCACCCCCTCCCCCAACAGCACTGTGGGACCACCTTCACCACACGGACTGCATCGGTTCAAAAAAGCGGCTCACCACCGCCTTCTCGAGGGCAATTAGGGATGGGCAATAAATGCCAGCCTTGCCAGTGATGCCCACATCCCGAGAATGAATAGTGAAGCAGTGCTAGAAGCAAAAAATGTCTGATTCAGAGACAAGTGTGGTATGCACTGAGCCAAGGCTGGCACTGGCACTGAGTCACTCAGACCAGGGGATAGTCAGTTGACTCCCATTTGTGGGCTGTATTTATCTCCGTTAAGGGCAAAGGTTGAGGAATTATAATTGGCCTCCATCCCCATGGTCGAAGGTGGGTAAAGATCAGCTCCCGGCCACACCCCAGTGCCTTGTGTTGGAACATTGGAACATGTGTCCATGTGGATGGAGGTGAGGACATGGTCTGGCTCAGATACTGGGCTCCTACGGTTGGATAGCGTGTAAACGCTCACTGTCTGGGCTCGCACACGGACAATGGGTATGGTGAGCTACTGGAGCACTGCGGCAGCTGTGGATCTGGGAGTGGAACCGTGTCCAGCACCAGCCAGCCACTTCAGGAGAGAGGGGGAGAAAACTGGAAAATGCCACCATGGTAACCGTGATGTCGGGGGCAGATTCATGCAGACCAGCAATGTGAAGAGTACACCAAGAAAATCATGGTCGCAGGCAGGTATTTACACCAGGGACACATACTTACACCAGGGACAGGCATTTAGACCAGAGAAGGCCATTCACTCTAGAAGCAGGGTTCAACTTGAGCCATTGACATTCCTTTGTAACTGGATGACCCAGGAAACTCATGTTGTATGGCAATCTGCTCTCGCTCACTGATTGAACATAAGAAGTAGGAGCAGGAGTCAGCCATTCAGCCCCTCGAATCTGCTCCACCATTCAATGAGATCATGACTGATCTTCTACCTCAACTCCACTTTCCTGCACTATCTCCATATCCCTTGATTCCCTTAATATTCAAAAATCTATCAATCTCTGTCTTGAATATACTCAAAGACTGAGCCTCCACAGCCCTCTGGGGTGGAGAATTCCTCTGAGTGAAAAAATTTCTCCTCATCTCAGTCCGAAATGGCTGACTGTGATCCCTGGTTCTAGACTCCGCGTGCCAGAGGAAACATCCTCCCTGCATCTATCCTGTCAAGCCCTGTAAGAATTGTGTTTGTTTTGTATGATTGGTGTTATATTCTACAAAATATATAAAACTATATAAAAAAATTCTTTCTTTCTTTCTTTCAATTATATGGGCAATTGATTCCCCCTGGTCAGCGAGTTGGTAATTAGAGGACATAAATTTAAGATCATCGTGGAAGAGCGAAGGCAGAGGTTCGGAGCAATGTTCCCGTTAATCTACGTGGCCACACGCTGGTCTGGAGGTTCCGTGCAGGCCGCTCAACAGCCCTGCAACGGAAATAACCGCGCGCACGCAGGGAATTGAACGGGCCGCGCAACTGCCGCTGAAAAAACAATTAGCAAGAACATTGGTGAGGAGGAATGTTGTTACACAGGTTAATCTGGATATGGGATCCCGGACCAGGAACAGTGTTGGAATTAAAATCCACAACACCTTTTAAAAGGGAAGTGGTTAAATATTTGAATAATAATAATTGAAGAGGGTACGAAAAAGAGCAGGGGGGGTGGGACTAAGTGGGTGGCTCTTCCAGAGAGACGGCACAGGCGCGATGGGCCAAATGGCCTCCTTCTGGACTCTAGAATTCTGTGTCCTAGAAATTCCTGTCCTTTGTGCCTTTGCGACCGGGAGTTTTAGCGGCAGCGGTGACCGGCCACGCCATGCTCCGCCGCACTGGCGATACTGCCGTCATCACCCCGCACCCTAAATTGGGTATGGCCCCCTGAATCGGCGCCGGGCCATTGATAGCGACAGGTTCCAGGAGCACATACTGGGCGGGCGGGTGCTCATGGGGCGAATCTTAAAGGGGATGTCTGCTGCAGTTTAAAAAACATTCCCCGATTTTTTTTTTCCTGCGCCGCGTTGGTGGTTTGAACAGGGGGTTCGTGCCACAATCGATCAGCCCGGCACTCTGCTTGAGTGCTTTGCTGTTGGCACAGCAACTCGGCTCCCCGGTGGTCCAGCTAGGCCTATCTTTTTTGCTGCAGACTGTGCAGCTTGGGTCCTTCCCTTTAATGAAGGGTAGATCCCCTCCCACGCACTTGCTCAGTGCGTAGCACTGCGCCCCGCTCCCGACGCGCGCCGCCCCAAAAAGGAAGGGAAGCGCTTTTTGTTGCACTTCCTTTCGGGGGCGGTGACCCCAATTTCCCACAAGAAGCGAGGCTTCTGCTCCGGTGCAAAGTCTCGCGCCCCGCGAGTGTTACGGGGTGGTACCCCATTTGTCTCCCTGTGTGATTGTAGATGACCTTCACACTGTGTCGAGCTGTGCTGAGCACTGGGCTGTGGTGCCCTCATACTTGGTGGCCTGTGATTTCCTGCTCTACCTCATCGCCCTCCTCTGCAGTGTTCAATGAAGGCAAACTTGCTGCCATACCCACACTGTTCACTTGATCCAAGAAACTCCTCCCTGACTAATTCCGTATTCTCTCTCCTGCTCTCCTCATCCTCGAACGTTGCCAAAGCTCTCTGGTATGTTTACACCAGTTGTGCAAAAATATGTGATGTCTAAATCAAGTACATCCTTACTGTGTGTCCCATTAATTGCTGATTAACAAGTGGATAACATTTGTAATGTGTTTGCTCCATGAATTGTTTGCTTAAGAATTCATGAATTGGTTTATTAGCAAAAGGTTAAACAATCACACTACACATTACCGGTTCATCCACCAGACTCACAACTGCATCCCTCATTGTGGATCCCCTGAACCCAACTGGCTGGGGTTTTATTGAGTCTTGTGAGCGTCACATAACTGGCTAAGCCACTCCTAACAAAGCATACTCGCAGGTGCATACATTACTACATTAACCACAATTTGCATTTATATAGGGCCTTTAACGTAGTAAAACATCCCAAGCAATGTTCCCTCTCATTTCTTTTAGGGTGCACAGCCCCTTTAACGGCCTGCGGGTTTTTCCATTCAATGGTCGCTGACTGAGTTGCGTGCCGCGCTTCACTGCAGCTTCACAGGAACATTGGCCCCAAGTGTGTTACCGCGGGAGTGTTACCAAAATAAATTTAACACCGAGTCTTTAATGGAGGTCAGGTATTCTTTGCACAACAGTGCATTTCTTATTCTCAACCTAGCGGTACAGTGAGGCCCAGGGATACAGTGTCCAGGGATGCAGTGGGACCCAGGGATACAGTGCCCAGGGATGCAGTGTCCAGGGATACAGTGCCCAAGGATGCAGTGGGGCCCAGGGATACGGTGTCCAGGGATACAGTGTGCAGGGATACAGTGGGGCCCAAGGATACAGTGTTCAGGGATACAGTGGGGCCCAGGGATACAGTGCCCAGGGATACAGTGTCCAGGGATACAGTGACGCCCAGGGATACAGTGGGGCCCAAGGATACAGTGTCCAGGGATACAGTGCCCAGAGATACAGTGGGGCCCAGGGTTACAGTGCCCAGGGATACATTGGGGCCCAGGGATACAGTGAGGCCCAGGGATACAGTGCACAGGGATACAGTGGGGCCCAAGGATACAGTGTCCAGGGATACAGTGCCCAGGGATACAGTGAGGCCCAGGGGTACAGTGCCCAGGGATACAGTGCTCAGGGATACAGTGCCCAGGGATACAGTGAGGCCCAGGGATACAGTGCTCAGGGATACAGTGCCAATGGATACAGTGAGGCCCAGGGATAGTGCCCAGGGATAGAGTGAGGCGCAGGGATAGTGCCCAGGGATACAGTGCCCAGGGATACAGCGAGGCCCAGGGATACAGTGCCCAGGGATACAGTGCTCAGGGATACAGTGGGGCCCAGGGATGCAGTGCCCAGGGATACAGTGCCTAGGGATACAGTGAGGCCCAGGGGTACAGTGCCCAGGGATACAGTGAGGCCCAGGGGTACAGTGCCCAGGGATACAGTGAGGCCCAGGGATACAGTGAGGCCCAGGGATACAGTGCCCAGGGATACAGTGCCCAGGGATACACAGGGATACAGTGAGGCCCAGGAATACAGTGGGGCCCAGGAGTACACTGTCCAGGGATACAGTGCTCAGGGATACAGTGCCCAGGGATACAGTGCACAGGGATACAGTGCGCAGGGGTACAGTGGGGCCCAAGGATACAGTGTCCAGGGATACAGTGAGGCCCAGGGGTACAGTGCCCAGGGATACAGTGCTCAGGGATACAGTGCCCAGGGATACAGTGAGGCCCAGGGATACAGTGCTCAGGGATACAGTGCCCAGGGATACAGTGAGGCCCAGGGATAGTGCCCAGGGATACAGTGCCCATGGATACAGTGAAGCCCAGGGATACAGTGCTCAGGGATACAGTGGGGCCCAGGGATACAGTGCCCAGGGATACAGTGCCCAGGGATACAGTGAGGCCCAGAGGTACAGTACCCAGGGATACAGTGAGGCCCAGGGGTACAGTGCCCAGGGATACAGTGAGGCCCAGGGATACAGTGCCCAGGGATACAGTGCCCAGGGATACACAGGGATACAGTGAGGCCCAGGGATACAGTGGGGCCCAGGAGTACAGTGTCCAAGGATACAGTGCTCAGGAATACAGTGCCCAGCGATACAGTGCCCAGGGATACAGTGCCCAGGGACTTGAGCACATAAATCTAGGCTGACACTGCAGTGCAGTGCTGAGGGAGTGCTACACTGTCAGAATTGCCGTCTTTTGGATGAGACGTTAAACCGAGGCCTGGTCTGCTCTCTGAGGTTTACGTAAAAGATCCCAGGGTACTGTTTCGAAGAAGAACAGGGGGCGTTATCCCCGATGTACTGGTCAATATTTATCCCTCAAACAACATCACAAAAACAGATTATCTGGTCATTATCACACTGGTGTTTGTGGGAGCTTGCTGATCACAAATTGCCGGCCGTGTTTCCCGCATTACAACAGTGACTACACTCCAAAAGTAGTTCATTGGCTGTCAAGCCCTTTGCGACGTCCGGTGGTCCTGAAAGGCGCTATATAAATGTAAGTCTTTCTTTCTTTCCTTCCAACTGCCCTGCCCCCACACTCCCCCCAATGTCCACCCCACACGTCCCAGGCCAATCAGAAAGCGAGCCAGCCCTTGTCCAGTCATGTGGATGACCCTTGGCTGTCGCTCAAATTGCCCTTTCTTGCCCATCACCAACATTTTTATAACGAATGAAGAAAAGTGTTGAAAGAGACGTTTTACTTCAATGCCTCTCTGAATTTTCTCCTGGATTTGCTCCCAGCTGCATCCTGGTGATGAGTTTTCAATTCTTGGACAATGTTGGGATCCCGAGAGGTTAGTACAGGTATCATTCTCTCAAAACAATATCAGAAGATCTGCTGCGTGCCAAAGGCATTCAGTGGGTGTGCACCAATTCAATGGCAATATTGTGATAGTTGCCGTGGAGACGGAGCAGCCACACCAAGAAAGGCAGCGATTGCATCTGGTTACAGAAAGGGCAGGAACTGGTTTCACCTTTCCCTGACAGTCGCCTTCTCTGCAGGAACTTTCTTCTGCTGTAACAGCCTGGCAACACCAAGTTCAGAGCGTGTCAGAAAGCCGGAACTGTCACGGCATATTGTGGGTGTTGCGAGGCCCTGTATGTGTGGGCTTCCCCCTGTATGGGCTTGCACTTTAACAACAGCAGCCTGGCAGCCAACACACGGGATAAAAGGGTGGGCGCCGAGGGGGAGATGAAGGAGGCGATTCAGAAGGGAACCAAAGAACGATGTTTTCAGGAGGCGGGGAGTGCGATTGAGACAAAGTGATTTTGAGGGAGTTGCTGAATTGAGGATACAGTCACTGCGTAGGATCAACATTCGGTGATAAATCAGAGGGTGTGGGACGATAAATTCTTCAGGCAGGGTGGGGTAAAGCTGTGGAGAGAGCGGTTTGGGCCAGAGAGACATCGGGCAACTTGACAACACAGGGTTAATGGAGGTGCAGGAAAGGTCTGGGGCCCTAGAGTGCTGGCTCGCCGAGCTTTGTGCTGGATGGACGCAGGGAGGGAGTGCCAATTGGACCAACCTTCCTCGTATTCCACTCCCCTCACACACCGACCCTCCCCACAACCCCCTCACACACTGACCCTCCCCACACTCCCCTCACACACCGACTCTCCCCACACTCCCCTCACACACCGACCCTCCCCACACTCCCCTCACACACCGACTCTCCCCACACTCCCCTCACACACCGACTCTCCCCACACTCCCCTCACACACCGACCCTCCCCACACTCCCCTCACACACCGACCCTCCCCACACTCCCCTCACACACCGACCCTCCCCACACTCCCCTCACACACTAACCCTCCCCACACTCCCCTCACACACCGACTCTCCCCACACTCCCCTCACACACCGACTCTCCCCACACTCCCCTCACACACCGACCCTCCCCACATTCCCCTCACACACCGACCCTCCCCACACTCCCCTCACACACCGACTCTCCCCACACTCCCCTCACACACCGACCCTCCCCACACTCCCCTCACACACTAACCCTCCCCACACTCCCCTCACACACCGACTCTCCCCACACTCCCCTCACACACCGACTCTCTCCACACTCCCCTCACACACCGACTCTCCCCACACTCCCCTCACACACCGACTCTCCCCACACTCCCCTCACACACCGACCCTCCCCACACTCCCCTCACACACTGACTCTCCCCACACTCCCCTCACACACCGACTCTCCCCACACTCCCCTCACACACCGACTCTCCCCACACTCCCCTCCCCTCACACATCGACCCTCCCCACACTCCCCTCACACACTAACCCTCCCCTCACTCCCCTCACACACCGACCCTCCCCACACTCCCCTCACACACCGACTCTCCCCACACTCCCCTCACACACCGACTCTCCCCACACTCCCCTCACACACCGACTCTCCCCACACTCCCCTCACACACCGACTCTCCCCACACTCCCCTCACACACCGACTCTCCCCACACTCCCCTCACACACCGACTCTCCCCACACTCCCCTCACACACCGACCCTCCCCACACTCCCCTCACACACCGACTCTCCCCACACTCCCCTCACACACCGACCCTCCCCACACTCCCCTCACACACCGACTCTCCCCACATTCCCCTCACACACCGACTCTCCCCACACTCCCCTCCCCTCACACATCGACCCTCCCCACACTCCCCTCACACACTGACCCTCTCCACACTCCCCTCATAGACTGACCCTCTCCACACTCCCCTCACACACTGACTCTCCCCACACTCCCCTCACACACCGACCCTCCCCACACTCCCCTCACACACCGACTCTCCCCACACTCCCCTCACACACCGACTCTCCCCACACTCCCCTCCCCTCACACATCGACCCTCCCCACACTCCCCTCACACACTGACCCTCTCCACACTCCCCTCACACATCGACCCTCCCCACACTCCCCTCACACACCGACTCTCCCCATACTCCCCTCACACACTGACCTTCTCCACACTCCCCTCACACACCGACTCTCCCCACACTCCCCTCACACACCGACCCTCCCCACACTCCCCTCCCCTCACACATCGACCCTCCCCACACTCTCCTCACACACTGACTCTCCCCACACTCCCCTCACACACCGACTCTCCCCACACTCCCCTCACACACCGACCCTCCCCACACTCCCCTCACACATCGACCCTCTCCACACTCCCCTCACACACCGACCCTCCCCACACTCTCCTCACACACCGACTCTCCCCACACTCCCCTCACACACTGACTCTCCCCACACTCCCCTCACACATCGACCCTCTCCACACTCCCCTCACACACTGACTCTCCCCACACTCCCCTCACACACCGACCCTCCCCGCATTCCCCTCACACACTGACCCTCTCCACACTCCCCTCATACACTGACCCTCTCCACACTCCCCTCACACAATGACTCTCCCCACACTCCCCTCGCACACCCACACTCCCCTCCCCTCACACACCGACCCTCCCCACACTCCCCTCACACACCGACCCCCCCCACACTCCCCTCACACACTGACCCTCCCCACACTCCCCTCCCCTCACACATCGACTCTCCCCACACTCCCCTCCCCATACTCCCCTCCCCACACACCCCTCCTCTCACACACTGACATTCCCTGCACCCACACACACCCTTGGCAAAGTCTGGCAAATATTTGAAGTCCATTTTCAACTCCAAAATCTGAAGCATTATTTGCTCCCACCTGCAGCCACTCATTGTTAAGTGGGCACATCCTTTTAAATTTGGGCTGTGACCAAAGTCTCCACCAAGCGAACAGCCAGCACAGGTACACAGTTATGCTGGCAGTGGATGCTAATTATCAAACGCTCCTGACTCTGGGGAAGAGAGGAGTGATTGTCTGAGTTTGCGCTGACTGCACAGAGCCTCGCCTGTCGACCCCAGGTACCTGGCAACTCCCGGAAATGTGCAGCCAATGGAAGCTTCCCTCTGAGTCAAATGGGTTTTGGGTTCAAGTCCCGCTCCAGAGACTAGAACACAAAATCTAAGCTGACAGGGCAGTACTGAGGGAGTGCTGCACTGTCGGAGATGCTGTCTTTCAGATGAGACGTTAAACCGAGGCCCTGTCAGATGTGTGTAAAAGATCCCATGGCATTATTTCAAAGAAGAGCTAGTGAGTTCTCCCGGATGTCCTGGGCCAATATTTATCCCTCAACCGATACCTAAAACAGATAATCTTGTTATTTATTTAATGACTGTGTGTGGGATCTTGCTGCTGCAAATTGGCTGCTGCGATCCCTACATTGCAACAGTGACGACACTTCAAAAGTATTTCATTATCTTTAAAACGCTTTGGGGCATCCCGAGGTTGTGAAAGGCGCTATATAAAAGCAAATCTGTCTTTCTTACGTGGCATTAGGTTGTCATCATACATCCACCATTTCAAAGACACTTCTGCCCTTGGGGTGAAATTTGCTCCAATCATTCATTGTGCATGAGTAACACTGAAAGGAGACTTTGAAAGTGCGTGCATTTGTCGAAGGGATTGTTTGTGTTTAACGCTGAGTGCCCTGAATGTCAATGGGCCACAGTTACAGTGTTGTTCAGGGTGGGGTTGCATTAAGCAAGCGGCTCTGTTCTGAGAGACCACACACAGTTGTGCAAGTTCACCTGTCTGCCAGCGACCACAGGTACAGCTCTTACACTGCAGATGCCCAGCCACGGGAAGGGCTGGTATCAAATGGAGACACTGCTCTGCCGCAATAACAGAGCTCGAGAGCCTGGTGTAAGTTAAACCTCACTTCTACAATCAGACAGCTCAGAAGGAGTCCATTCGGCCCATCATGTCTATGCCAGCTCTTTCAAAAATTGATCCAACTAGTTCCACTCCCTGCTCTTTCCCCATAGCCCTATAATTTTTTCCTTTTCAAATATCTATCCAACTCACTTTTGGAAGTTACGATTGAATCTGCTTCCACCGCCCTTTCTGGCAGTGCATTCATAGAAACATAGAAACATAGAAAATAGGTGCAGGAGTAGGCCATTCGGCCCTTCGAGCATGCACCACCATTCAATATGATCTTGGCTGATCATGCAACTTCAGTACCCCATACTTTCTCTCCATATCCCTTGTCCCTTTAGCCGTAAGGGCCACATCTAATTCCCTTTTGAATATATCTAACGAACTGGCCTCAACAACTTTCTGTGGTAGAGAATTCCACAGGTTCACAATTCTCTGAGTGAAGAAGTTTATCCTCATCTCAGTCCTAAATGGCTTACCCCTTATCCTTAGACTGTGACCCCTGGTTCTGGACTTCCCCAACATCGGGAACATTCTTCCTGCATCTAACCTGTCCAAACCCATCAGAATTTTATATGTTTCTATGAGATCCCCTTAACCTTCTCTGCTCTAAAGCAAACAATCTCAGCTTCTCCACATAACCGAAAGAGAGATTGGGTCGAATAGGACTGTATTCATTAGAGTTTAGAAGAATGAGAGGGGATCTCATTGAAACATATAAAATTCTGACTGGGTTGGACAGACTGGATGTGGGGAGGATGTTTCCCCCGGGCTGGGAAGTCTAGAACAAGGGGTCACAGTCTCAGGATACGGGGTAGGAAATTTAGGACCGAGATGAGGAGAAATTTGTGGTGAACCTGTGGAATTCTCCACCACAGAAGGCTGTGGAAGCCAAGTCACTGAATATATTTAAGAGGGAGATAGATAGATTTCTAGACACAAAATGCATCAAGGGGTATGGGGAATGTATTGTATCACATCGGGTTAATTATGATATTCCGACATTTACAGTGTGTTTTCTGCTTCATGCCTCGTGGAATGTTGTTGATGCAGAGAGAGAGACCTTGATGCGCACACCATCTTGTTTATGGGACGATCGGCGCCTCGAGGTCTCATGCTTTGTGGAAGAACCTTACAGATTAGGAGTTGGCCATAAGCCACATGCACCCATGTTTGTTCAATAGTATAAAGGAACGGAATTGTCCAGTAGCTCTTTGAACTTCACCTTGGACCGTGATTCGCGTGATTCCCAAGGCTCCTGACCAGCCGTCGTTGCGGAGTTCCCGACGGGTCGAAGGCTGTGAGCTTTGTTGCATCTTATCATACTTCTCTTTTCTTCGTAAACTGTATTATGTTTCTTTTCTCTCAGTAAACGGTGTTTTATCTTTACTTTATTTGTCTTGTCTCTTATTTAACATTCATCCAGATCCCAAACCTGGGTCAATTATTATCGATCCAAAACATTTTGCCGTAGTCGGGAGGATCTGGTAAAATGTTTAAGAGAAAAGACAAGAAGCAGTCTCCTCCTGCGGGAGAGAAGTATAGAATACCAGGGTGGAGCACGAGGGATGAGGGTTTTGGCTCTCTTGCCAATGTGCAAGCCCGGTTTGGACCCCCGCAACATTGGGATACGCAGTTATTGGAACAGAGCAAAGATAGAACCGTACCCCTCGCGGTACTGTCTCTCCTGGAGGAGGCGGGCTTCTCACAGGAGAAAAATAGTCCCCCACAAATGGGATGCATTCAGGGCGATGTGTAAACAACTTAAGGAAAGTGAGGCAGAAAACCTACAGTTAAAAACAGCTGTTAAGGTTTTGGAAAGTCAAAACTCGACTCTGACTGAAGCGGTCCGCACTGCACAAGAACGGGAGGATAAAGTCAATGAACAATCAGAAACTTTAATATGCCGTCTGGCAACAGTGCAAAATAAAAAGAAAGCCAGACAACGGAAATGACAGATAGATCGGTCAAAGGTACGTGCATTGGTAGCTGGATGCACTTGGGATCCAGCTCATTGGGACGGAGACATCTGGTACTCCTCTGACTCAGAATATGAGTGGACAGATGGAGAGAGGGGGAACGGGAGGAAACTAAAGACCCTCCCCAATACGCTCCGAGCACGGAAGCTAGACCCTTTATGACAAATAAGACAAAACAGCAAGATGGGGAACAGCCGGTAACCACTAGAGAGGTGCGTCACTTCACCACTAGTGAGTTACAAGAAATAGGGTCTCGATTTCGCCAAAAACCTGGGGAATCATTGTCAGAATGGCTAACCTGGATTTGGGACCAGGGAGCATCAGGCATAATACTTAACCCCGAAGAGTTAACAAAAATGGGGACTATGACTACTGACCACCATATCACAGCAGTGCTGCGGAATGTCCAGGGCACAGGTTCGCTATGGGACATGATTACTATAGGGGTCCGGCAAAAATATCCCACTGCCGTTGATTGGGAAGGGGAGGTAAAACCTTGGAATACTATGGCGGAGGGTGTGATACAGTTGCACAACATGGCAACACAGGGAGGATTATATCACCAACCATATGGGGGGCCAGATCAGGAGCTCTTTACGGCAGGGATGCGGAGCAGGCTGATGAAGAGTGGCCCTCCTATGATGGGGGGTGGGCTACTCGCATTATTGGGACCAGCCCAAGAGCAGCGGGTGGGGCACGCTTGCCTATTGTTAGGACAGTTAGAGGATGCAGAAGATAGTATGCGAGAGTCGAGAACGGCTAATGTAGAGGGGGATCAGGACCAGCGACAAGGTTCGACCTCTGGGAAAGGTACAGGGTCAGGAAAGACAAAAAAAAATTACGCGGATGGACATGTTCACGGCTTTACTGAAGGCAGGGGTCCCCAAGGAAAAAATTGATGGAATCCCAACAGGAGCGATGTATTCTATGTGGAAGCAACACTGCGTCCCGGGAACAGGGAAGGGTGAAAGGAGGGAGGTAAGGGAGTCTAAGTCGGATAGCGATAAATCTGCGGATGCGGAGAAACCACCTCCCGCTAGCCTATACCCCAACGTAGAAGGGCTGTGGAAGGCTAGTAATCCCCTCGACTAGGGGTGTGGCCGGGATCTGGGCATACTCCCTGTTAGAACCACATCAACCCAAGATCCCGGGGACCTGAGGCCACACATTCCGATTACGATACATTGGCAGGGGGGGAACATACAAAGAGATGTTGCTTTACTAGACACAGGGGCAGAAGTTACTTTTATCCATGGAAATCCTAGGAAACACACAGGGACCCGTATGATGATTAATGGGTCAGAGGGGCAGAAACGCCCGCTGTCCGAACAACTATCAGAATGGCGTTGGGAAATGGCCTCCGCGCTGGGTAACAGTCTTAATATCGGCAGTAAAGGAACATATTATTGGGATGGACCTTTT
The DNA here is from genome assembly GCF_044704955.1 of Pristiophorus japonicus. Taxonomy (NCBI): domain Eukaryota; kingdom Metazoa; phylum Chordata; class Chondrichthyes; family Pristiophoridae; genus Pristiophorus; species Pristiophorus japonicus. Next base: position 53,893,761 of record NC_091997.1, read on the forward strand.
AAAGGAACCACACACACCTCGTTCGGGCGATTCTCATTCGGGATACGGGCGTTCACTGTGATTGCAGGGGAAGCAAAGTGGGAACCAGTGGTAATACCACGGCCATCGCGTATAGTGACTATGAAACAGTACCGAATACCTGGGGGACACAAAGAAGTAGGGGAAACCATACAAAGGCTCTTGGAGGTGGGTATCATTAGACATGCGGTGTCCCCCTACAATAGCCCTGTTTGGCCTGTGCAGAAACCCAACAAAAGTTGGAGGATGACTGTGGACTACCGACATCTGAACAAATTTGCCCCTCCCCGGCAACCGCTGTCCCAGATGTAGTAACTATAACAGAGCGGCTGTCTGAAGCAGGTGCGGAGTGGTATGCGGTAATCGACCTGGCCAATGCCTTTTTCTCCATTCCAATAGCGGAAGAATCCCAGGACCAGTTTGCATTCACTTGGGAAGGGAGGTAATACACGTTTAAACACCTCCCTCAAGGTTAGCTACATAGCCTACCCTATGCCACGGATTGGTGGCCCGGGACCTGGACATGTGCACGTTGGCTCCTAATGTCTCACTGGCGCACTACATCGATGATGTATTAATAAGGGGTCCCACCGAGGGTGTTAGAAGCCCTTGCTACTTTAGTCCAACACATGCGAGACAGGGGCTGGGAGATAAATCCGAAGAAGGTGCAGGGCCCTAGCCAGACTGTCCAGTTTCTGGGAATCCAATGGTCTCGGGGTGAGCGCATCATACCCGAGCCTGTGAAGAATAAAATTCAAGAAATGGCCAGCCCCACGAATAAAACTGAGACACAACGGTTTGTGGGACTATTGGGTTACTAGAGGAGACACATACCTCACCTCACGATGTTATTAAAACCGCTGTATGCCGTAACACAAAGAAAAGGCCCACTTCGAGTGGGGAAAGGAACAGCAGGTGGCTTTTGATGCAGACAAAGAAGCTGCAGCTCAAGCTTTACCCCGAGCCCCGCGAGTGCCTGGGCAGCCTGTTGAGCTACAGGTATCCGTTACCAATGATACTGCAGTACGGAGTTTGTGGCAGGTTCAACATGGCACTCGTATACCTTTAGGGTTCTGGTCTAGAAAATTGACAGATGCTGCTACTCGTTACACTCCATTTGAGAAACAATTATTAGCGTGTTATCGGGCCCTAATAGAAACAGAAGGACAGACAGGGAACGACCAAGTCAGTTTAAGACCAGACCTACCCATATAATCCTGGGTTCTCTCAGAAAATGAGACACACAAGGTCGGGCGAGAGCAGCAAAGCTCCATAGTGCGCTGGAAATGGTATATCGCAGACAGAGCAAGTAAAGGAAAAGAAGGAATCACCCGACTATATGTGCATGTGGCTGAATACCCACAAACAGCTGAGAGTGAACTTACGCAGTCGTCTGTCAGTTTAACCAAAGAGTCACCGATCTCCTGGGGCGTGTCCTTTGAACAGTTAACACCTGAAGAACGTAGCCATTCCTGGTTCACAGACGGCTCAGCGGTCTGGCGAAACAGCCTTCGGCGATGGCGAGCCGCTGCCTTCAATCCCAAAACCCAGGCAATTGTGCATGGTGAGGGGGTGGGAGGCTCCAGCAGCTGTAGTCCTTGCGTTAGAAGAGGAACAGCAACAAGTACACATATATACTGACTCATGGGCAGTAGCCAATGGCATGGCGAGCTGGATGCGAAACTGGCAAATAACTGGGAAAGACTTGTGGGGAAAGCACCTATGGGAACAAATATGGTCCAAAGCCCAGAAGATGAAAATAACTATATCATGTGGACGCTCACATGAAAAACACTTCAAAGACCTCTGAACATAATAACACCGTTGATAATATAGCCCGGGTACGGGCTGTCAAAGAGGCAGAAGAGGAAGAATATGGCATAGGCAAGTGGGCCCACCACAAATCTGGACATTTGGGCATTCAGGGTACGATACAATGGGCATGAAATAGGGGGTTACTTTTGACTATGGACGGTGTCAAACAAATCATAAACACCTGTGAAATTTGTCAAAAGGTGAAGCATTTTCCCCTACAACGACAACCATACTAAGAGAGGGACTCAACCAGCACAAATATGGCAAGTTGATTATGTAGGACCTTTACCATTGCAACAACGGTTCCAATATTTGCTCACTGCTGTTGATACCTATTCTGGACTTTTGATAGCTTATCCAGTGACTAAAGCGAATCAACAAAGTACGATTAAAGGACTGGAGAATTTAATCACATACTACAGTGAGCCAGCAGAAGTACAGTCCGATAATGGGTTGCACTTCACAGGTCAAATAGTGCAACAGTGGGCGGTAGACAACGGGATCTATTGGATGTTTCACATACCTTACTATACGCAAGCTGCAGGGTTAATAGAACGCATGAATGGACTATTTAAGCAACAGATTAAAATATTAACTCCTACTAACACATTGCAAGGGTGGTTAAAGATCTTACCACAAGCAGTGCGCAATCTGAATCACCGACCATTATGGGGGGGAACTCCCATAAGCCACATGTTAGGCAAAGTTAGTGTCCCTACTATTGAAAAAGGAAATCAGACTCAGGACACAGTTTGTGAAGGAGGAAAAGTGTGGGTGTAGTATCCCCTTACAAGCAGGGGAAATCTTAGCAAAAGGAGAAGGAAACACTTATTGGGTGCTCCTGACTGGTCAAGATATTCCTCTCTGTGTTGACAAGAGTAAATTGACTAAATGGGGCTGAATTAATATAATTATGCTTCCTCCCACAGGAATTCTGCCCAAAATGACGACTTACCAACTCGTGTTGGCAAGTCTCTGCGTCTCATTATCTGTGACTGTGCTACTTCCATCCTCAAACACAGCATGGGATGGCCGTATAGGGTAGCGGTTAGCTAACACTGATCGTACGCAAGACAATTTTACCTGTCCTTCCAGGCAAGCCTGCACTATAGGACACTGGAGCGCCACTTGTAACACATGCGGGTACTGGGGAGGTCCAGGGCAGATGCTATTAACAGTAAGCATAGTTGCCAACATCACGTTATCAATCAAGTGGCAAAAGGATATGACAATGATATGCAATGTGCACTCCAATGTGTCGTTATTGCACAATGTCACATGGTTAAGGAGTTGGGCCCACAGTGTCACGTCAAGCAATGACACTATGTCAGACGAAATTAAGTTCAATGCGTCTCTATGGTATGGATGTACAAATGCCTCCGTAATCACTGGTAGGGGGATTATGGGCCACTTTTGGTCACTGCGTGTAGTTAAGCATTCTAAGAGCCCCATGGATCATTTGCAACGGCTACACTCTACATGTGCTTACATCCCCACCCATGTTAAATCTCACACTACAAGTCCGGTATGTGGACAGGCCGTCTGACACTTGTAATATAACAACAATTAAAGCAAATCTGAAAACGTCAGTGAGACAAAGGCATGATATATAGAAATCTAGGGGTAAAACCTGATATGCAACATACACATTGTGATGACCCGGGGTGTAACTTTACTATGAGAATAGTCATTATCACAAAAAACAACATTTGGTGCTAGTTTATAGTGCTTCCCCACCTGTATGGCCAAAATCTGTGGGTGCCCGAGTTCAAGGGTGGATGGATTGATGCTAGCAATAGAACTCACCAAGCTCAAGATTGTCAAATATGGCCTTTCGGTATGGTGTGTCCTTTGCACACACCTGTGTTTGAACCATGCTGCCTACAGTATACAACGGGAACATGTATTTGGACACTTGTACCATACAATGATACAATTTTACATGAAATCGGACAGAATCATGTTTGTATTACTAGTGTCTATCCCATTTATCTCGACAGCGCCCGTAAAGATCCTCCTCTAAATGCTTGCGTTAAAGATGTGTATACCATATATGACCTTCATTCTAAAATGTCATATGGATTGGGACAATGGAAAAATGTTGTGCGCCATTGCACTGTCCTAGGCATTACGAACCTTCCTCCCACTGTAGACCTAACTCATTGAGCTCAATTTCTAAAAGATAACCAAAAGTCACTGACGAACTGAGCAAAAGAGGGCGTACTCTTCATGCTCTTCATGCAAGTTGCTATGAGTTACAGAGAAGGCGCCTTGGTCAGAGTTGCGACAACGGTCACTGGCCTTACAGTACACCATTGGTGGGACACCTTTTACGGATGGTCCCCAAAAACATCCGCCGCTTTGAAGCTGTTAATACATCTTATTGTTTTACTCGTCGCGTTATTACTGATATTACCGCCTGTATGTATTCTTTGGTGTAGATTGCGGGCGTTGCTTGCGCATACTCAACGTGTAACTGATGCATTAGGCCTTCAACTCGATTATATTACTTAGAATGTCTAAATATCAAGGGTGGATTGTATTGTATCACTTAGGATTAATTATGATATTCCGACATTTACAGTGTGTTTTCTGCTTCATACCTCGTGGAATGTTGTTGATGCAGAGAGAGAGAGAGAGAGAGAGACCTTGATGCGCACACCATCTTGTTTATGGGACGATCGGCGCCTCGAGGTCTCATGCTTTGTGGAAGAACAGCTGGGCCTTATTGATTAGGAGTTGGCCATAAACCACATGCACCCATGTTTGTTCAATAGTATAAAGGAACGGAACTGTCCAGTAGCTCTTTGAACTTCACCTTGGACCGTGATTTGCGAGCGGTGCCGGGACCCCCATGACTCTGGACCAGCCGTCGTTGTGGAGTTCCCGACGGGCCGAAGGCTGTGAGCTTTGTTGCATCTTATCATACTTCTCTTTTCTTCGTAAACTGCATTATGTTTCTTTTCTCTCAGTAAACGGTGTTTTATCTTTACTTCATTTGTCTTGTCTCTTATTTAACATTCATCCAGATCCCGAACCTGGGTCTATTATTAGCGATCCAAAACAGAGAAAACGCGGGACTATGGTGTTGAGATAGAGGATCAGCCATGATCATATTGAATGGCGGTGCAGACTCGAAGGGCCAAATAGCCCACAACTGCTCCTATTTTCTATGTTTCTATGTTTCTCAGTCCCTCATCCCTAGTGCCATTCTGATAAATCTCCTCTGCACCCTCTCCAAGGCCTTCCTAAAGTGCGGTGCCCAGAATTGGACACAATACTCCAGCTGGGGCCTAACCAGTGACTATAAAGATTTAGCATAATTCCCTTGCTTTGTGCTCTATGCCTCTATTTATAAAGCCAAGGATCCTGTGTGCTTTTCTAACTGCCTTCTCAACTTGTCCTGCCATCTTCAAAGATTTGTGTATGTAAACCGCCCGGCCTCCCTGTTCCTGCACCCCCTCTAAAATTGTACAATTTCATTTTTATTGCCTCTCCTTGCACTTCCTTCCAAAACGCATCACTTCACACTTCTCTGCATTAAATGTCATCTGCCGTGTACCTGCCCATTTCACCAGTCTGTCTGTGTCCTCCTGAAGTCTGTACTATCCTGCTCACTGTTTACTACATTTCTGAGTTTCGTGTCATCTGCAAACTTTGAAATGATGCCCTGTATACTCGAGTCCAGGTCATTAATATACATCAAAAAGAGCAGTGGTGCTAGGGAACAGCACTGTATACTTCCCTCCAGTCTGAAAACAACCAATCACTACTACTTTCTGCTTTCTGTCCTTTAACCAATTTCTTATCCACTGTCCCTTTAATCCCATAGGCTTCAATTTTGCCAACAAGTCTAATATGTGGTACTTTATTAAATGCCAAAAAACATAATATCAACCAAACTGCCCTTATCAACCCTCTCTGTTACTTCATCAAAGAAATCAATCAAGTTCATCAAACACGATTTACCTTGAACAAATCCATGCTGACTTTCATTAAATAGCTCATGTCTTTACAAGTGACAATTAATTTTGTCCCTGATAACTGTCCCTAAAGTTTCCCCGACCACTGACGTTAGGGTGACTGACCTGTTACCGGGTTTATCCCTCACCTGTTTTTGAACGGGGTGTAACCGCAAGATCCTACAAATCCCCTGGGAGGACAGACGCACCAACGTTAGCGTCCTCGACCAGGCCAACATCCCCAGCATTGAAGCACTGACCACACTCGATCAGCTCCGCTGGGCAGGCCACATTGTTCGCATGCCAGCCACGATGCTCCCAAAGCAAGCGCTCGACTCGGAACTCCTTCATGACGAACGAGCCAAAGGTGGGCAGAGGAAATGCTACAAGGACACCCTCAAAGCCTCCCTGATAAGGTCCAACATCTCCAATGACGGCTGGGAGTCCCTGGCCAAAGACCGCCCTAAGTGGAGGAAACGCATCCGGGAGGGCGCTGAGCACCTCAAGTCTCATCGCCGAGAGCATGCAGAAATCAAACGCCGGCAGCGGAAAGAGCATGTGGCAAACCAGACTCCCCACCCACCCTTTCCTTCAATGACTATCTGTCTCACCTGTGACAGAGTCTGTGGCTCTCGTATTGGACTATTCAGCCACCTAAGGACTCATTTTAAGAGTGGGAGCAAGTCCTCCTTGATTCCGAGGGACTGCCTATGATGAACATTTACAATCCTCCAGTCCTCTGGTACCACCCCCATATCCAAGGAGGATTGGAAGATTTCCACCCTTATTTCACTCAGTAATCCAAGATGCATCCCATTCGGACTGGGTGCCTTTTCTACTTTGCACACTGCCAATCTTTGAAACACCGTTCTTTACCTATTTATATCCGATCCAATTTCTCTGCTACCTCCTCCTTTACTGGGACCTTACCCTCCATTCTGCATGAAAAGAAATCTTTTCACTCAATGCCTCAGTCTGACACCTTCAATGGCACCAGGCATTTCTCTCAGGACTGTCGTTGCCCTTTTCGTGTCAACCGTGTCTCAGTGGGCAGCACTCTCGCCTCTGAGTCAGAAGGGTCGTGGGCTCAAGGCCCATTCCAGAGACTTGAGGACAAGTTCCAGGCTGACAGACCAGTACAGTTCTGAGGGAGCGCTGCACTGTCGGAGAGGTAGTACTGAGGGAGTGCTACACAGTCGGAAGTACTGTACTGAGGGAGTGCCGCACTGTCGGAGGGGCAGTACTGAGGGAGCGGCGCACTGTTGGAGGGGCAGTACTGAGGGAGCGCTGCACTGTCGGAGGTGCCGTACTGAGGGAATGCTGCACTGTTGGAGGGGCAGTACTGAGGAGTGCCACACTGTCGGTAGGGCAGTACTGAGGGACAGTCGCACTGTTGGAGGGGTAGTACTGAAGCAGCGCTGCACTGTCGGAGGGCCAGTACTGAGGGAGCGCCGCACTGTCGGAGGGCCAGTACTGAGGGAGCACTGCACTGTCGGAGGGCCAGTACTGAGGGAGCGCCGCACTGTCGGAGAGCCAGTACTGAGGGAGTGCTGCACTGTCAGAGGTGCTGTACTGAGGGAGTCCTGCACTCCATACTGACGGAAGGCTGCATTGTTGGGCGCGCAGTACTGAGGGAGTTCCGCACTGTCGGAAGGGCAGTACTAAGGGAGTGCTGCACTGTCGGAGGTGCCGTACTAAGGGAATGCTGCACGATCAGAGGGGCAGTACTGAGGGAGCGCTGCACTGCCGGAGGGGCACGACTGAGGGAGCGCTGCATTGTCGGAGGGGCAGTACTGAGGGAATGCTGCATTATCGGAGGGGCAGTACTGAGGAAGTGCTGCACTGTCAGAGGAGCAGTACTGAGGGATCGCCGCACTTTCGGAGCAGCAGTACTGAGGGAGTGCTGCACTGTCGGAGGGGCAGCACTGAGGGAATGCTGCTCTGTCGGAGATGCAGTACTGAGGGAGTGCGGCACTGTCAGAGGGGCAGTACTGAGGAAGCGCTGCACTGTTGGAGAGGCAGTACTGAGGGGGTGTTGCACTGTCAGAGGGAAAGTACTGAGGGAATGCTGCACTGTCGGAGGGGCAGCACTAAGGGAATGCCACACTGTTGGGAGGGGCAGTTCTGAAGGACCAACGCACGGTTGGTGGGGCAGTACTGAAGCAGCCCTGCACTGTAGGAGGGGCAGCACTGAAGGAGCGCCGCACTGTCGGAGGGCAGTACTGAGGGACCGCCACCCTGTTGGAGGGGCAGTTCTGAAGCAGCGCTGCACTATCGGAGGGACAGTACTGATGGAGTGCCACAGTGTCAGAGGGGCAGTACTGAGCGAGCAGCGCACTGTTGGAGGGGCAGTACTGAGGGAGTGCCGCACTGTTGGAGGGACAGTACTGAGGGAGTCCTGCACTGTCGGCGGGGCAGTACTGAGGAGTGCCACACTGTCGGAGCGCGAGATCGGAGGGGGAGATAAAGGAGCTTCCAGTGTCCCTGACGACTACACGTGCAGGAAGTGTATCCAGCTGCAGCTCCTGACAGACCGCATCGCGGCACTGGAGCTGCACATGGATTCACTCTGGAGCATCCACGATGCTGAGGATGTCGTGAATAGCACGTTTAGTGAACTGGGCGCATCGCAGGTAAAGGTTACACTGGCAGATAGGGAATGGGTGACCATCAGGAAGGGCAGTGGAAGGAAGGTAGTGCAGGGGTCCCCTGCGGTCAGCTCCCTCCAAAACAGATACACCGTTTTGGGTACTGTTGGGGGAGTTGGCTCATCAGGGGAAGGCAACAGCAGCCAAGTCTATGGCACCAGGGGTGGCTCTGCTGCACTGGAGGGCAGGAAAATGAGTGGGAGAGCTATAGTGGTAGGGAATTCTATTGTAAGGAGAATAGATAGGCATTTCTGTGGCCGCAAACGAGACCCCAGGATGGTATGTTGATACCCTGGTGCAAGGGTCAAGGATGTCTCGGAGCGGCTGCAATGCATTCTGGAGGGGGAGGGTGAACAGCCGGCTGTGGTACATATAGGTACCAACGATATAGGTATAAAACCGGATGAGGTCCTACAAGCTGAATTTAGAGAGCTCGGAGTTAAATTAAAAAGTAGGACCTCAAAGGTAGTAATCTCAGAATTGCTACCAGTGCCACGTGCGAGTCAGAGTAGGAATTGTAGGATAGCTCAGATGAATACGTGGCTTGAGGAATGGTGCAGGAGGGAGGGATTCAAACTCCTGGGACATTGGAACCGGTGCTGGGGGAGGTGGGACCAGTACAAACTGGACGGACTGCACCTGGACAGGACCAGAACCAATGTCCTCGGGGGAGTGTTTGCTAGTGCAGTTGGGAGGGGTTAAACTAATACGGCAGCGGGATGGGAACCTATGCAGAGGGAAGTAGAATGGGGGCAGAAGCAAAAGATAGAAAGAAGAAAAGTAAAATTGGAGGGCAGAGAAACCCAAGGCAAGAATCAAAAAGGGCCACATTATAGCAAAATTCTAAAGGGGAAAAGTGTGTTAAAAAGACAAGCCTGAAGGCTCTGTGCCTCAATGCGAGGAGTATTCGTAATAAAGTGGATAAATTAACTGCGCAGGCAACTATTAACGAATATGATACAATTGGCATTACGGAGACATGGCTCCAGGGTGACCAAGACTGGGCACTCAACATCCAGGGGTATTCAACATTCAGGAAGGATAGTCAGAAAGGAAAAGGAAGTGGGGTAGTATTGCTGGTTAAAGAGGAGATTAACGCAATAGTAAGGAAGGACATCAGTTTGGATGATGTGGAATTTGTACAGGTAGAGCTGCGGAATACCAAAGGGCAGAAAACGCTAGGGATAGAAGGCCAATAAATCCCCAGGGCCTGATAGTCTGCATCCCAGAGTACTTAAGGAAGTGGCCTTAGAAATAGTGGATGCATTGGAGATCATTTTCCAGCAGCCTATCGACTCTGGATCAGTTCCTATGGACTGGAGGGTAGCTAATGTAACACCATTTTATAAGAAAGGAGGGAGAGAGAAAAAGGGGAATTATAGACCGGTTAGCCTGACATCAGTGGTGCGGAAAATGTTGGAATCAATTATTAAAGATGAAATAACAGCGCATTTGGAAAGCAGTGACAGGATTGCTCCAAGTCAGCAAGGATTTATGAAAGGGAAATCATGCTTGACAAATCTTTTGGAATTTTATGAGGATGTAACTAGTAGAGTGGACAAGGGAGAACCAGTGGATGTGGTGTATTTGGACTTTCAAAAGGTTTTTGACAAGGTGTGCAAAATTAAAGCACATGGTATTGGAGGTAATGTATTAACGTGGATAGAGAACTGTTTGGCAGACAGGAAACAGAGAGTTGGGATTAACGGGTCCTTTTCAGAATGTCAGGCAGTGACTAGTGGGGTGCCGCAGGGCTCAGTGCTGGGATCCCAGCTATTTACAATATACATTAATGATTTAGATGAAGGAATTGAGTGTAATATCTCCAAGTTTGCAAATGACACTAAGCTGGGTGGCGGTGTGAGCTGCGAGGAGGATGCTAAGAGGCTGCAGGGTGACTTGGACAGATTAGGTGAGTGCGCAAATGCATGGCAGATGAAGTATAATGTGGATAAATGTGAGGTTATCCACTTTGGTGGCAAAAACACAAAGGCAGAATATTATCTGAATGGCGGAAGATTCGGAAAAGGGGAAGTGCAATGAGACCTGGGTGTCATGGTACATCAGTTATTGAAAGTTGGCATGCAGGTACAGCAGGCGGTGAAGAAGGCAAATGGCATGTTGGCCTTCATAGCTAGGTGATTTGAGTATAGGAGCAGGGAGGTCTTACTGCAGTTGTACAGGGCCTTGGTGAGGCCTCACCTGGAATATTGTGTTCAGTTTTGGTCTCCTAATCTGAGGAAGGGCGTTCTTGCTATTGAGGGGGTGTAGCGAAGGTTCACCAGACTGATTCCCGGGATGGCAGGACTGACATATGAGGAGAGACTGGATCGACTGGGCTTGTATTCACTGGAGTTTAGAAGAATGAGAGGGGATCTCATAGAAACATATAAAATACTGACAGGACTTGACAGATTAGATGCAGGAAGAATGTTCCCAATGTTGGGGAAGTCCAGAACCAGGAGACATAGTCTAAGGATAAGTGCTAAGCCATTTAGGACCAAGATGAGGAGAATCTTCTTCATTCAGAGAGTTGTTAACCTGTGGAATTCCCTGCCGCAGAGAGTTGTTGATGCCAGTTCATTGGATATATTCAAGAGGGAGTTAGATCTAGCCCTTACGGTTAAGGGGATCAAGGGGTATGGAGAGAAAGCAGGAAAGGGGTACTGAAGGAATGATCAGCCATGATCTTATCGAATGGCAGTGCAGGCTCAAAGGGCCGAATGGCCTACTCCTGCACCTATTCTCTATGTTTCTATGTTTCTATGCTGTGTGGGTGCGTGGAGCGAGCCAGGGTTTATTGTCTGTTTTGCTGTTATTAGAACCAGTTTCCGACCAGCTGGGTGACTGGTGCTGTTCCTGGATGTCTCCAGTATCTCTCTCCACAACCCCACCCACATATCAACCTCGCTACTCACACCCATATCACTGCCTGTTGCCTAGTGTCAATAACTTGGATCAATACATTTGATAGATCAGCATTTATCCAAGGCACATCAAGGCCCATGTGAAGCTTTATTACGATGACTGTGTATGTTAGTGTACATGCTTCAGACTAGGTGTGAATGTAAAGAAAGAAGAAGGAACCTCCCTTTCTATCAAACCTTATCATGTCCTCATGATGTTGTAAAGTACATTATAACCACTGGGCTGCTTTGAAGTGCTGCCACTGTTATATTGGCAATGACAGTAGCCAACTTGTGCACAACAGGTTCAGGTGGTTTTGGTTGAAGGAGGAGCATTGGCTTCGATACTTAGAGAACCAGTTCCTCAAATATTACTGCGGAATCTTTATATTCATCTAAGCACGCAGCTGCGGCTTTAGTTTAATGTCTCCTCCGAAAGCTGACACCTCCGACAGTACAGCTCTCCCCCAGTACTGACCCTCCGACAGTGCAGCTCTCCCCCAGTACTGCCCCTCCGATTCCCTATCTGGCTGTGGACCCTTTGCCTGCGGTAAGACCAACTCGCTAAACGTGTTATTCACGTCATGCTCAGCATCGTGGATGCTCTAGAGTGAATCTACCCGCAGCTCGAGTTCTGCAACGCGGTACGTCAGGAGCTGCAGGCAGATACACTTCCCGGAGGCGTCCCTGATTTCCCACATAGTACAGGAGGAGCATGACACATGTCCGAGCTCTCCTGCCATGACTTAACCCCTAGATTCACTTAATTTGGCAACAACAACGCTAAATGTTACTTACTGATATAGAAAAGAAAAAGAAAAACTACTTACCAATCACCAGCCAATCACTTACCCCCTTGGCTGTGACGTCACCTTTCGATTTCTTTTTACTTTTTTGCCTTCTATCCCCGCTGCAGCTGCACCGGTTCGCCTCTCGCCAACCCTGGACTCGCGCTGCTCCGAGCTCCCGCCTCCTCGACAGACTGCTCGAACTGCCCGACTCCCGCTAGCCTTTATAGGCCTCTCGCCGACCCTGGACTCACGCTGCTCCGAGCTCCCGCCTCCTCGACTGACTGCATGGCATTGATCCTCCCAATGGCACCATCTCCATCAACACATTCAACTGAAAAGAGTTCACCGGCATTTCTTGGCCTGTTCTAAAGTATGATAGCTTCATTAAGCTGTCGGCCATGCCTCAGTGGTAGCACTCTCGCCTCTGAGTCTGCATTAAGTCCTGGCTGATATTTATCCCTCAATCACCATCATTAAATCAGATGATCTGGTCATGATCACATTGCTGTTTGTGGGAGCTTGCTGTGCACAAATTGGCTGTTGCAGTTCCTACATTACAACAGTGACTACACTCCAAAAGTACTTCATTGGCTGTAAAGCGCTTTGGGATGCCCGGTGATCGTGAAAGGCGCTATATAAATGCAAGTCTTTTTTAAATTTCATTTGGAAACTTCAGATCCAACAATCGCAGATCAGTCCCACCTACACACCTACTCAGCATGTCCCCAGCACCACTCTCCCACAGAACCACAACTCTTGGATCCATTTATATGGTGCAGTCCAATGGCCTTCCCTGAACCTACCCAAATGTCCTACCGCTTTGGTCAAACAGAATTTCCCTGGAGTTCCAACTACTTCATTAGTCCGGCCGCTCCCGGGACGGAGCCTCGCCATGCACTGTCGGACCTGGGGCTGTAACAATATCACCCTCACCCTGCCACCCACGCTTGCAAGGAGCCTAGCTGATATCAGAAGCCTTGTTGCGTTTGCCCTATCTGTTTAATGGATAGATAACCAGCCCTCAGGCTGCAGTATGTACCGATCACACACGATAAGTGCACTCACCAGCTGGGACACTAAATCTGTAACAATTTGTTGAATTGAGCTGTGCGGTAAGCAGTGTCTCCAAGGCAAACAGCACTGCATGAACCACCCCCTACCCCTGCCCCTGTAATGTATTTGCTTCATGGGCTCTTTGCTTAAGAATTCATAGCAATATATTGCGATTAAGAACGAGTTGGTTTATTCGCAAAGGTTTAACAATCACACTACACATTATCAGTTCATCCACCAGGCTCACAACCACCTGCCTCATCATGGATCCCCCGAACCCAACTGGCTGGGGTTTTATTGAGTCTTGTGAACATCACGTGACTGGCTACGCCACTCCCAACTCAACAGCACTACAACTATTTTAAACTAATCAAGTGCCCCCTTTTTGTAAGGACACTAGAACCCACAAATTTCAAAATAAACTTTTACGGAAACTTAAGTCAAATTAAAATTTGGTTGCCGGGCGTGATGATGCACTCCAGTCCCTCCGGTGCCCACCTCTCGTGGAAGGCCGCGAGCGTACCGGTGGACACCGCGTGCTCCACCTCCAGGGACACCCTGGCTCAGATGTAAGCGCAGAAGAGAGGCAGGCAGTCAGGCTGAACGACCCCCTCGACTGCCCGCTGCCTGGACCGGCTGATGGCACCCTTGGTCATGCCCAGGAGCAGTCCTACGAGGAGGCCCTCGGACCTACCCGCTCTCCTCCACACAGGGTGCCCAAAGACCAGGAGTGTGGGGTTGAAGTGCAACCAGAAATTGAGGAGCAGCCCCTTCAAATATTGGAATTTAGTGAGGGCTGCAACCTCACACACTGAACATATACATGGAACACAACTCTTCCAGACCGCAGAAATTGCATCAACAGCCTTACCAACCTGTGAGCATACTCACAGGTGTATACAATACAGCCCCCAAAGAATTGCTCGAGAGTCTGAAGATACTATGGAACAATCAGTCAAATCCACATTTCCTGTGTCCTGCTGCAGCCCTAAAGTGCTCTGGTGAGGAGCACTGAGCAGAGTTCCTGTCCTCACAGCGTGATCTCCATCAGTGCTCCGTGCGTTTGTAAACAAAGGGGAAAGTTTGGCCACTTCTATTATTGTGAAAAACATGCCCCTGTAACAAGCTTGCCCCATGGAATGGTGGGTAAACGCACTCACTCATGTGGCACTGAGCTCTACAGATCAGGACGCCCTAAGCGAGATGGGCCTGAGTGCCCCTGGATTGCGAAATCAGCCAGGGGACCAGGGGACATCAGCCAGGGACCAGGGGACCAGGGGACATCAGCCAGGGGCCAGGGAACCAGGGGACCAGGGGACATCAGCCAGGGGCCAGGGGACCAGGGGACATCAGCCAGGGGCCAGGGGACCAGGGGACGGGATATCATCCAGGGGACCAGGGGACATCAGCCAGGGGCCAGGGGACCAGGGGACATCAGCCAGGGACCAGGGGACCAGGGGACATCAGCCAGGGACCAGGGGACATGGGGACATCAGCCAGGGGCCAGGGAACCAGGGGACCAGGGGACATCAGCCAGGGGACCAGGGGACGGGATATCATCCAGGGGACCAGGGGACATTAGCCAGAGGCCAGGGGACCAGGGGACGGGATATCATCCTGGGGACCAGGGGACACTAGCCAGGGGCCAGGGGACCAGGGGACGGGATATCATCCAGGGGACCAGGGGACATTAGCCAGGGGCCAGGGGACCAGGGGCAGCCAGGGGACATTAACCAGGTGCGGGGGAATCAGTCCGGGTTCTGTTCCTTATCAATGTGCAGTGAGCAGCGAGTGGAGAGTGAGAGTTAGCGTTAGCGGTTGATTTGACTGCGACGCACCCTAAAGTGAAGTAGCTCGCTCAAATATAGCTGCCATATGAAGAATGGCCAGTTGTGTGAAATATGATAGAGCGCGGAGAAACCTGAGACAAAATTAATATTTACCCGACCGTAGAGCCTGTGCTGAGAATGCGTTAAAATCGGAAAGGGTTAAAATCGCAGAATTGAAATGGAGAATAATGTGGATTTGTGGCCACAGTCACCGAGCAGGTTCACATTCCAGCTGCCCTTACACTGAGCTTACCTGCTGCGCGGGGAGCTTTCCTCCAGGAAATGATTGTCCAGGTATCCCAGATCAGCACGGCCGATCCTTCCCGACCCGACGGTTAAAATCTTCCATCCAGCATGGTTGCTGGAATTGTCCAGGGGTCAGTCAGGGACAGATAGTACCGAGAATTCACCGTCAGTGGCTCCTGGGGAGGGGCAGTCTGACAGAAAGACACAAACAAATACATCTTTACTGACCGAACACTTCACAATAGTCCGCCAACCCATCGCCACCTGGATTCAGCCTGCATTCAATGGGAATCCCTGTCCCAGCCCTGTATAGTACTTGCATTTATATAGCGCCTTTCCTCATCTCAGCACATCCTAAAGTGCTTTACAGTTAATGAAGCACTTTTTGAAGGATGGTAACTGTTGTAACGTAGGACAACCGGCAGCCAATTTGTGAACAGCAAGATCCCACAAACAGCAATTAAATAAATGATCAAATCTTGTTTTTTACTGATGGTTGAGGGATCAATATTGACCGGGGAGAACTCCGCTTCTCTGCTTCGAATAGTGACCGTGAGATCTTTATGTGCGATGGCAGTTTCTCTGTATAAACCACTTTATTATTAAATCATCCTTCAACCTTCCAATCTCAAGGGAATACAAGCCACATTTATGAACCCTGCATAGATACAGAAAAACTAAATCTTCTGGTGGGGAATCCAGAACAAGAGGACATCATCTTATAATTACAGCTAGGCGGGTCATGAGCGAATCAGGAAGCATGTTTTCACACCAAGGCAATCTGTAACTCTCCCCCCAAATGGCTGTGGATGCTGGGGGCCAATTGGACTGACATCGATAGAGTTTTTTTCGGTATGGGTATCGAGGGAGATGGAGTAAAGGAGGAAAAATGGAGTTGAGCTGCAAAAATGCACAGACAACAAACCATTGAATCTACAGGTTACTCAAAACCAGTCGCCTGATTGAGGGTATCAGCAATTCTGCTTACAAAAAACTGATGGAAAGAATGAAGCTGAGTTTCCTGAGAGTGCAGTTGCTGTACTCCCCGGTCAGGCACTGAGACAAATGTTGGCTGAGCTCAGGCAAGCCACTGGCTGCCACAGGCCTCAGTCCCCATGGGTTCGAGGAGCAAGGCTAGCTCAGGCTCCCTGTCATCAACCCTGTCCCATTCCTCCCACTAGGAAGCGTGCACGAGTAAACGTTGGCACAGGATGGGATGTGTTGGGGGGTAAGATCCTGAGCCGTCAAGATGCCCACAACCACACAGCCTGCTGACATTCGCAGAGGGCCACTTTGGTGAGAGGCTGATGTCCGGACCCTCAGAAAAACAGGGACCCCAGTGAGAGTCAGTGTGTGTGGGACCCGTACCTCAGTGAGTCAGTGTGTGTGGGATCATTATCCCACTGAGAGTCAGTGTGTGTGGAACCCATACCCCAGTACGAGTCAGTGTATGTGGGACCCGTACCCCAGTGAGAGTCGGTGTATGTGAGGACTGTACCCCAGTGAGAGTCAGTGTGTGTGGAACCCATACCCCAGTGAGAGTCAGTGTGTGTGGAACTGTACCCCAGTGAGAGTCAGTTTGTGTGGGACTGTACCCCAGTGAGAGTCAGTGTGTGAGGAACTGTACCCCAGTGAGAGTCAGTGTGTGTGGAACCTGTACCCCAGTGAGAGTCAGTGTGTGTGGAACCCATACCTCAGTGAGAGTCAGTGTGTGTGGAACTGTACCCCAGTGAGAGTCAGTGTGTGTGGAACTGTACCCCAGTGAGAGTCAGTGTGTGTGGAACTGTACCCCAGTGAGAGTCAATGTGTGTGGAACCCATACCCCAGTGAGAGTCAGTGTGTGTGGAACTGTACCCCAGTGAGAGTCAATGTGTGTGGAACCCATACCCCAGTGAGAGTCAGTGTGTGTGGAACTGTACCCCAGTGAGAGTCAGTGTGTGTGGAACTGTACCCCAGTGAGAGTCAGTGTGTGTGGAACTGTACCCCAGTGAGAGTCAGTGTGTGTGGGACTGTACCCCAGTGAGAGTCAGTGTGTGTAGAACTGTACCCCAGTGAGAGTCAGTGTGTGGGGAACTGTACCCCAGTGAGAGTCAGTGTGTGTGGAACTGTACCCCAGTGAGAGTCAGTGTGTGTGGAACTGTACCCCAGTGAGAGTCAGTGTGTGTGGAACTGTACCCCAGTGAGAGTCAGTGTGTGTGGGACCGGTACCCAGTGAGAGTCAGTGTGTGTGGCACCCAGACACCAAAAAGAGGGTTCAGGAGAGGGCAGTAGAGAAATTAATAATAATATAAACGATATTGGATAAATATTTGAAAAGGTAACATTTGCAGGGCTATGGGGAAAGGACAGGGGGAGTGGGACTAATTGGACAGCTTTTTCAAACAGCCTCCGAGTGTGCCGTATAAATACTGAGGTGACAAGTTAGTATCCTCATTTTGTCAAAGACGTTCAGTTTCTAAAGCGAGAGGCAAATGCCTGGATAGTGTTTACTGCCACACAGAACTCGCAGTGACCTTCTACACAGCAGCAAACACACAGTAACATGCAGCACACATTCACTAAATATTGGTAGATATCTTAAAAAGACTTACAGAGACTTTGAACTTGTCCGAGATTACTTTTCCGTGCCTCCTCACTGAACTCCTTTGCTTTGAATCAGATCGTGTTGTGCTTCCAGTGTCACATTACAGCCAGCCCAGACGGCACACCTCCAATCAGACAATTGGGCAGGGAGCTGCAGCTTGCACTGGGCTAGCTGACCAGTTCCTCCCCACATCATTCCATACATACACAGGAAACATAGGTTCCGCTTCAAGCCCTGTCACTGGAGTTTCCCAGCTCAATGCCCAGTACACAGCCCCAGCCTGTCACTATGTCCCAGCTCACTGGGCAGGGTGGGGAGGGGAAATGGGGTGCATGGGGAGAAGGGATGGGCAGGAGGAGGAGATGGGCAGGGGGAGGGGATGGGGTGCGGAGCGAGGTGGGGGGGGCGATGGGGGGAGTGGGGGGGGAGGAGAGGATGGGTGGGGGGGAGTGGATGGGCAGGGGAAAGTGATGGGTGGGGGGGGAATAGGGTGCAGGGGGATGGGCAGGAGGATGGGGGGTGCGGGGGGAGGTGATGGGTAGGGGGGAGGGGATGGGGTGCGGTGGGGAAGGGGACAGGCTCTAAAACATTTTGGGGATGTCCTGAAGTCTTGAAAGGCGCTATAGAAATGCAAGTCCTTTCTTTCTTAATGTTGGTAATGTTGGTTGTGATGAATGTTGGCCAGGACATCAGAAGATCTCTCTATTCTTGGGACCTTTCACATCCTCTAAACAGGCAGACAGTATAACAACTCATTCAAAAAAATGGCATCTCTGGCAGTGCAACCTTTCCTCAGTACTGCACTGAAACGGAATGGGGATTGTGGGGTGGAGGGGTTGATGGGGCTGGAAGCAGACCACGATACAGGCCGGGCCATGAGTTTATTCCCAGGTCCCAAGTACTGACTGTGGGGTATGGATCAAGGAAACAGCGCATGCCTGCCCCCTAGAGGACTAAATGAGTAAGCACTCTGAGTAAC
This sequence comes from Pristiophorus japonicus, assembly GCF_044704955.1. Lineage (NCBI taxonomy): Eukaryota > Metazoa > Chordata > Chondrichthyes > Pristiophoridae > Pristiophorus > Pristiophorus japonicus. The sequence continues at coordinate 53,912,592 of NC_091997.1, forward strand.
AAATTCTACGATCATCAATAACAACGTGTACTTATATCGTGCCTTTAATGTAGTAAAACGTCCCAAGGCGCTTTACAGGAGCGTTATAAGACAAAACAAATAAATTTGACACCAAGCTACATAAGAAGAAATTACGGCAGATGACCAAAAGCATGGTCAAAGAGGTAGGTTTTAAGGAGCGTCTTAAAGGAGGAAAGAGGTAGCGAGGCAGAGAAGTTTAGGCAGGGAGTTCCAGAGCTTGGGACCTAGGCAGCTGAAGGTACGGCCACCGATGGTTGAGCGATTATAATCAGGGATGCTCAAGAGGGCAGAATTTGAGGATCGCAGACATCTTGTGGGGTTGTGGGGCTGCAGGAGATTACAGAGATAGGGAGGGGCGAGGCCATGGAGGGATTTGTAAATAAGGATGAGGATTTTGAAATCGAGGTGTTGCTTAACCGGGAGCCAATGTAGGTCAGTGAGCACAGGGGTGATGGGTGAGCGGGACTTGGTGCGAATTAGGACACGGGTTATTGAATTTTGGATGACCTCAAGTTTACGTAGGGTAGAATGTGGGAGGCCAGCCAGGAGTGTGTTGGAGTAGTCAGGTCTAGAGGTAACAAAGGCATGGATGAGGGTTTCAGCAGCAGAAGAGCTGAGGCGGGGGTGGAGACGGGCGATGTTACGGAGGTGGAAATAGGCGGTCTTAGTTATGCCGTGGATATGTGGCCGGAAGCTCATTTCAGGGTCAAATATAGCACCTAGGTTGTGAACAGTCTGGTTCAGCCTCAGGTAGATGCTAGGGAGAGGGATGGAGTTGGTGGTTAGGGAACGCAGTTTGTGGCAGGGGCCAAAGACAATGGCTTCGGTCTTCTCAATATTTAATTGGGAATATTTAATTAATCAGGAATGAAAGAACTGGATGCAGTGCCCATCTTTCTATAGGCCCATCAGTTTGACTTCAGTAATAGGAAAGATGCTTGAGGGAATCATTAAGGATTCAATATATGATTATTTGGTTAGGGACTCCCAACATGGTTTTATAAAAAGATCATGTCTTACAAATATGATTATATTTCCCAAGATGGTGGATGAGGAAAGCTTAGTTGACATTGTCTACTTAGATTTCCAAAAAGCTTTTGATAAGGTGCCGCACAAGAGGCTTCTCTATAAGATCGAAGCCTCTGGTATTAGTGGAAATGTACTGAGCTGGATACAGAACTGGCTGGCAGGACACAGGCAAAGAGTAGTTATGGATGGATTTGGATCTGTTTGGAGACCGGTCACCAGTGGTGTCCCGCAGGGATCAATGTTGGGACTGTTGCTTTTTACTATTTTTTATTAATGATCAAGGTGTAGGTGTTGGGGGCACGATCTGAAAATTTGCAGATGATACTAAGATCTGTGTGAGTGCTAGAACTATAGAAGATGCTCGTCTGCTTCAGGCAATTCTTAATATGTTGGGAGATTGGGCTTGACTGGAAAATTATGTATAACTTAGATAAATGCAGTGTTATGCGTGTGGGCAGGGCAAATGCTCAACATTCATACACCCTTCAGGAAAAAGCATTAAAGGTGGAGATAGAAAGCGATCTGGACGTTCCAGTGCATAGATCTCCACAGGTTCCTGAGCAATGCCGTGCAGAGATAACTCGAGCAAATAGGGTATTGGGGTGTATCCATAGGATAAGACGAGGCATACTGTTTTGTCAGGCCGCAATGTATCTAGCTTTGGTCTCCTCACATGGTGGGTGATATTAGAAAAGGGTGCAGAGGAGGCCCACTAGGCCAATTCCAGTTTAAAGCATTTTATTCAGCAAGATAGGCTAAAAGAGCTACACTTTGGAAAAGCGTAGACTTAGGAGTTATCCGATCGAGGTTTATAAGATGATGAAGGGAATAGATTATGTTTCAGCTGACAGTTTATTGCAATTAAATAGGTTAGGGAGGACCAGGGTCACAATTTTAAGTTGTATGAGGCAAGATCTCGGTTCGATATCAGGAAGTGGCTCTTTTTCCAGACAATAGTGGACCTCTGGAATAGACTCATGTGGTGGATGTTGATTCACTGAATTCCTTCAAGCGAGAGCCAAAACTGTTTCTGGCTGGGGCAGAGATCACCTCTTACAAAAAGGTAAGTATTCAGGGCCAGAATGATCTCCTGGACTAGCTTCGATCACCATGGGGGGATTGGAGAAAATTTCCCAGATACTTTTTGTTATATATGCAAGCACTCTCGTAATGATGCCACGAGGTAGGGGATTGTATTTGAATTGTTGTGACCTTAGTCCACTTATTGTAGCTCCCTGAGTGAGGACACAATGAGGTAAGCTCCCTTTTATACTTGGTTACCTGCAGTGTGCAGGTGATCCTTGGGTCTCCACCAGTAGCACCCTCTGGTGGTACAGGTATGGTGTATACAGTGTGAGGATACATTCAGTGGTCTAATGTTACAGTACATACATTATATATACACAACAACACTCCCCCCGAATTCTTGTGCCACTGGCTTTTGCACTGTGTGCTCTGGCTCTCGACTTGAGTGCCCAAAGCCCTTGCACTTTGTCTTTGCTTGGGAATGGCTCTCTCCCTGTGGACCCCCAAGTCCTTATTGCCACGACATTGGGAATTGGTCAGCAGTGGACAGTTGGAGGTTGTAGTGAGGGTTGTGTGGATTCTGGGTGTGATCCATGTGTGTCCATGGCTACATACATCCATTTCCCCCCACCCATGCATAGACCATGGTGTGGCTCAACATCTGCATTGGCGTACATGTACAGAGAATAAAGAATCGGCTTGATTATATCGCTGTTTTGGGGTTCAGCAGTAGTGGAACAAGTACATTTTACAGGTAAGATACATACGTGGTATTACAGTCTTGCCCCTGGGGTGTGGGTGCAGGTGGGTGAAGATGCTTGTTCCGGAGCAACCGGACTGTACCCCCTGCAGCTGGGTGGTCACAGATTGCTCACCTGGCTGTGTCTCAGGGCCTTAGCCGTTGCTTAGTGGTGGGCAGAGCCACAGGAATGTGTGGCCTCCCTGTCCTCCTTTGAGGGCTGCAGGGTCTCCAGGTGGCCAGCGGGGTAGGGCCGATATGGGGCAGGGTGCAAGTGATGGTGCCAGTGCCGTCCATTGATCACTGGGCCTGCAGTGGTTATGCTCCCACTGTGTGTGTGGCCACCCTCCCTGGGGCATCACATTGGTCCCGGAGGCGTAGGTTACATGATCGGGTAGCCCGCTGGACCTGGATGCTTCCCACGGGAGGTTGTCCTTGGCTTTGTCGGCGTGCATGTAGAACCCAGCATCACATCTCATTTCATTTATAGCATTCATGATACACTGGCTCCAACCATAATCAATCGACTCGACGTTGTTATTTGTCTTTACACTTTCGCATTTGTCAATTACATCACTTTCCTGTGTACTATCAGCATCTCTGTGTGAGGTTACATTTAGATACCTGCATTTGTTAGTTACATCTTTTTCATTAGTATCACCAGCATCGCTGTTCAACAGTACATTTATATATTTGCATTTGTTGATAGCATCTTTTACATTAGTGTCCGCAGCATCGCTGTTCAGCGGTACATTTGTATACTTGCATTTGTTAATTACACCTTTTTCATTTGTGTCACCGGCATCGCTGTACAAAGAGTGGAACCGTCTGTCCCTTTAATTGTTCTGGGTTGCTGGTCTCCTTTAAAAGGGCCTTGCAAGCTTTACCACAATCCGGTTCACTGCTCGGCATCACGTGTTACATAGAAACATAGAAAATAGGTGCAGGAGTAGGCCATTCTGCCCTTCGAGTCTGCACCGCCATTCAATAAGATCATGACTGATCATTCATCTCAGTACCCCTTTCCTGCTTTCTCTCCATCCCCCTTGATCCCTTTAGCCGTAAGGGCCATATCTAACTCCCTCTTGAATATATCCAATGAACTGGCATCAACAACTCTCTGCGGTAGGGAATTCCACAGGTTAACATTTTCTGAGTGAAGGAGTTTCTCCTCATTTCAGTCCTAAATGGCTTACCCCTTACCCTTAGACTGTGTCTCCTGGTTCTGGACTTCCCCAACATCGGGAACATTCTTCCTGCATCTAACCTGTCCAATCCCATCAGAATTTTATCTGTTTTTATGAGATCCCCTCTCATCCTTCTAAACTCCAGTGAATACAGGGCCCAGTCGATCCAGTCTCTCCTCATATGTCAGTCCTGCCATCCTGGGAATCAGTCTGGTGAACTGTGGTGTCCCTGCACCTTATTACAAACTCACACGAGGCATGTACTGCAGACACAGTCACTACGTGACCTTAACCTTTACTCCCAGGACCAAGGATTGCTGACCCTGGGTGGGCCCTCCCCTTTTATACCTGGAAACCCAGGTGAGGAGTGTCTCCCACAAGTTCACCCCCTGTGGTCAGGGTGTGCATTTCTAGGGTATAGGTACAGTGTACAGGAGTTGCATGAAGGTTATAGTTACATGAAGGTTACCGTTGCATGATGGTTACATAAATGACATCACCTCCCCCCTTACGTCTTTTTGCGTCAAAAGTTAAGTCTTTCAGGCGGTCGACGTTCTCTCGTGGAGCGCTGCAGTTGTGGCTCTGGTGGCTGAGCCTCGGCATGTGTCTCTGTCACCTGAGGTGATTCCGGCCTGTCCGGGCTGGCCGCAGGGACTGTGCATGCTGTGGACTGTCCTTGTTGCTCGTCCACTGGCAGTGGTGTGGGTGACATCTCATGTTCTTCTTCAGGTTCCTCCGTGTCTATGCTGAACCTTTTCTTTACTTGGTCCAAGTGTTTGCGGCATATCTGCCCACTGTTTAGTCTGACCACTATAACCCTATTACCTTCTTTGCCAATTACTGTGTCCTCAAGCCACTTGGGTCCCAAAACGTGGTTAAGAACAAATACCGGGTCATCCATTTCTATATACCTCCCCCTTGAGTTTTGGTCAGGGAACTCGGTTTGGGACTGGCGCTTGCCCTCAACATTCTTTGCCAGGGCTGGGTGAATGAGGGACAGCCGCGTTTTAAGCGTGCGTTTCATGAGGAGTTCCGCTGGCGGGACTCCCGTGAGCGAGTGCGGGCGGGACCTGTAGGCCAGCAGGAGGCGCGATAGGCGTTGCTGAAGGGAGGGTCCTTGGATGCGGAGCATGCCCTGTTTTATGACTTGGACCGCACGTTCCGCCTGGCCATTGGAAGCCAGCTTGAACGGCGCTGTCCGGACATGTTTTATACCATTGCCCGACATAAACTCCTGGAATTCATGGCTGGTGAAACACGGGCCATTGTCGCTGACCAGGATGTCCAGCAAGCCATAGGTCGCGGAAACCGTACGCAGACTCTCCACAGTGATGGATGTCGTGCACGAGTTTAATATGATGCACTCGATCCATTTCGAGTATGCATCGACAACGATCAGGAACATTTTCCCCATGAACAGGCCCGCTTAGTCTACGTGAATACGTGACCGTGGCCTGGTGGGCCAGGGCCACGGGCTGAGTGGGGCCTCCCTTGGGGGCATTGCCCAGCTGGGCACACGTCGTGCACCTGCGAACCCAGTGTTCCAGGTCTGAGTCAATCCCTGGCCACCATACATGTGACCGGGCAATGGCCTTCGTTAACACGATGCCAGGGTGCTCGCTGTGGAGTTCCCTGATGAATGCTTCCCTTCCTTCCTGGGGCATGACTACCCGGCTGCCCCATAGCAGGTAGTCGGCTTAGATGGAGAGCTCGTCCATCCGTCTCTGAAATGGTCTGACCTCCTCGGGGCACGCCCCATGTGCGGGTGCTCAATCCCCAGTCAAGACACATTTCTTTATCATGGATAGGAGATAGGAGGGGGTCTCTGTTGGTCCAGAGTTTGATCTGGTGGGCTGTGATGGGGGAGCCTGCGGTGTCAAAAGCCTCAATGGCCATGACCATCTCAGCGCTTTGCTCCGCTGCCCCCTCAGTGGTGGCCAGTGGGAGCCTGCTGAGCGCGTCAGCGCAATTTTCAGTGCCTGGCCGGTGCCGTATGGTGTAGTCATACGCAGCCAGTGTGAGAGCCCATCACTGTATGCGAGCTGACGCATTGGCATTGACAGCCTTGCTGTCGGACAACAGGGATGTTAACGGCTTTTTGTCCGTTTCTAGCTCGAACCGTCTACCGAAAAGGTACAGGTGCATCTTTTTCACACCGTAAACACACGCGAGTGCTTCCTTTTCGACCAAGCCGTATCCACGCTCTGCCTGGGAGAGGGACCTGGAGGCATAAGCCACCGGTTGGAGTCGGCCGTCATCATTACCCTGCTGCAACACACACCAAACCCCGTAGGATGATGCATCGCACCAGTTTTTTACAGGGGTCATACAAAGTTAACAGTTTGTTAGAACACAGCCCGTTCTTGACAGTACCCCCAAAGCCATTCACAACCTTTACGCAGGAGCATGGGTAATGGCTCCAACAATGTGCTTAAGTTCGGCATAAAGTTCCCAAAATAGTTCAAAAGTCCCAGGAATTATCGCAACTCCGACCTGTTGCCGGGCCTGGGCGCCCGGCGGATCGCCTCCGATTTTGATTCAGTGGGCCGGATCCCATCTGCGGCAACCCTCCTGCCCCAAAACTCAACTTCTGGGGCCAAAAACACACACTTGGCCTTTTTCAGCCGCAAGCCTAACCCGGTCCAGTCGGCGTAGCACCTCCTCCAGGTTGTGGAGGTGTTCCTCGGTGTCTCGACCCGTTATAAGGATGACGTCTTGGAATACGATTGTTCCAGGAATGGATTTGAGCAAGCTTTCCATGTTTCTCTGAAAGATAGCTGCCGCCGAACGAATACCAAACGGACACCTGTTGTAGATAAATAATCCCTTGTGTGTCGTGATGGTGGTCAGAAGCTTGGATTCTTCAGCCAGTTCCTGGGTCACGTAGGCCAAAGTGAGTTCCAGCTTCGTGAACAGCTTGCCACCTGCCAATGTGGCAAAAAGGTCCTCCGCTCTCAGGAGCGGGTATTGATCTTGCAGCGATACTCGGTTGATGGTGGCTTTGTAGTCGCCACAAATCTTGACCGAGCCATCTGCTTTAAGGACAGGAACGATGGGACTCGCCCAGTCGTTGAATTTAACGGCCGAAATTATGCCCTCTCTGAGCACCCTGTCCAATTCACTTTCAATTTTCTCACGCATCACATACGGCACCGCTCTGGCTTTGTGGTGCACTGGTCTGGCATCCGGAGTGATGCGTATCACTACTTTGGTGATCTTGAACGTTCCGACACCGGGTTGAAACAGTGGCCCGAAATTTTGTAGGACCTGTGTGCATGAACTTCGCTCCACAGATGAAATGGCGTGCACATCCCCCCGTTTCCAATTCATCTCGGCTAGCCAACTCCTCCCCAAGAGCGCGGGGCCATCCCGGGACAATCCAGAGTGGCAGCCGGTTCTGTGACCCATTATGTGTTACCACCAAGTTTGCATTGCCTAGCACTGGGATGATCTCTTTGGTGTACGTCCGTAGCTGCATGTCAACGCGTTCCAGTTTGGGCCTGCTTGCTCTGTGTGGCCATAGTCTCTCAAATTGTTGGGCGCTCATAAGTGACTGGCTAGCTCCCATCCAGTTCCATGCGCATCGGGATGCCATTCAATAAAACTTTCATCATCATGGGTGGCGTTTTAGTTTATGAGCTGTGGACGTCAGCCACATGAACCCGCTGAATTTCAGCATCCATGGCTTTTCCCCAGGCATCATCCTGCATTGCAGACCCCTCGTCTAGTTCCTCTGTCTCGCAGATTAGCCTCGCTACAGCCTTTTTCCACATCCTGGCCAAGTGTCCACTGATGTTACAAATCCTACAGGTATATTGCTGAAACCTGCAGCATTTCGCAGTAGGTCTACCCCCGCACCTCCAGCATGAGCTGAGATTGTTGTTACCAGGCTTTCCTCTCTGATTGCCCATTTGGTTGTTTCTAAGCACTCTGATGGTGGGTGTCAATGGTCCCATCACGGGATGCATTGTTCCTTGTGATGGCGTGAATTGCCGATCCCCTTTCCATTGTCCTTGTTGCAGGCCCAACCTAGAGCCTGTTGCTGCCTGGGCGGTTTTGAAATGCCCTTGCCTGCCTGCGAGGTCCCGAGCCACGTTCACCATGTTAACTCCCTGGTCCGTCGCCACGTTGGGACCAGGGCTGCGTGCGTAAGTTAGCTTGGTCTCCTCTTCCCCTGCCATGAAGGTCTGAGCTATCAACGCCGCCCCTTCTAAAGTCAAGTCCTGAAAATTCCGGCATGATTAATGCCCTCAATGAAAAAGTCCCTTAACATCTCCCCCCTGCAGGCGTCTGTGAACTTACAGAGACTGGCCAAGCGCCGCAGGTCCGCAACGAAGTCCGAGATGTTTTGTCCCTCCCGATGCCGGTGTGTGTAGAACCGGCGCCGGGCCATGTGTACACTACTCGCCGGCTTGAGATGCTCACTGATCAGCTGGCTGAGCTCTTCAAAGGACTTGTCCGCTGGCTTTTGGGGTGCGAGCAGGCCTTTCATCAGCGCATACGTCTGTGGTCCGCAGCTGGTCAGTAGATGCACCCTCCGCTTGTCAGCCGCTGTCGCTCCCAGCCAGTCCTTTGTGACAAAGCTCTGCTGAAGTCGTTCCACGAAGTCATCTCAGTCCTCACCCACACAGTAACGTTCCTCTTTGCTACCGGTGGCCATGCTCGTGGTTCGGTGATTTACGTTTCTCGTCGCCAAATGTGGTGTCCCTGCACCTTATTACAAAATCACATGAGGCATGTACTGCAGACACAGTCACTACATGACCTTAACCTTTATTCCCACGACCAAGGAGTGCTGACCCTTTTATACCTGGAAACCCAGTTGAGGAGTGTCTCCCACAAGTTCACCCCCTGTGGTCAGGGTGTGCATTTCTAGGGTATAAGTACAGTGTACAGGAGTTGGATGAAGGATACAGTTACATGAAGGTTACCGTTGCATGATGGTTACATATATGACATGAAGCTTCGCTGCACTCCCTCAATAACAAGAACGTCCTTCCTCAGATTAGGAGACCAAAACTGAACACAATATTCCAGGTGAGGCCTCACCAATGCCCTGTACAACTGCAGTAAGACCTCCCTGCTCCTATACTTAAATCCCCTCGCTATGAAGGCCAACATACCATTTGCCTTCTTCACCGCCTGCTGTACCTGCATGCCAACTTTCAATTACTGATGTACCATGACACCCAGGTCTCGTTGCACCTCCCCTTTTCCTAATCTGTCGCCATTCAGATGATATTCTGCCTTCGTGGTTTTGCCACCAAAGTGGATAACCTCACATTTATCCACATTATACTGCATCTGCCATGTGTTTGCCCACTCACCTAACCTGCCCAAGTCACCCTGCAGCCTCTTAGCATCCTCCTCACAGCTCACACCGCCATCCAACTTAGTGTCATCTGCAAACTTGGAGATATTACACTCAATTCCTTCATCCAAATCATTAATGTATATTGTAAATAGCTGGGGTCCCAGCACTGAGCCCTGCGGCACCCCACTAGTCACTGCCTGCCATTCTGAAAAGGACCCGTTTATCCCGACTCTCTGCTTCCTGTCTGCCAACCAGTTCTCTATCCACGTCAGTACATTACCCCCAATACTATGTGCTTTAATTTTGCACACCAATCTCTTGTGTGGGACCTTATCAAAAGCCTTTTGAAGGCTTTTGTGTTGCTCCCTCAATGCTGCCCCTCGTGGTCTGGTCACGGCCATCTTGATTTCAGATGCTTCACCTCGTGGTGTGGGCGCCATCTTCTTTCTCTCCACGAGGTAGTCTGCGGTGATTCTTTTCTCCCCAGGTTCTGCCACGGAAGCCGGGAATCTACCTACTGCGCCGATCTTCTTCCCTCGGAGTCCCGCCACTGGAGCCCGGAAGGTGAGGTCTGGTTGTTTGGGTTGGATCATCTCGCCGTTGAGTTGTGCGGTCTATGTCGCCGCCATGCAGTCGAGTTGGATTTTCAGATGCTGTGTTGGATCCAAATTTGGGGCCGCGTAGGACGTCGATCGCCGGGGCCTGGAGGCTTTCCCAGCTCCAACAGATTTGGATTTGTTTCATCCATCTTCTTCCCAGCAGCGTTGGACCATCACCAGCAACGATCCACAAAGGTAGCTTGTGCATCACGCCGCCGTAGGACACCTGGACATCCACCCTGCCAATAATTGGGATGGTGTCGTTTGTGTAAATGATCAGCTTCACCTGGATTGGGAGCATTTTGGGTCGTTCGGTGGGATTATCCCAGAGTTTCTCAAAGGCCATCTAATTCATTAGCCCCTGTGGCGACCTCCATCATTTATACTTCCATTTTCCACGGGGAACTCTTGGTGGAGCAGGTATACGCTCCATACACCTCTTCCAAGGGCTGAGCTGCTTTATAGACTCTCTCTTTGTCTTCATCAGTGCTGGAGCCCAGGTGATCGGCCAACTCTTCAGCGGCTCGGTGAGTAAAGTTTCTTCTCCACATCCGCTGGAGATGACCTTTAGTGTTGCAGCCTTTGCAAGTATAGTCTTTGTATCGGCACTGGTGGGCCCTGTGATTTCCTCCACAGCGCCAGCACGGGGCTAGCTGGTTGGCCCCATGTGGTGGACTCAGGGTTGCGGGACTCGGGGTCGCAGCCTTGCCTCTGAAAGGCGCCATTCGGTTCACTGTACTTGTCGGGTTCGAGTCCTGGGGGTGAGTCATCATCCTCTTGGAATCGCAGGCCGAAATCATGAATGCCTGGCTCACTTTAATTGCCTTCTGCAGGGTGACCGTAGTGTCCGCAGAGAGCAGTTTATGGAGGAGGTCCCCGTGGCCGATTCCAATAACGAAGATGTCCCTCAGTGCTTCGGTGAGATGGTCGCTAAAATCACACGGTGCAGCCAATCGTCTCAGGTCTGCAGCATATTTTGCAATTTCTTGGCCTTCGGGCCGCCGGTGGGTGTAGAACCGCTGTCTGGCTGTGAAGATGCTCCCTCTGGGTTTGAGCTGTTCCTGTATTATTGTTATGAGCTCCACGTACGTTTTGGTTGTCGTCTTATTTGGGGCTAGCAGGTCCCTGATGAGGCCATGGACAGTGGGCCCACAACTGCTGAGCAAGATAGCTTTGCGCTTATTAGCCAGAGAGGTCGGTGTGTCTCCAGCCAGGTCGTTCGCGATGAAGAAGTATTCGAGCCTTTCACAAAGGCATCCCAATCTTCTCCATCAGCGAATTGTTGAAAGTTGCTTAGGTTAGCCATGTTGCGTGTAGAAATTCGTAATCGCGTCGCCAGTTGTTATATATGCAAGCACTCTAGTAATGACTCCACGAGGTAGAGTATTGTACTTGAACTGTTGTGACCTTAGTCCATTTATTGTAGCTCCCTGAGTGAGGACACAATGAGGTGAGCTCCCTTTTATACTTGGTTACCTTGGGTCTCCACCAGTAACACCCTCTAGTAGTACAGGTATGGTGTATACAGTGTGAAGATACATTCAGTGGTCTAATGTTACAGTGCATACATTATACATACACAACACTTTTTCTCAAATGAGCCTAGGTTTTTATCCAGTTTTTCATCTCTCCCAGGAGATCATATGGTTTGGGGTGGGGTGGAGTATATATATTGTGATACACAGGGTATCGCAGTTGTGTGGGACAGGCGCGATGGACCAGTGAGTCATCATTATCTGTACGTTCGTATTTCTATCGTGCTTTTCCCCACCTCAAGATGTCCCAAAGCACTTTACAGCCAATAAAGTACTTCTTGAAACGCAGTCACTGTTATAATATAGGAAATGCAGCTGCCAAATTGCACAGAGCAAGATCCCACACACAGCAACGGCCAGATAATTTGTTATTTAGTAATAAGAACATAAGAGATAGGAGCAGGAGTAGGCCAAACAGCCCCTCGAGCCTTCTCCGCCATTCAATACGATCATGGCTGATCCGATCATGGACTCAGGTCCACTTCCCCGCCCGCTCCTTATCCCCTTATCGTTTCAGAAACTGTCTTAAATTTATTCAATGTCCCAGCTTCCACAGCTCTCTGAGGCAGTGAATTCCACAGATTAACAACCCTCTGAGAGAAGAAATTCCTCCTCATCTCAGTTTTAAATGGGTGGCCCCTTATTCTAAGATCATGTCCTCTAGTTCTAGTCTCCCCCATCAGTGGAAACATCCTCTCTGCATCCACCTTGTCAAGCTTCCTCATAATCTTATACGTTTCGATAAGATCACCTCTCATTCTTCTGAATTCCAATGAGTAGAGGCCCAACCTACTCAACCTTTCCTCATAAGTCAACCCCCTCATCTCCAGAATCAACCTAATGAACCTTCTCTGAACTGTCTCCAAAGCAAGTACATCCTTACTTAAATATGGAAACCAAAACTGTACGCAGTACTCCAGGTGTGGCCTCACCAATACCCTGTAGCAAGACTTCCCTGCTTTTATACTCCATTCCCTTTGCAATAAAGGCCAAGATTCTATTGGCCTTCCTGATCACTTGCTGTACCTGCATACTAACCTTTTGTGTTTCATGCACAAGTACCCCCAGGTCCCGCTATACTGCGACACTTTGCAATCTTTCTCCATTTAAATAATAACTTGCTCTTTGATTTTTTTCTGCCAAAGTACATGACCTCACACTTACCAACATTATACTCCATCTGCCAAATTTTTGCCCACTCACTTAGCCTGTCTATGTTTCTTTGCAGATTTTTTGTGCCCTCCTCACACATTGCTTTTCCTCCCACCTTTGTATCATCAGCAAACTTGGCTACGTTACACTCAGTCCCTTCCTCCAAGTCGTTAATATAGATTGTAAATAGTTGGGATCCCTGCAGCACCCCACTAGTTACTGATTGCCTGAGAGTGAACCATTTATCCTGACTCTCTGTTGTTCATTAGCCAATCCTCTATCCATGTTAATATATTACCCACAACCCCGTGAACTTTTATCTTGTGCAGTAACCTTTTATGTGGCGCCTTGTCAAATGCCTTCTGGAAGTCCAAATACACCACATCCACTGGTTCCCCTTTATCCACCCTGTTTCGTAACATCCTCAAAGAATTCCAGCAAATTTGTCAAACATGACTTCCCCTTCATAAATCCATGCTGACTCTGCCTGACTGAATTCTGCTTTTCCAAATGTCCTGCTACTGCTTCTTTAATAATGGACTCCAACATTTTCCCAACCACAGATGTTAGACTAACTGGTCTGTAGTTTCCTGCTTTTTGTCTGCCTCCTTTTTTAAATAGGGACATTACATTTGCAGTTTTCCAATCTACTGGGATCTCCCCAGAATCCAGGGAATTTTGGTAAATTACAACCAATGCATCCACAATCCCTGCTGCTACTTCTCTTAAGACCCTAGGATACAAGCCATCAGAGCCAGGGGATTTATCCACCTTTAGTCCCATTATCTTACTGTGTGCCACCTCCTTAGTAATTGTGATTATGTTGCTGATGATGTTGGTTGAGGAATAAATATTGGCCAAGACACTGGGGAAAACTCCACTGCTCTTCTTCAAAATAGTACCATGGGATCTTTATGTCCACCTGACAGAGCAGACGGGGCCTAAATTAATGTCTCATCTGAAAGACGGCACCTCCGACAGTGCAGCACTCCCATAGCACTGCACTGGACTGTCAGCCTGGATTCTGTGCTCAAGTCTCTGGAGAGGATGTAAAAGCCCAAGTCTGATGTTGTCACTACTTGCCTTATCTTTTCGACATTTCAACCTTGCCAGTGTCCTGCACTACGGAGAATGACTTTAGTTTCTCCAAAATCCTGAGTTCCGGAATCCGGAATGTTCCGGAATGTGGACCGATTGATGGCAGGGTCATCCAGAATCTGTAAAATGGTCCGGAATCCAGACCCGCCGACCCTGCCGACCTTGGGGCCCCGCTGCTGCCCTTACCTTGGGACCTCCTCACCGGCCCGCCCCAACACCTCCTCCGCAACGGGGCCCGCCAGCCCAAACACTTCCTTGGCGGCAGGCCCTGCCCGACGACCTCCTGTATGGGGCCGGTGACCCGAACAACTCCTCGGAGAGCAAGCCCCCCCCCCCCCCCCCGCCTTTTCTGACGTTCCGAAATCAGGAAATACCCAAACCTAGGCTCGGCCGTTTCTGGATTTCGGACAGCAGAAACACATTCCGAAGTCCGGAAAAACACACAAAACGGGTAGACCTCACACAGACGAGCTGACCCAGACATTATAACTAATATTTAAGCCAGGGTATGGCTAAAATTGCATTGGGACAGTGTGGGTCCAGGTGGGGCATTTCCTGCACTCAGTTTTGGTCTCCTTATCCAAGGAAGGATATACTTGGCTTGGAGGCGGTGCATCGAAGTTTGACTCAATTGATTCCTGGGATATCTTACAAGGAGAGCTTGAGTAGATTGGGCTTATATTCTCTGAAGTTTAGAAGAACGTGAGGTGATCTCATTGAAACGTGTAAGATTGTGAGGGGGGATTGACAGGGTAGATGCTGAGAGGTTGTTTTCCCCTGGCTGGAGAGTCTAGAATCAGGGGTCACAGTCTCAGGATAAGGAGTCGGCCATTTAAGACTGAGATGAGGAGGAATTTCTTCGCTTAGAAGGTTGTGAATCTTTGTAATTCTCTACCCTAAAGGGCTGTGGAGGCTGAATCATTGAGTATACTCAAGGCTCAGATCGATAAGATTTTTGGATTCATAGAAAATAGGAGCAGTAGTGGGCCATTCAGCCCTTCGAGCCTGCACTGCCATTCAATATGTTCATGGCTGATCCTGTATCTCAACACCATATTCCCGCTTTCTCCCCATGGGGAATCAAGGGTTATGGAGATCAGGCGGAAAAGTGGAGTTGCAATCGCTGATTAGCCATGATCTCATTGAATGGCGGAGCAGGCTTGAAAGGCCGTATGGCCGACTCCTGCTCCTATTTCTTATGTTCTTATTGGGGAGTTGGGAAGTTCTGCTGCCCCCTGCTGGCAGTCAATGGCAGTGCTCCCCAGAGCCAGCTCCAGCATCATGCCTCTTCCATACGGTTCCTCCAATCTCTCATTTTAATTATCTATTCATTGCAAATTATATAATTTTTTTTTTCTAAAATGCATTCAGATAAAATAAATCCATGGACATATGTATCTCTGGCATGACCGCAGTTTGCTTACATGGTGGATAGATTGGCCGTTAGTCACCACACACACAGAACTGCACACATTCAGGAGCCAGGCTAGTGTGGAATTGGGCTAGATCAGGAAGCTTTTGAGGGTCCTGCTTACACCAGGAGGGGTCTCACAAGGGGTGGGCTGTTGATCTAGCAGGAGCTTCAGTGGCCCAATCGGATGGAAGGGCCTGAAGAGGTTGGGAGGAGCGAGGGGCGCACCCTGAACGTATTTCTGAGGAACCGCATGGCTTTCCTCATGGCCAACCTGCAGTTGTATGGGCTAGACAAGGTCAGGGCTGGAGTATGGGAGACATCACCTTATTAATCAGCGGCACAGCATCTTACCAGGGCTCCAAGACTTAGATCATGAGGAGAGATTACATGAACTAAGGTTGTATTCCCTGGAATATAGAAAGCTAAAGATTTTATTGAGGTTTTTAGGATTTCGAAAAGAATTGATAGGGTAGATAGAGAGCAACGTTTTCCGCCTTGGGGGAATCTACGTAACCTTAAAATCAGAGCCAGGCCATTCAGGAGAGAAGTTTGGAATCACCTTTTCACGCAAAGGTTGGCAAAAATGTGGAACCCTCTCCATAAAAAGCAGCAGATGCTTTTAATAATTTAATAACACAATTCATAATTTTAAATCTTAAATCAATAGATTTTTGCTAGCCAAGGGTATAAAATGATATGGAACCAAGGTGGGTGGTCTGAGTTAAAATACAGATCATCCTCCTCTTCATCATAGGCAGTCCCTCGGAATTGAGGAGGACTTGCTTCCACTCTTACAATGAGTCCTTAGGTGGCTGAACAGTCCAATACGAGAACCACAATCCCTGTCACAGGTGGGGCAGATAGTCGTTGAGGGAAGGGGTGGGTGGGACTGGTTTGTCGCACGCTCTTTCCACTGCCTGCGCTTGATTTCTGCATGCTCTCGGCGATGAGACTCGAGGAGCTCAGCGCCCTCCCGGATGCACTTCCTCCACTTAGGGCGGTCTTTGGCCAGGGACTCCCAGATGTCAGTGGAGATGTTGCACTTTATCAGGGAGACTTTGAGGGTGTCCTTGTAACGTTTCCTCCGCCCACCTTTGGCTCGTTTGCCGTGAAAGAGTTCCAAGTAGAGTGCTTGCTTTGGGTGTCTCCTTTCTGGCATGCAGACAATGTGGCCTGCCCAGCGGAGCCGATCAAGTGTGGTCAGTGCTTCAATGCTGGGGATGTTGGCCTGGTCGAGGACGCTAATGTTGGTGTGCCTGTCCTCCCAGGGGATTTGTATGATCTTGTGGAGACATCGTTGGTGATATTTCCCCAGCGACTTGAGGTGCCTACTGTACATAGTTCATGTCTCTGAGCCATACAGGAGGGCGGGTATTACTACAGCCGTGTAGACCATGAGCTTGGTGGCAGATTTGAGGACCTGGTCTTTGAAAGATTGAGAAGAGGATTGGGTCGATGACGCAGCCCTGTTTGACCCCGGTCCGAACGTGGATTGGGTCTGTAATGGATCCGTTGGTCGGGATCACGGCCTGCATGTCGTCGTGAAGCAGGCAGAGGATGTTGACAAACTTTTGGTGGCAGTCAAAACGGAGGAGGACGCTCCATAGACCCTCGTGGTTGACAGTGTCAAAGCCCTTTGTAAGGTAGAAGAAGGCCATGTATCAGGGCTGGCGCTGTTCCCTGCATTTTTCCTGCAGCTGTCGTGCTGCAAAAATCATGTCCGTTGTGCCCCGTAGGGGACGAAATCCGCACTGTGACTCCGGGAGGAGCTCCTCGGCCACAGGGAGAAGACGGTTGAGGAGGACTCTAGCGCCGACTTTTCCAGTGGCTGATAGCAGGGAGATTCCCCTGTAATTGCCACAGTCGGACTTGTCCCCTTTTTTAAAGTGGTCATGATCACTGCATCTCTGAGATCTCCCGGCATGCTCTCCTTCCCCTAGATGAGATGAGGTCATATACTCGCACCAACAGTGCCTCTCCGCCATACTTTAGCGCCTCAGCAGGGATTCCATCCACTCCCGTGGCCTTGTTGTTCTTAAGCTGTCTTATGGCTTTTTCTACCTCATGCAGTGTTGGGGTTTCACTGAAGTGGTGGTGGCAGGATGGAATTGAGAACATTCGAGTCAAAGGCAGAGTCTCGATTGAGGAGATCTTCGAAGTGCCCCACGATCATCCACAATCTCATTGAATGACGGAGTTGGCTCGAGGGGCTGAATGGCTACTCATGTTCCTATGTAATATCTATTTAAACATTTCCTTTGTGTAGCATAGTTGTAAAGTATGGATCTTTGATTTCACTACACACAGGGCACATTCATCTTGTGTTTCGATAGGATATCATATATCCCCATTGCCCTTATATGGGGGGTATTACAGGACATTGTCAGATATCCTTTACCTCTAATTCATGTTCAAAAACCATGAAACACTGAAATCATCTGGTTAATAATCTTTATTAAATCAATTCAATGAGATAATAAAACACAATCCCTTACATGCAGCGTATACGAGTTATATCAACTATACTCACATGCCAAGGACTCCCTCAGGATTGAAGTGCCCCAGGAGCACCAGTGTGTTGTATCTTTGATAGGTTTAATTGCGTGGGGCAAATGTGGATGCCATATGTCACCACATTTAGTGTGTGTGTGTGTGTGTGTGTGTGTGTTTGTGTGCTGTTGATATGTGCGCTCGTTTAGTGGTGAGGTTAGCTGCGTTTATTGCGCAGACCTTTGATATCTCGGGTTGTCTATCACAAGCTGCACATTCCACCCATGTGTCCTCTGTAGCACTGCAGTCTCATATCTTCCCAGTACATCCATAACTATGATATATTCACAGAACACAGCACATACAGCTTCCTAACATGGCAGGCAGCTCTCTCGGAAGTCTCTGGAATTGCCTGGATCTGTTTAATGATAAACTCTGCACTTGCAGTACATAATACGTCCACATTCACAGTGTGGAGCTACAAACATTACAAGCTTACAGACATTACACTTCTCCCTCCTTAATGAAGAAGCCATCATAACAAACATCATACATAACTTTCATGTTTATACGTAACACAGGATATAAACTTTTTTTTTCCCATATTTACAAATTTAACTTTACCACTTGTTTTCTGTTTCGAAGAGGATACCTTCGCTCACGAACAGAACCTTCCAAACATGGTGTTGAATCTAAACTCATTCAAGGCTCATCCTGAGGAACGCTTTCCTCATCGGAATTTCCTTGATTTTCATTTGAACTCACTCTAACTTCAGGCTCTTTGTTTTCCTGACTCGGACTCAGACTTTCATTCTGATTCTCTCCTGGATTTGTTTCCAGTACATTGGATTTAGGATTTGCTACTGATATATCAAAACTTTCTGATGAGTCAGAAATAATTGAATCATTCCCATCTTCAACTCCTTCCATGTCTGTAGGTAAAATATGATCAATATGAACAAACCTAACCTGTCCATTATCAAACATCTTAACCAAATATGTGCGAGGACCACATATCTTCACCACTCTTCCAGGTAACCACTTTAACCATTTATGGTAATGGTTCTTCACTCTCACCTTCTGGTTCAATTTCACACTTCTCTCTTTTACTCTACCTTTATCATGATTCTCTTTCTGTCTTAATTGTGTCTCTTCTACGGACTGTGCCAAGTTTGGCTTTAACAATGAGAATCTGGTTCGTGGCTGTCATTTGAGAAACAACTCTGCTGGTGTTCTACCAGTAGTTGTATGAGGAATATTCCGATATGTAATCAAAAAATTAGCCAATTTGTGATCCAATGACAACTGTCGCTTCCTTGGATTTGGATCTAACATTTGTTTTATGAGGGCACGTTTTACAATTTGTACAGTGCGCTCTGCTACACCACTCGAAGCAGGATGGTATGGTGGAACCTTGGTATGTTTCACACCATTTTTGCTCGTGAATTGTTCAAATTCTTCTGAACGAAATTGTGATCCATTATACAAAACAGTCTCTGCAGGGAGGCCAAATGAAGAAAATAATTTTCGTAAAATGTCCAATGTTTTACTTGTTGTTATTTTCCACATTGGAAACACCTCAACCCACTTCAAATGGCTATCAATCACAATGAACAATTGTTGTCCTTCTAACTCAGCGAATCTATATGTAGCCTTTGCCACACCCTGGGAGGCCATTTCCATGGCTGTAATGGTACTGGTGGTGGTTGCTTGCCTACTGATTGACATGTCGTACACTGACTCAGGATGTACACTATATCTTGATCAAGACCTGGCCACCATAAATAAATGCATACAAAACTCTTGGTCAAGCACATTCCCAGGTGCTGGTCATGGAGGTCTCCTAATAATTTGGACCTGAATTTATTTGGTATAACCACTCTTGCACCCTACATGATACAATCTTTATCGACTGATAATACATTCATACGAATGAAGAATGGATGTATATCTTTGTCTGTTACCTGGTTTGGCCATCCATTTGCAATATAATCATACACCTTTGACATCACTGGGTCACGTTTGGTTGCTCTACCAATCTCTTCAGCTGTGACTGGCAGTTCATCAATGTATGAAAAATAAAACACTTCTTCCCTATCGGGTGTAACCTGAGATGGGGAAGGCAATCTGGACGTTGCATCAGCATTACTGTGATCAGCTGATCATTTGTATTCAATATCATATGTATATACTGACAAAATCAAAGCCCATCTCTGCATTCGGGCTGCAGTTAATGTTGGAATTAGGGATTTTGGATGGAGGATTGCTGTTAGGGGCTTCTGTAACGATGGTAAACTTACGACCATACAAGTATTTGTGAAACTTCTTGACCCCAAAAATTAATGCCAAAGCTTCATAAGAACATAAGAACATAAGAATTAGGAACAGGAGTAGACCATCTAGCCCCTCGAGCCTGCTCTGCCATTCAAAAAGATCATGGCT
Organism: Pristiophorus japonicus; assembly: GCF_044704955.1. NCBI lineage: Eukaryota > Metazoa > Chordata > Chondrichthyes > Pristiophoridae > Pristiophorus > Pristiophorus japonicus. The sequence goes on from NC_091997.1 coordinate 53,932,638, forward strand.
GATCTGGCCGTGGACTCAGCTCCACTTACCCGCCCGCTCCCCATAACCCTTAATTCCCTTATTGGTTAAAAATCTGTCTATCTGTGATTTGAATACATTCAATAAGATAGCCTCAACTGCTTCCTTGGGCAGAGAATTCCACAGATTCACAACCCTCTGGGAGAAGGAATTCCTTCTCAACTCGGTTTTAAATTGGCTTCCCCGTATTTTGAGGCTGTGCCCCCTAGTTCTAGTCTCCCCGACCAGTGGAAACAACCTCTCTGCCTCTATCTTGTCTATCCCTTTCATTATTTTAAATGTTTCTATAAGATCAACCCCTCATCCTTCTGAACTCCAACGAGTAAAGACCCAGTCTACTCAATCTATCATCATAAGGTAACCCCCTCATCTCCGGAATCAGCCTAGTGAATCGTCTCTGTACCCCCTCCAAAGCTAGTATATCCTTCCTTAAGTAAGGTGACCAAAACTGCACGCAGTACTCCAGGTACGGCCTCACCAATACCCTGTACAGTTGCAGCAGGACCTCCCTGCTTTTGTACTCCATCCCTCTCGCAATGAAGGCCAACATTCCATTCGCCTTCCTGATTACCTGCTGCACCTGCAAACTAACTTTTTGGGATTCATTCACAAGGACCCCCAGGTCCCTCTGCACTGCAGCATGTTGTAATTTCTCCCCATTCAAATAATATTCCCTTTTACTGTTTTTTTTCCCAAGGTGGATGACCTCACATTTTCCGACATTGTATTCCATCTGCCAAACCTTAGCCCATTCGCTTAACCTATCTAAATCTCTTTGCAGCCTCTCTGTGTCCTCTACACAACCCGCTTTCCCACTAATCTTTGTGTCATCTGCAAATTTTGTTACACTACACTCTGTCCCCTTCCAGGTCATCTCTGTATATTGTAAACAGTTGTGGTCCCAGCACCGATCCCTGTGGCACACCACTAACCACCGATTTCCAACCCGAAAAGGACCCATTTATCCTGACTCTCTGCTTTCTGTTAGCCAGCCAATTCTCAATCCATGCTAATACATTTCCTCTGACTCGGCGTACCTTTATCTTCTGCAGTAACCTTTTGTGTGGCACCTTATCGAATGCCTTTTGGAAATCTAAATACACCACATCCATCGGTACACCTCTATCTACCATGCTCGTTATATCTTCAAAGAATTCCAGTTAATTAGTTAAACATGATTTCCCCTTCATGAATCCATGTTGCGTCTGCTTGATTGCACTATTCCTATTGAGATGTCCCGCTATTTCTTCCTTAATGATAGCTTCAAGCATTTTCCCCACTACAGATATTAAACTAACCGGCCTATAGTTACCTGCCTTTTGTCTGCCCCCTTTTTTTTTTAAACAGAGGCGTTACATTAGCTGCTTTCCAATCCGCTGGTACCTCCCCAGAGTCCAGAGAATTTTGGTAGATTATAACGAATGCATCTGCTATAACTTCCGCCAACTCTTTTAATACCCTGGGATGCATTTCATCAGGACCAGGGGACTTGTCTACCTTCAGTCCCATTAGTCTGTCCAGCACTACCTCGCTAATGAGAGTGATTGTCTCAAGGTCCTCCCTTCCCACATTCCCGTGACCAGCAATTTTTGGCCTGGTTTTGTGTCTTCCACTGTGAAGACCGAAGCAAAATAATTGTTTAAGGTCTCAGCCATTTCCACATTTCCCATTATTAAATCCCCCTTCTCATCTTCTAAGGGACCAACATTTACTTTAGTCACTCTCTTCCGTTTTATATATCGGTAAAAGCTTTTACTATCTGTTTTTATGTTTTGTGCAAGTTTACTTTCGTAATCTATCTTTCCTTTCTTTATTGCTTTCTTAGTCATTCTTTGTGTCGTTTAAAATTTTCCCAATCTTCTAGTTTCCCACTAACCTTGGCCACCTTATACACATTGGTTTTTAATTTGATACTCTCCTTTATTTCCTTGGTTATCCACGGCTGGTTATCCCTTCTCTTACCACCCTTCTTTTTCACTGGAATATATTTTTGTTGAGCACTATGAAAGAGCTCCTTAAAAGTCCTCCACTGTTCCTCAATTGTGCCACCGTTTAGTCTATGTTTCCAGTCTACTTTAGCTAACTCTGCCCTCATCCCACTGTAGTCCCCTTTAAGCATAGCACGCTCGTTTGAGACACTACTTCCTCACCCTCAATCTGTATTACAAATTCAACCATACAGTGATCACTCATTCCGAGAGGATCTTTTACTAGGAGATCGTTTATTATTCCTGTCTCATTACACAGGACCAGATCTAAGATAGCTTGCTCCCTTGTAGGTTCTGTAACATACTGTTCTAAGAAACAATCCTGTATGCATTCTATGAATTCCTCCTCCAGGCTACCCTGTGCGAATTGATTTGACCAATCGATATGTAGGTTAAAATCCCCCATGATTACTGCCGTTCCTTTTTCACATGCCTCTATTATTCCCTTGATTATTGTCCATCCCACCGTGAAGTTATTATTTGGGGGCCTATAAACTACGCCCACCAGTGACTTTTTCCCCTTACTATCTCTAATCTCCACCCACAATGATTCAACATTTTGTTCATTGGAGCTAATATCATCTCTCACAACTGCCCTGATATCATTCTTTATAAACAGAGCTACCCCACCTCCTTTCCCTTCTTGTCTATCCTTCCGAATTGTCAGATACCCCTGTATGTTTAATTCCCAGTCTTGGCCATCCTGCAACCACATTTCTGTAATGGCCACCAAATCATATCCATTTGTAATGATTTGTGCCGTCAACTCATTTACTTTATTTCGAATGCTGCATGCGTTTAAGTAAAGTGTTTTAATACTAGTTTTTAAACCATGATTTTTAGTTTTGACCCCTCCTGCAGCCCCTTTATATTCATACAGATTGTCCCTTCCTATCACCTTGTGGTTTACACTGACCCCAGTGCTACTCTGCTCTGTTGCCTCCCGCCTTTTGCATTCTTTCTTGGGATCCTATTCATCTGCGCTCTCGCCCACTCTAACTAGCTCAGAGCCCTCTCCTGGGTTCCGAATACTCCTCGCATTGAGGCACCGAGCTTTCAGGCTTGCCTTTTTATTACACTTTGACCCTTTAGAATTTTGCTGTACATTGGCTCTTTTTGTTTTTTGCCTTGGGTTTCTCTGCCCTCCACTTTTACTCATCTCCTTTCTGTCTTTTGCTTCTGTCTCCATTTTGTTTCCCTCTGTCTCCCTGCATTGGTTCCCAACCCCCTGCCATATTAGTTTAACTCCTCCCCAACAGCACTAGCAAACACTCCCCCTAAGACATTGGTTCCGGTCCTGCCCAGGTGCAGACCATCCGGTTTGTACTGGTCCCTTTCAATTTGCGTATAATTACTCTCACTGGCACCGAGAGTGCGTGAAGCAAAAGCAATTGGTCTCTCCTCCCCACTACTTAATACATGAGAGATTACTGCCCAAACTCCAAACGGAGGGGCATCACATGCTAGCTTAATCTCCTTAGATATGTCATAGTGAACAAACATGGTGCTCCCTACCAATTTGCTTTTACACTCCTTGAATGCTGTATCGCATTCTTTTGACCACCTCCAATGGACCTGTTTTTTCAAAAGTTCATTCAGTGGATGTAATACTGTAGCCAAATTTGGTAGGAACTTCCCATAATAGTTCAAAAGACCCAAGAATGAACGAAGTTCAGTGACATTCCTGGGAGTGGGTGCATTTCTAATTGCATCCAATTTTTCCTTGGTTGGATGTAAACCATCTTTGTCTACTCTGTACCCTAAGTACTCCACTGAGTTTTTAAACAACTCACACTTACGAGCAGACACTTGTACTCTGTGCTTCTCTAGCCGTTTGAGGACTTCATTCAAAATGTGATTATGAATTTGCCTATTTGGTGCTGAAATTAGTATGTCATCCAAATAACATACTACTCCTTCAATACCTTGCAAAATCTGGTTCATCACCCCTTGGAATATGGCAGGGACGGAAGACACTTCAAACGGTAGCCTATTAAATTGATATAGGCCTAGATGAGTATTTATAGTCAAACATGATTTCGACCCCTCATCTAGTTCAAGCTGTAAGTAGGCATTCGTAAGATCCAGTTTTGAGAAGATCTGACCACCTGTCAGTGTTGTGAACAAATTTTCTATATTCGGCAATGTATTGGGGACATTACCCTCTAGAACCTGGTTTACGGTTACTTTATAATCACCACACAATCTTACCTTACCATTGGACTTAGGTACAACAATGGGTGTAGCCCAATTACATCGATCTATCTTACAAATAATGTTCTCAGTCTCTTGTCTTTTGAGTTCTTGCTCAACTTTTTCCTTGAGTGCATATGGTATGGAACGTGGCTTGTAGTAAACCGATCTAGCATCGTTCTGTACCCTGACACTCGCCTTGAAGCCTTGGATCGGATTGCCAGTTTCGTAGAACACCTTCGGATACTGCTTGATAACCTCATCCGTTGATGAAAATCTCACTTCCACACAGAAAATCTTACTCCAATCCAGCTTCAGTGAGCTCAACCAATTTCTTCCTAGTAAGGCCGGCTCGTCTCCTTTCACTACTATTAGAGGCTAGTTCTGAAATTGATCTTTATATTTCACCGGTACGGTGATACGACCTACTACAGGAATTTTCTCTCCCGAGTAGCCTCGCAGCTCTATCTTGGATTTCTCCAGTTGGAAATCACGCAATTTGTCGCAGTATAGTGACTCCGGTACTATACTCACGGATGCACCCGTGTCAATTTCCATTGGTATCTTGAATCCCACATCTATGTGGATTTTGATGCTTTCCGAATCGCTGTCCGTTAACCTCGTGCTCTTGATGACGTGTAACTCTAACATCTCCTCGTCCTGTTGTTCTTCCATGTTATGTAGTCCCTTGGGATTTCTACACAGAGCTTTTAACGCTGGACTCATAGCTTTAAAAACTGGTTTACCTTTCAGTCGGCATGCCTTCGCAAGACGCCCAGTCTTTCTGCAGAAGAAGCACTCTGCCTTCACGTATAGACAACTTTGAGCAATGTGTTGTCCCAGGCACCTATAGCATGACTTCGACGCTCTGTTAGAATTTCCAGTTGCTGAGACTTTCGGCCATGCCCATCTTTTACCTTGAACCTGCAGGTGATTTACCTCGGTTGACTGATGACCGTAATTATTATTTAATTCTCGGGAATATTGTTCAGCCATGCCCATCAACCTTGCTGTCTGACAAGCAATCTCAAAAGTCAAGTCATCCGTCGTCAATAACTTCCTTCTCATCGCATCATTTTTCACCCCACAAACAAAAAGATCCCGTAATGCTCGGTTTTGAAAGTTTCCAAAATTACAAGCTTTTTTAATGCTACAATGTAATCAGTGACACTTTCATCAGCCTTTTGATTCTGAATCCCGAAACGACAGCTTTCAGCAATTTCTAACGGTTTGGGGATAAAATGCTGCTCCAGCTTCGTTAAAATCTCTTTAAGCATTGTGTCCTTTGGCTCATCAGGCACAAGCAGATTTACAAGAGTGTCATATAATGCCGGACCTGTCTCCGATAAGAAGATCGCTTTCTTACATTCCAATACAGCCTGGTTCTGGACTGCATTGTCTGGAACTTCGATGATGTTATTTGCAGTGAAATACATTTCTAGCTGATCCACATATGCTTTAAAACATTCCCGGTCGAGTCTATATTCCCCCAAATGTCCCAATACACCTGCCATTTTATTCTCTAGCTGTTCACACCGTGTGCTGTATTTTACCTCGGATTTTTGTAGCTTTTTTCAAAGACAGAGACTTCCAAAGTCTCTCTGTCGGCTGGCTGAATCTTTCACCAACAAAAATTAAGCTTTAAATCATCCGAAAAATCCCATCTTCTGTCGCCAAATGTGATATATTCACAGAGCACAGCACTCACAGCTTCCTAACCTGGCAGGCAGCTCTCTCAGAAGTCTCCGGAATTGCCTGGTTCTGTTTAATGATTAACTCTGCACTACGTCCGCATCCACAGTGTGGAGCTACAAACATTACAAGCTTACAGGCATTACAATAACACAAGCCCGTTCACACCTCTGCCTCCCTTCCCAGTTGCTGACCGAGTTACCGCACACCTATATTTCGTATCTCTTCCCATGGACGGTTAATGAGGTGATGTCACCCATACTCCAGCTCCGACCTTGTCTCGCCCTTATAACCACTGCAACACCAATCTTGAATGTGTGAATAGATATTTCATATTAACAGAAGCTTACTATGGCTTTTCCACCTGGTACTTACACACCTTAGGTTAGGGACACGCACTCACCTATTTGGACACCAACAATATACAGAGAAAATCCTTTCTATTTAATGCCCAAAGCCTATTGAAGAGTAAGCTAGGTTTCCAGACAAACACATGTTGATTTAATTAAATATATACAGACAAATATAATTCCACAAAGAGACATTGACTTTGAACATTTTGGTGAACAGGCTCGAGGGGCTGAATGGCCTCTGCCCGTTCCTATTTTAAAAACAATCAAAATAATAATTGAAACATTTCATGCACTTCAGAAAGATAAATATTAACGTCAATATGAGGTAGGAGCTGAGGATGGTTTGCATCGCAAAAATGGACTCGTCGTCTGTGAAGTTCCTGTGGACCCTGGGCGGGAGGCCGACCCTCAGTCGGATCCCGGCCACCAACTCGCCCTGCCTCCAGCAGTAGTAGGTCCCAATGTCGTTGAGCTGCACGGCGCGGAACACCAGATGGTTGCCTTGGTCGATGTACATTCTCATGCTGTGGTTGACTCCCACCATGTACTCTTTCCTGTAGAGCTGCCGCTGGCCCTTGTCCCAGGCCACAGCGTGCTCGGGCCGGGCTCCCGGGCAGGCGATGGTCAAGGGGTAGCTCACGGCCTGGATGTATGTCTGCACCGGCACACGGGGGGGCTGCTTCTTGTTCTTGTCGTTGGTGAAGCCGAACACGTTGTAGATGAATTTCTCCCCGTCGGCGGCAGGCAGGCGGGTGGAGCAGGGCACGAAACAGCTGCGCACCATGATCTCGGCTTTGCGCCTCTTCAGGACGTGCCGGTAACGGCGGGGCACGGCGGCCGAGCCACACGACACCACGTCGGCCACGCTCTTGCTGTACCTGAAATACAGGTACGGGCTGCGGATATAGCACAGGCCGATCCGCCGCTGCTCCCCTCTCACCCCGCACCGATCGCACACCGTCCAGTCCCAGTAGGATGTGAAGATCTTATAGGTCTTGGTTTCCACGTCCGGCTGCGGCGTTTGCTTCTTCTCCTGGAAAGTGACGTGTGCGTTCTTATAACTCTGCACGTCCACATCATAGCCATAGAAATAATCACCCTTGACCGAGCCGCACATGTAGTGGCCGGAATCCCGGGGCTGGGCATTGAAAACCACCAAGCTGAACATCAGGATGCTGAACCTGGACTGAATGCTCAATCCGGAACGCAGCTGGGAAGCATCCAGGATCTTGGTGCCGTCGAAATCGCTCAGCACCTTGGTGTGGCCCTTGCCCAGTTTTTGCTGGTAGTACCACACGACCGAGGTCACCGCCTCGGGCTTGCACAGGCACGGCAGCTCGAAGGTCATATCGGCCAGATAGGCCCCATTCTGGAACATCAAGAAGGCTGGGCAGGACTGGACCTTGAATATGTCTTCTTTCTCTTCAATCACAAACTCACTAGCGTAAACAGCCGGTGCCCACAGGAAGAGCATGATTGGAAGGACAACCTGTGTGAGGAACATTTGGCTGGGGTGGGGGGGCGGGGGGCAATGTGAGGGGGTTTAAGGGCAGACACTTATTGAGCCTCCCTACACAATGAAAGGCACGCAGGTGGAGCCCAGCAGATAATTGGCCAGTTCTAGAAGGAATATCATTAGGTTCTAGAACACCATCATTGTGAATATAACTTGTAATGTACACGGAGCATTCCACAACATCTCCCCCAGGAGGCATTCTGGAGCTGGTTCAGTGTGTACTGGCAATGCCACTGTAGCAGCAATGACTGCGAACCAAAGGACAAGTTTGCGACAGATGCTCCCTGGATTCATTCCCAGTGACAGGCTGAAGGTTATTCCTAATCAATTTGTCCTTCCTCTCATCAAGGTGAGGCACAGTTCTAGAGGAAGAGGCCTCCCTTCACTCTCTCGTACAGATGGCCACTTTCCCTCAAGAGAGCACCTACGTGGGGTCGAGGCTGTGCCAGTGGTACATGGTGTGAAGGGACGGGTAGATTATACATGGGGTATGGATGAAATGCATATGATATGAAAGGATTGGGTAGATAATCAGATAGACTGATAAATACATATACATAGCTGGAATAAAAGAAAAAGTAAGAACAGAAAAGGTGGAATTGTGTGAATAAATGTAGATAGAATGATAGATGCACAGATTCATAGGTAGTCCCTCGTATCGAGGATGACTTGCTTCCACGCCAAAAAGGGATGAGTTCACAGGTGTTTCAATGAAGGACCTAATATTCCAGGTTGTGAACTCCATATTGAGAGGTGGAAGATGGCTGTGCGTGGATTTTTTTAATGTGTGGTGACCGCTGCACACCAGCCACCACATGGGCTTGACAGAGCTAGGTCTTGGTCCAGTGGCAAGGATTAACCAAGACGACTGGGGACCAGCTCTGCTGCACGGGCCTAGTGCGCACACATATCGCCCGTGCTGCACAGATTGATGGGTAAACAAATAGCAGCAGTACCAGCATAGTCCGGCTGGTGGTGCTGCTGAGCAACGCTATTGGCTATCGGGGTCTCTTCAGCACCACCAGCAGGATTATAGCGGTACTGCAGCCATGATATTGGTCACAATTTAAAACCATGCGATTCATTTCAGAACGACTTTGTAAATATTAGAAGGTTTTCAGGGGAAACTCCTTACAGTCATGGTAATAAAGTCCTGGGGTCCTGTTGCTCCACTCCTCCTTTTGAGTTGGATGTGAGAAACCGCCTTCCTCCTCTCCACCGAATTCTGACTATCACCAAATTCCTCGCCTCTGCTTACGATCCACTCCGATTACGATTCACCCAGCTCTGTCTCCAAGTTCTGTGCTCCAGCTCAGTTCGCATTTAGAAAGTACTTGGATGTGCACTTGAAATGCCGTAACCTACAGACCAAGAGTTGGATAGTGGGATTAGGCTGGATAGCTCTTTTTTGGTCAGCACAGAATGACCTCTTTCTCCACCGTAAATTTCTATGATTCTATAAAGAAAGCCTTTGTACCTGGGAATCCTAGCTGATTATTTACTGTCAACAAAAAAATGATAGACCTTGTGAAGGCCTTCCATAGTTGAATATCCTGCCAACCTCATTCTCTGGACTGACACAGGGAGGATGGCCACTTGGACAAGGTAGGAAAGGGCAGCCATGCATGTGGAACCCTACACCTTCAGGAGAAGCAGGAGAAAGCTGGAGAAAAGACAAACTCTATAGAATCTTCAAACATCTCTCAGAAACATCTCGAAGCACCTCACTTGCACAAATTACTTTTAAGGGCAGTGTTCTCCTTAGAGCAGAGAAGATTAAAAGATTTCAGAGGTGTTCAAAATCATGAGGGGTCTGGACAGAGTAGATAGAGAGGAATTGTTCCCATTGGCAGAGGACAGAGATTGAAAGTGATTGGCAAAACAACCAAAGGCGACATGAGGAAAAACTTGTTTACACAGCGAGTGGTTGGGATCTGGAATGCGCTGCCTGAAAGGGTGGTGGAGACAGATTCAATCGTGGCTTTCAAAAGAGAGTTGGATAAGTGCTTGAGGGAAAACATTTGCAGGTCTACGGGGAAAGGGTGGGGGACTGGGACTGGCTGAAGTGCTCTTGCAGAGAGCCGGCACGGGCTCGACAGACGAATGGCCTCCTTCCATGCTGTAATCATTCTATGATTCTATAACTGTTGACACATTAGCCCCATGGCAGCCAGTTGGCATACAAGAAGTTTTCACAGCAGCAATTCATTTATTGTATTAGTTCTGGCAGAGTGGATGAACTCCCTCTAATCTTCAATTAGCGCAATGGGAAAGTAAGCTGTGAGGAGGAAACAAAGAGCCTGCAAAGAGATACAGGCAGATTAAGTGAGTGGGCAATAAGGTGGCAGATGGAGTATAATGTGGGGAAATTCTTATGTTTAACCTTTCAACAGGTTCTCGGTTTATCATTGCTTCCAAACAAAAGCACTCCCTCAGTACTGCATTGAAGTATTAGCCCAGTGTAGGTGCTCAAGTCTTGGAATGGGCTTGTATTTTTTACAATTTCAGTTATGTTTTCAAAATTACTTATATTACCACAGTGACTACACTTCAACAGTACTCCATTTGCTATAAAGCACGTTGGGATGTCCTGAGGTCGTGAAAGGCGCTATATAAATGCAAGTTATTTTTTTCTTTAAACTCTCGAGCACTTCCAGGCGGTAATGTTTCGCGCCCCCTTTGGAATCAGCACTGAATGTCCCAGCGAAGCTCTGGAATCTGGCCACCCGCCCAGAAGTGCTTACTGCCGCCATTGCTGCCCCTCCAGGTGGCAGAAGACCAAAAATCCAGCCCCAAATGTATTGCAATTTGGCTCTTAACTGAGATGTCGAGGACTGAGCTGGACAAAGCGTTGTATGGTGTATGCTAAGTCTACAGTTAGTACCATCAAAGGGTTTGCGATTCGCGATTACGTTAAAGGTAACAGAGAACAAGGTCTGAATCATCAATAGCATTCAACGACACGACTCAGCATCTGTCAGCAATAGGCTTTGTGGGAGCTTGCTGTGCACAAATTGGCTGTAAATTGCTTTGGGACATCCGGTGGTCATAAAAGGCGCTATATAAATGCAAGTCTTTTTTTTCTTTAACAGTTCCCACATCTTGATTAGTGCAAAATTTGCACAAACAGGCTGTAAAAAGTGGCACAGAAGCAGTCAGGGATTAATACATTTTTTAATAATTTCAGAAAAGTTTGTCAATGTAAAAAGTAACAACAGAGTCAGAGGTGCTAATGTTCGGAGTGAACATTCAACAGTCATTAAGAACCTATTCCAAGGGCTGTGTTGGGGTTAGCTCGTTGTCAGCATAATATAAACTCCAGCATCGGCCCCTAACTCACAGGACGCGATCTCATTCAATACCCAACACCTACCCTGCCACAGGCCACAATCCCAGTCAGTCAGCTCACACTTCCACTCCCCACCTGGAGCCTTAGCCCAGGGCTGGTCTGGGAGAGGAGCCAGGACTGATGTACAGGACCCTCCCACACTGGGGAACACTGCCTTCTCTCCTCAAGTGCCCGGTGATGAATTTCCAGAATAAAATCTCAACCAGCATTCCAGCCACCTGCAGAATCTGGAACAGCAGGAGGTGCTGAAGCCGGCTGATCCACGCAGGCAGGGGATGCACGAGCTCCACTGTGACCACAGAAATCAGGTTTGGCAGTGGGAAACTGCCAGAGAGCTGGGAGCCGGGGCCCAGAGAGCTGGGAGCCAGAGCCCGGAGAGCTGGGAGCCGGGGCCCGGAGAGCTGGGAGCCGGGGCCCGGAGAGCTGGGAGCCGGGGCCCGGAGAGCTGGGAGCCGGGAGCCGGGGCCCGGAGAGCTGGGAGTCGGTGCCCGGAGAGCTGGGAGTCGGTGCCCGGAGAGCTGGGGGCCGGGGCCCGGAGAGCTGGGAGCCGGGGCCCGGAGAGCTGGGAGCCGGAGAGCTGGGAGCCGGTGCCCGGAGAGCTGGGAGCCGGGGCCCGGAGAGCTGGGAGCCGGGGCCCGGAGAGCTGGGAGCCGGGGCCCGGAGAGCTGGGAGCCGGAGCCCGGAGAGCCGGGATCCGGGGCCCGGAGAGGAGCTGGGAGCTGGGGGCCGGAGAGGAGCTGGGAGCCGGGGGCCGGAGAGGAGCTGGGAGCCGGGGGCCGGAGAGGAGCTGGGAGCCGGGGACCGGAGCGGAGTCGGGAGCCGGGGAGCTGGGAGCCGGGGGCCGGAGAGGAGCTGGGAGCCGGGGCCTGGGAAGCTGGGGCCCGGGGAGGCGCTGGGAGCCAGGGCCCAGGGAATCAGACACGTGGGGGAGTCTGGAATACTGTAACTCTTTGGAATTCTCTACCCCAGAGGCTGTGACTGCTCAGTCGTTGAGTATATTCAAGACTGAGATCGTTAAATTTTTGGACTTTCGGGGAATCAAGGGATATGGAGATCGGGCAGGAAAGTGGAGTTGAGGTAGAAGATCAGCCATGATCTTATTGAATGGCGGAGCAGGCTCGAAGGGCCTTCTTCTGCTCCTAATTGCAGGGCTACGGGGAAAGGGCGGGGGAGTGGGACTAGCTGAAGTGCTCTTGCAGAGAGCCGGCATGGATTTGATGGGCTGAATGGCGTCCTTCTGCGCTGTAACCATTCTATGATTCTATTTATGTTCTTATACTGCCCCTCACATTTCCTCTGTCTGAAGTGCAGGGGGAATGACAAGAGAGTGTGAAAGGGGGAAAGAGTCTTTCAGAGTGGCAAAGGTTGGTCTATCTCACCTTGTATGCTTCCATTAATTGCTGCAGCATTGCCACCTTGATCATCTCCCCTGCTCCACACTCCTCCTCTGCAGCTTCCAGCTCTGCCTCGCTGCCCGGCTGCAGGGAGCCATCTAGCTCCTGCCGCAGCCTCTGGAATAACCTCAGGCCTTTCTCGCGCTCTCTGCCGCTCAGGAAATCCACGTTCAGGCCGAACCGTTGGGTTTGGGACAGGTGCAGCAGGATCCGGGAAACTGCCTGGCTGTCTGTCGGTTGGAACTGATCGCAAAGGATGACGAGGAATTCGCCGAGCAGTCCGAACCCAATTTCAGCGTGGAAGATGTTGCCCAGAAGCTGGGCGCCGAGATTGAGAAGGAAGCCGTACTTCTCTGGCTCGGTACTGTAGTATCTTCTCCAGTCACGGCTAAACTCAGCTGCTGTCTTCGGCTGGGAATTCGAGTGCTATGGTTTGGGAAGAGATAACGTGACACTGGATTCAACTTAAATCTACATCAGTAATGTTTTTTTTTAATTTATTCGTTCACAGGTTGTGGCTGTCGCTGGCAAGGCCAGCATTTATTGCCCAATCCTAATTGCCCTTGAGAAGGTGGTGAAGTATTGTGTACAGTTTTGGTCTCCTAACTTGAGGAAGGACATTCTTGCTATTGAGGGAGTGCAGCAAAGATTCACCAGACTGATTCCCGGGATGGTGGGACTGACCTATCAAGAAAGACTGGATCAACTGGGCTTGTATTCACTGGAATTCAGAAGAGTGAGAGGGGACCTCATAGAAACGTTTAAAATTCTGACGGGTTTGGACAGGTTGGATGCAGGAAGAATGTTCCCAATGTTGGGGAAGTCCAGAACCAGAGGTCACAGTCTAAGGATAAGGGGTAAGCCATTTAGGACCGAGATAAGGAGAAACTTCTTCATCCAGAGAGTGGTGAACCTGTGGAATTCTCTACCACAGAAAGTAGTTGAGGCCAATTCAATAAATATATTCAAAAGGGAGTTAGATGAAGTCCTTACTACTCGGGGGATCAAGGGGCATGGCGTGAAAGCAGGAAGGGGGTACTGAAGTTGCATGTTCAGCCATGAACTCATTGAATGGCGGTGCAGGCTAGAAGGGCTGAATGGCCTGCTCCTGCACCTATTTTCTATGTTTCTATGTTTTTCTTGAACCGCTGCAGTCCGTGTGGTGAAGGTGCTCCCACAGTGCTGACTTTGTTGCAATGGTTTGGTACGACTGAGTGTCTCACTGGGCCATTTCAGAGGGCAGTTAAGAGTCAACCACATTGCTGTGGGTCTGGAGTCATATATAGGCCCAGACCAGGTAAGGACAGCAGATTTTCTTCCCTAAAGGACATCAGTGAACCAGTTGGGTTTTTCCGACAATCCGGCAATTTCATGGTCACCATTACTGATATTAGCTTTTTAATTCCAGATTTATTTAATGAACTGAATTTAAATTCCCCCAGTTGCCATGGTGGGATTTGAAATCACATCGCTGGATCATTGGTCCAGGCCCCTGGATTATTCGTCCCGTAACATAACCACTCTGCTGCCGTTCCCCCGGACAGTGACGGTGATGTGACGCTGTATACAAACATTGTTGTTTCAATAGCCTGTGTTTTGGTGACATGAGTTGGATGGTCTTAACCCAGTTCGGAGGAGATGTCGGCCCACGGCAGAAAACATGCCTGTCACTCTGAGGCCTGGGAAATGCCATACTAGTTAAGGCAGAGCTGTTCCTCGGAGGTTGAGGCTGAAGTACACTGTTGGGAGTAGAGCTCTACTCTGCAAAGAACTGTGCCGGACCTGACTTGGAAGTAATTAATCTTAACATTGAGTGTTGCTTGGACCAGCGTAACAGCCCTCACCTCTATGGGCACAAAATTCACAAAACACAGTGACTGCTCCAACTGAGGAAAGCAGTTAGGAGGGTTTTCTGAGCCCAACAGTGTAGGGGCTGGACTAACATGAACACAGCAGTTTGAAACGATTACTGAAGTAATTCAGCTCCTTCACACCAGGATCATAGACTACCTGGTCCAGCATCTCTCAATGTTGCCCAGTAACCAGCTGTTAGGAGGCACTGAAGGACAGTATGGGGACATTCTCCCTCCCTGCAAGAAGACCTTGGCTCTAATTTTGGGGAGCCACCACATGGGTATCCACGGGAACGTAACTGCATCTTACCCACTCCATGGTAGGTAGCATCTGCGTGCCGATACACCACACAGCAGCACACTCCTTGCGTTGCTCGATATCAGCGCTCACCCAGTTAAAAGCCTTAAATCTCACATTACCATTATAAACAGACCCAGCTGTTTCAGTAGAAGACTATAATCAGAGGACATTTACAGAAACTCAATGGTCTATTTTGATGAAACTAAAAGTTCGGGAACTAGCTTCTAACCATCTTAAGCACAGTGACCTACATTGGGTCTTACATTAAATATTGGGGGTGAATCTCCTCAGGGATTCTCTGTCGCGGAAGTCTGGCACTTCTGCTGATGTTGGGCAACGAAGGGGGCCAATCGCCGAGGAAATTCACCCCCCACCCTCCCAGGGCTGGAGGACAAGGGGGCACAGGGTTAAAGGGTAAGCTCAGGCCTGATATCAGGAAGTGATCAACACATGGAATGAACGAGGTAGGGTATTGGAGGAGTAGCTTGGTATTATTTAACAGCCACATGCTGCAAGAGACTGCAGCTTATTCTGGATTTTTGAGCTAAGATGGGCTGAATGGTCTTCCTCACCTTTCTTGTGAAATATTTTGTGAGAGAGACAAAAATGGTCAGGAGAGGGTTTAAAAAAGAGTGCGGCTCAGAAATAATACAGATTTGCAGCGAGGAAATGGAGGGTGAGCAGGATAGCTCCAAAAGGTGATTTAGAAAAGACTATGGTGCTCCCGAAAAGGCTCTTATTTAGTGATACAGTATCATTGAAGGAAGGAGTGGTATTCCCCAGCAGTCGGTACTAGGACCATAATGTATGGTCCATGATATATATTAATGCCTTGGACTTGGGTGTACAGGGTACAATTTCAAAATTTGCAGATGACACAAATCTAATATAAGTATAGTGAACAGTGAGAGGGATAGAGATAGACTTCAAGAGGACATAGACAGTCTGGTGGAATGGGCGGACACGTGGAAATTTAGCGCAGAGAAGTACGAAGTGATACATTTTGGTAGGAAGAATGAGGAGAGGCAATATAAACTAAAGGGTATAATTCTAAAGGATTTGCATGAACAAGGAGACCTGGGTGTATATTTGCACAAATCGTTGAATGTACGGGGAAAGGACGGGGGAGTGAGACAAGCTGAAATTCTCTGGCAGGGAGCCAGGTTGAGAAAGTGGTTAGAAAAGCATACAGGATCCTGGGTTTCATAAGTAAAGGCATGAGAGTACAAAAGCACCATGATGAACCTTTATAAAATACTGGTCCGACCTCAACTGGGGTATTGTGTCAAATTTTGGGCACCACACTTTAGGAAGGATGCGAAGGCCTTGGAGAGGGAGCAGAAAAGATTTACAAGAATGGTTCCAGGGATGAGGGACTTCAGTCACGTGGATAGACTGGAGAAGCTGGGGTTGTTCTCCTTAGAGCAGAGAAGGTTGAGAGGTGATTTGATAGAGGTGTTCAAAATCATGAGGGGTCTAGACAGAGTAGATAGAGAGAAATTGGCGGAAGGGTCAAGAACCAGAGGACACAGATTTAAAGTGACTGGCGGAAGAACCAAAGGCGACACGAGGAAAAACTTTTTTACGCAGCGAGTGGTTAGGATCTGGAATGCACGGCCTGAAAGGGTGGTGGAGGGAGTCGCAATCACTGCTTTCAAAAGGATTGGATAAGTACCTGAAGGAAAAGAATTTTCAGGGCTACAGGGAAAGGGCGGGGAGTGAGACAAGTTGAAGTGCTCTGGCAGAGAGCCAGCACGGGCTGTAACCATTCTATGATTCTGTTAGAGACCCAGAACATGTCATGCGTGAAGTGACAGGACACTGGGTACCACCAACTTTTTCCCCCACAGGCAATTTTTACACAGCATAGAAACAGACCATTTGGCCCAACACCATGCCGGTGTTTATGCTCCACACCTCTTCCCACCCTTGTTCATCTCCCACCATCAACATATCCTTCTATTCCTTTCTCCCTCATGTGCTTATCCAGCTTCCCCTTAAATGCATCTATGCTTTTTGCCTCAACATACTCCTTGTGTTAGCAAGTTCCATATAGTAACCACACTCTGGGTGAAGAATTTTCTCATGAATTACCTATTGGATTTATTAGTGACTATCTTATGGCCCCTACTTATATTTATGGCCTCTTTAGACAGCCTTCTCTGCACAGGAAGATAAGGAGAGAAAAGTAAACACAAGCCAGTTACTCTCAGCTTCCTTTCCACTCTCAAGCTACTTCCCCTCAACTGCCCTTGCTCACACAGGCCAGTTACTCTAACTTGCTCTTGCCAGTTATCAGCTGCCTTTGCACACTCAGGCCACTCACTCTGCCTTTGCACACTTCCTGGTATCTGGTTAAAACACACTGGCAATGGGCTAGCAGCTACCCCTCTTGTTGGGGCGTTTGATGAGGGTGAAATTACGTAGAAAATATAGTTTGAAGGGAGTTATTTTTTGTTAAACATAAAACCAATTGGAGTTTATATGATGGGGAATGCAGGACTGCAGTGAGATACTCAGCTCTGCCAGTGTGGTACTGAGCTGTGCAGATCAGGCATCCCCAAATCTATGTTGGTGAAACAATTAGCTACAACAACAACTTGTATTTATATGGCTAGGAAGGGCAAAATCCAGCCAAGTTTTCTCACTCCTCATCATTATTTGGTGACTCCTGCTCGAAATTAGATAGAGCTTTAAACTGAATAGTGGGGGGGAGGGATCAGGTGAGCGGAAATTAAAAAAGTCAAAGACAAAGGAGAAGGCAATAGTGCAGGGTAGCAATAGGGGCAATGATAACCAGAGTGTGACAGGAAGGGACAGAGCGTATAAACATAAGAGTGCATCAGAAAGTGGGAATACAGTAGAGAAAAATAGTAAAAAGACAAAATTAAAAGCTCTTTATCTGAATGCACGCAGCATTCATAAGAACATAACAAATAGGAACAGGAGTAGGCCATACGGCCACTCGAGCCTGCTCCACCATTCAATAAGGTCCTAGCTGGTCTGATTATGGACTCAGCTCCACTTCCCCGCCCGCTCCCCATAGCCCCTTACCGTTTAAGAAACTGTTGTCTTAAATTTATTCAATGTCTCGGCTTCCACAGCTCTCTGAGGCAGCAAATTCCACAGATTTACAACCCTCAAAGAAATTTCTCCTCATCTCAGTTTTAAATGGGCGGCCCCTTATTCTAAGATCATGCCCTCTAATTCTAGTCTCCCCCATCAGTAGAAACATCCTCTGTGCATCCACCTTGTCAAGACCCCACATAATCTTATACGTTTCGATAAGATCACCTCTCATTCTTCTGAATTCCAATGAATAGAGGCCCAACCTACTCAACCTTTCCTCATAAGTCAACCCCCTCATCTCTGGAATCAACCTAGTGAACCTTCTCTGAACTGCCTACAAAGCAAGTATATCCTTTCATAAATATGGAAACCAAAACTGCACGCAGTACTCCAGGTGTGGCCTCACCAATACCCTGTACAGCTGCAGCACGACTTCCCTGCTTTTATACTCCATCCCCTTTGCAAAAAAGGTCAAGATTCCATTGGCCTTCCTGATCACTTGCTGAACCTGCATGCTATCCTTTTGTGTTTCATGCACAAGTACCCCCAGGTCCCGCTGTACTGCAGCACTTTGCAATCTTTCTCCATTTAAATAATAACTTGCTCTTTGATTTTTCTGCCAAAGTGCATGACCTCACACTTTCCAACATTATACTCCATCTGCCAAATCTTTGCCCATTCACTGAACCTGCCTATGTCCTTTTGCAGATTTTTTGTGTCTTCCTCACACATTACTTTTCCTCCCATCTTTGTATCATCAGCAAACTTGGCTATGTTACACTCAGTCCCTTCTTCCAAGTCGTTAATATAGATTGTAAATAGTTGGGGTCCCAGCACTGATCCCTGTGGCACCCCACTAGTTACTGGTTGCCAACCCGAGAATGAACCATTTATCCTGACTCTCTGTTTTCTGTTAGTTAGCCAATCCTCTATCCATGCTCCTATATTATCCCTAACCCCGTGAACTTTTATCTTGTGCAGTAACCTTTTATGTGGCACCTTGTCAAATGCCTTCTGGAAGTCCAAATACACCACATCCACTGGTTCCCCTTTATCCACCCTGTTCATTACATCCTCAAAGAATTCCAGCAAATTTGGCAATCATGACTTCCCCTTCATAAATCCATGCTGACTCTGCCTGACTGAATTTTGCTTTTCCAAATGTCCTGCTACTGCTTCTTTAATAATGGACTCCAACATTTTCCAAACCACAGATGTTAGGTTAACTGGAGCAGCCAGCGGGAGTTCGAGGAGCGGCCCATAAAAGGGCGCGACCATCGGAGAGCGGCCACAGGAGCAGCCAGCGGGAGTTCAAGGAGCGGCTGGTGCAGCGGCAGGGGCAGAAGGTAAACAAAGAAGTAAAAAGAAATCAAAGTGTGATGTCACAGCCAAGTGGGTAAGTGATGGCTGGTGGATTGGTGAGTAGTTGATCTTTTTCTTCTTTTCTTATCAGTAGGAAACCTTTGGCATTGTTGTCAAATTAAGTTAATCTAAGGGTTAAGTGATGGCAGGAGAGCCCAGACCCATGTCATGCTCCTCCTGTGCTATGTGGGAAATCAGGGACGCTACCAGTATCCCTGATGACTACATGTGCAGGAAGTGTGTCCAGCTGCAGCTCCTGACAGACCGCATTGCGGCACTGGAGCTGCGCATGGACTCACTCCGGAGCATCCGCAATGCTGAGGATATTGTGAATAGCACGTTTAGTGAGTTGGTCACACCACAGGTAAAGGTTACTCAGGCAGATGGGGAATGGGTGACCATCAGGCAGAGCAGTGGAAGATAGTGCAGGGGTCGTCTGCAGTCATCTCCCTCCAAAACAGATACACCGTTTTGGGTTCTGTTGGGGGAGATGACTCATCAGGGGAAGGCAGCAGCAGTCAAGTTCATGGCACCATGGGTGGCTCTGCTGCACAGGAGGGCAGGAAAAAGAGTGGAAGAGCTATCGGGGATTCTATTGTAAGGAGAACAGATAGGCATTTCTGCGGCCGCAAACGAGACTCCAGGAAAGTATGTTGCTTCCCTGATGCAAGGGTCAAGGATGTCTCGGAGCGACTGCAGCGCATTCTGGAGGGGGAGGGAGAACAGCCAGCTGTCGTGGTACATATAGGTACCAACGACATAGGTTAAAAAATGGGATTAGGTTCTACAAGCTGAATTTAGGGAGCAAGGAGTTACATTAAAAAGTACGACCTCAAAAGTAGTAATCTCAGGATTGCTACCAGTGCCACGTGCTAGTCAGAGTAGGAATTGCAGGATAGTTCAGATGAATACGTGGTTTGAGGAATGGTGCAAGGAGGAGGGATTCAAATTCCTGGGCATTGGAACCAGTTCTGGGGGAGGTGGGACCAGTACAAACCGGACGGTCTGCACCTGGGCAGGACGGAACCTATGTCCTAGGCGGAGTATTTGCTAGTGTAGTTGGGGAGGAGTTAAACTAATATGGCAGGGGGATGGGAACCTATGCAGGGAGGCAGAGGGAAGTAAAAAGAGGGTAGAAGCAAAAGGTAGGAAGGAGGAAAGCAAGAGTGGAGGGAAGAGAAATCAAGGGCAAAAATCAACATGGGCCACAATACAACATAATTCTAAAAGGACAAAGAGTGTGAAAAAAACAAGCCTGAAGGCTCTGTGTCTCAGGGTGAAGAAGCATTCATAATAAGGTGGACGAATTAACTGCGCAGATAGCTGTTAACGGATATGATGTAATTGGGATTACGGAGACATGGCTCCAGGGTAACCTAGGCTGGGAACTCAACATCCAGGGGTATTCAATATTCAGGAAGGATAGACAGAAAAGAAAAGGAGGTGGGGTAGCATTAATGGTTAAAAAGGAGGTTAACGCAAAACTAAGGAAGGACATTAGCTTGGATGATGTGGAATCTATATGGGTAGAGCTGCGAAACACCAAAGGGCAGAAAACGTGGGAGTTGTGTACAGACCACCAAATATTAGTAGGGAGGTTGGGGATGGCATCAAACAGGAAATTAGGTACGCATGCAATAAGGGTACAGCAGTTATCATGAGTGACTTTAATCTACATATTGATTGGGCTAACCAAACTGGTAGTAATACTGTGAAGGAGGATTTCCTGGAGTGTATAAGAGATGGTTTTCTAGACCAATATGTCGAGGAACCAATTAGAGAGCAGGTCATCCTAGACTGGATCTTGTCTAACGAGAGTGGATTAATTAGAAACATAGAAACATAGAAATTAGGTGCAGGAGTAGGCCATTCGGCCCTTCGAGCCTGCACCGCCATTCAATAAGATCATGGCTGATCATTCAACCTCAGTACCCCATTCCTGCTTTCTCTCCATGCCCCTTGATCCCTTTGGACGTAAGCGCCATATCTAACTCCCTTTTGAATATATCTAACGAACTGGCCTCAACAACTTTTTGCGGTAGAGAATTCCACAGGTTAACCACTCTTCGAGTGAAGAAGTTTCTCCTCATCTCGGTCCTAAATGGCTTACCACTTATTCTTAGACTGTGACCCCTGATTCTGGAACTCCCCAGCAACGGGAACATTCTTCCTGCCTTTAACCTGTCCAATCCCGTCAGAATTTTATATGTTTCTATGAGATCCCCTCTCATCCTTCTAAACTTCAGTGGATAGCCCAGTTGATCCATTCTCATCATCATATGTCAGTCCTGCCATCCCGGGAATCAATCTGGTGAACCTTCGCTGTACTCCCTCAATAGCAAGAAAGCCCTTCCTCAGATTAGGGGACCAAAACTGAACACAATATTCCAGGTGTGGCCTCACCAAGGCCCTATACAACTGCAGTAAGACCTCCCTGCTCCTATACTCAAATCCTCTAGCTATGAAGGCCAACATTCCATTTGCCTTCTTCACCGTCTGCTGTACCTGCATGCCAACTTTCAATTACTGATGTACCATGACACCCAGGTCTCATTGCACCTCCCCTTTTCCTAATCTGCCGCCATTCAGATAATATTCTGTCTTCCTGTTTTTGCCACCAAAGTGGATAACCTCACATTTATCCACATTATACTGCATCTGCCATGCATTTTCCCACTCACATAACCTGTCCAAGTCACCCTGCAGTCTCTTAGCATCCTCCTCACAGCTCACACCACCACCCAGCTTAGTGTCAGCTGCAAACTTGGAGATATTACATTCAATTCTTTCATCTAAATCATTGATGTATAAAGACAGTTACTCTACTTACATTTGAAACTGCTGCTCCAATACCAAGCTGAGCCAACAACCATGTAACAAATGGGGCTTTGAGAAATTGCTGCTTTTTCTAATTTATACTACATGCGCAATGTCCCGTATCCGGAACTCCGAAAACCGGAATTGTCTGAAAACCGGACATTTTGTGCATAGCTGATGGAGTCGTCCGGAATTATTGTCCGAAAACCGCACATTTTTGAGGCAAAACCCGAAATCCGGCATGGATTCGGTTGAGGATTCCGAATTTCAGACAAGAGAAACAAGTCTGAAATCTGGAATCCTCGACCGAATCCTTGCCGGATTTCAGACCTCACCATTCAAAGTCCGGCATGGATTCGGTCAATTAGCAATCTGGTTGTGCGTGGCCCCTTGGGGAAGTGACCATAATATAGTAGAATTCTTCATTAAGATGGAGAGCGACACAGTTAATTCAGAGACTAGCATTTGGCATCCTGAACTTAAAGAAAGGAAACTTCGATGGTATGACACATGATTTGGCTAGGATATACTGGAGAATGATACTTAAAGGGTTGACATTTAAAGATCACATGGATGAATTACAACCATTGTACATCCCTGACTGGTGTAAAAATAAAACAGGAAAGGTGCCTCAACAATGGCTAACAAGGGAAATTAGGGATAGTGTTAAATCCAAGGACGAGGCATATAAAGTGGCCAGAAAAAGCAGCAAACCTGAGGACTGGGAGAAATTTAGAATTCAGCAGCGGAGGACTAAGAGTTTAATTAGGAGGGGGAAAATAGAGTATGAGAGTAAGCTTGCAGGGAACATAAAAACTGACTGCAAAAGCTTCTATAGATATGTGAAGAGAAAAAGATTAGTGAAGACTAATGTAGGTCCTTTGCAGTCAGAATCAGGTGAATTCATAATGGGGAACAAGGAAATGGCAGACCAATTGAACAAATACTTTGGTTCTATCTTCACTAAGGAAGACACGAATAACCTCCCGAAAATACTAGGGGACCGAGGGTCTAGCGGGTAGGAGGAACTGAAGGAAATCCTTATTAGTCAGGAAATGGTGTTAGGGTAACTGATGGGACTGAAGGTCAATAAATCCCTAGAGCCTGATAGTCTGCATCCCAGAGCACTTAAGGAAGTGACCCGAGAAATAGTGGATGCATTGGTGGTCATTTTTCAAAATTCCATGGATTCTGGATCAGTACCTATGGATTAGAGGTTGCTAATGTAACCCCACTTTTTAAAAAAGGAGTGAGAGAGAAAACAGGGAATTATAGACCGGTTAGCCTGACATCGGTGGTGGGAAAATGCTGGAATCAATTATTAAAGATGTAATAGCAGCGCATTTGGAAAGCAGGAACAGAATCGGTCCAAGTCAGCATGGATTTATTAAAGGGAAATCATGCTTGACAAATCTTCTAGAGATTTTTGAGGATGTAACTAGTAGAGTGGAGAACCAGTAGATGTGGTGTATTTGGACTGTCAAAAGGCCTTTGACAAGGTCCAACACAAGAGATTAGTGTAAAAATTAAGACGCATGGTATTGGGGGTAATGTATTGACGTGGATAGAGAACTGGTTGGCAGACAGGAAGCAAAGAGTGGGAATAAACAGGTCCTTTTCAGAATGGCAGGCAGTGATTAGTGGGGTGCCGCAAGGTTCAGTGCTGGCACCCCAGTTATTTACAATATACATTAATGATTTAGATGAAGGAACTGAATGTAATATCTCCAAGTTTGCAGATGACACTAAGCTGGGTGGCAGTGTAAGCTGTGAGGACGATGGTAAGAGGCTGCAGGGTGACTTGGACAGGTTAGGTGAATGGACAAATGCATGGCAGATGCAGTATAATGTGGACAAATGTGAGGTTATCCACTTTGGTGGCAAAAACAGGAAGGCAGATTATTATCTGAATGGTGACAGATTAGGAAAAGGGAAAGTGCAACAAGACCTGGGTGTCATGGTACATCAGTCACTGAAAGTAGGCATGCAGGTACAGCAGGCAGTAAAGAAAGCAAATTGCATGCTGGCCTTCATAGTGAGAGGATTTGAGTATGGGAGCAGGGAGGTCTTACTGCAGTTGTACAGAGCCTTGGTGAGACCACACCTTGAGTATTGTGTGCAGTTTTGGTCTCCTAATCTGAGGAAGGACGTGCTTGCTATTGAGGGAGTGCAGCGAAGGTTCACCAGACTAATTCCCGGGATGGCAGGACTGATATATGAAGAAAGACTGGATCGGCTCGGCTTATACTAGAGTTTAGAAGAATTAGAGGGGATCTCATAGAAACATATAAAATTATGACGGGACTGGACAGGTTCGATGCAGAAAGAATGTTCCCGATGTTGGGTAAGTCCAGAACCAGGGGTCACTATCTAAGGATAAGGGGTAAACCATATAGGATCGAGATGAGGAGAAACTTTTTCACCCAGAGAGTGGTGAACCTGTGGAATTCTCTACCACAGAAAGTTGTTGAGCCCAGTTCGTTAAATATATTCAAAAGGGAGTTAGATGTGGCCCTTACAGCTAAGGGGATCAGGGGGTATGGAGAGAAGGCGGGAGTGGGGTACTGAAGTTGCATGATCAGCCATGATCATATTGAATGGCGGTGCAGGCTCGAAGGGCCGAATGGCCTGCTCCTGCACCTATTTTCTATGTTTCTATGTTTCTATAGTTTCCTGCTTTTTGCCTGCCTCCTTTTTTAAATAGGGGTGTTACATTTGCAGTTTTCCAATCTGCTGGGACCTCCCCAGAATCCAGTGAATTTTGATAAATTACAACCAATGCATCCACAATCCCTGCCGCTACTTCTCTTAAGATCCCAGGATGCAAGCCATCAGGTCTAGGGGATTTATCTGCCTTTAATCCTATTATCTTACTGAGTACCACCTCCTTAGTGATTGTGATTGTGTTAAGTTCCTCCCCCCATAGCCCCTTGACTATCCACTGTTGGGATATTGTTATTCATAACAAGATAGATAAGTTGATAGCACAAATAGAAATAAAAGGGTATGATCTGATAGCCATTACAGAGACGTGATTGCAAGGTGACCAAGGCTGGGCACTGAATATTCAGGGATATTTGCCATTTCAGAGGGATAGGCAGAAAGGAAAAGGAGGTGGGGCAGCTCTGTTAATAAAGGATGAGATCAGTGCAGTACTGAGAAATGATATTGGCTCAGAAGATCAAGATGTAGAATCAGTTTGGGTGGAGATAAGAAATAATAAGGGAAATAAGTCACTGGGGGAGTAGTCTATAGGCCCCCTAACAGTAGCTACCCTGTAAGACAGAGTATAAATCAAGAAATAATGGAGGCTTATAAGAAAGGTACGTCAATAATCATGGGCGATTTTAAACTTCATATTGATTGAAAGAATCAAATTGGCAAAGGCAGCCTTGAGGAACAATTCAGAGTGTATTCGGGATGGTTTCTTAGAACCAACCAGGGTGCAGACTATTTTAGATCTGATAATGTGTAATGAGACTGCATTAATTAATGATCTAATAGCAAAGGATCCTCTTGGGAAGAGTGATCATAGCATGGTAGAATTTCAAATTCAGTTTGAGGGTTAGGAAGCTAGGTCTCAAACTAGTGTCCTGAACTTAAATAAAGGCAATTGCAAAGGTATGAAGGCAGAGTTGGCTAAAGTGGACTGGGAAAATTGATTAAAGGGTCAGGCGGTAGATAAGCAGTGGCAAACATTTAAGGAGTTATTTCATAACTCTCAGCAAATATATATTCCAGTGAGAATGAAAGACTTGAAGAGAAAGATGAACCATCCAAGGCTCACTAAGGAAGTAATGGATGGTATCAAATTGAAAACAAAGGCATATAATGTTGCGAAGAACAGTTGAAGGCCAGAGAATTTTTAGAAACCAGCAAAGGACGACTAAAAAAATAATAAAGAGAAGATAGTTTATGAGAGTAAACTAACAAGAAATATAAAAACAGACAGTAAGAGCTTCTACAGATATATAAAAAGGAAAAGAGTAGCTAAAGTAAACGTTGGTCACTTAAAGAATGAGACTGGGGAATTAAAAATGGGAAACGGAAATGGTAGAGACTTTGAACAAATATTTTGCGTCAGTCTTCACAGTAGAAGACACTAAAAGCATCCCAATAATTGATAATCAAGGGGCTATTGGAAGGGGGGATCTTAAAACAATCACTATCACTAGAGAAAAAGTACTAGGCAAACTAATTGGACTAAAGTTGGACAAGTCCCCTGGACCTGATGGCCTGCTTCCGAGGGTCTTAAAGGAAGTGGCTGCAGAAATAGTGGATGCATTAGTTGTAATCTTCCAAAATTCCCTGGATTCCGGAGCGGTCCCAGAGGATTGAAAAACCGCAAATGTAACGCCCTTATTTAAGAAAGGAGGGAGAAAGAAAGCAGGAAATTATAGACCAGTTAGCCTAACATCTGTCATTGGGAAAACGCTGGAGTCCATTATTAAGGAAGTATTGGCAGGACATTTAGAAAAGCAGTGTCAGCATTGTTTTATGAAAGGGAAGTCATGTTTGACAAATTTTCTGGAGTTCTTTGAGGATATAATGCGCAGGGTGGATAAAGGGGAACCAGTAGATGCTGTGTATTTGGATTTCCAGAAGGCATTCACCGGCATTCAATAAGGTGGCAAATAAAAGGTTACTATACAAGATAAGAGCTCACGGGGTTGGGGGTAATATATTAGCATGGATAGAGGATTGGCTAACTAACAGAAAACAGAGAGTCGGGATAAATGGATCATTTTCAGGTTGGCAAACTTTAACTAGTGGGGTGTCGCAGGGATCAGTGCTGGGGCCTCAACTATTTACAATCTATATTAATGATGGATGAAGAGACTGAGTGTAATGTAGCCAAATTTGCTGATGATACAAAGATAGGTCGGAAAGAAAGTTGCGAGGAGGATGCCAAGAATCTGCAAAGGTATATAGATAGGCTAAGAGAGTGGGCAAAAATTTGGCAGATGGACTATAATGTGGGAAAATGTGAGGTTATCCACTTTGGTAGGAAAAATAAAAATGCAAATTATTATTTAGATGGGGAGAGATTACAAAATGCTGCGGTACAGAGAGATCTGGGAGTCCTTGTACATGAAAGACAAAAAGTTAGCATGCAGGTACAGCAAGTAATTAGGAAGGCAAATGGGATGTTGGCTTTTATTGCAAGGGGGATGGAGTATAAAAGTAGGGAAGTTCTGCTACAACTGTACAGGGCGTTGGTGAGAACACACCTGGAATACTGCGTACAATTTTGGTCTCCTTATTTAAGGAGGGATATACTTGCATTAGATGCAGTTCAGAGAAGGTTCACGAGTTGATTCCCAAGATGAAGGGGTTGTCTTATGAAGAAACATTGACCAGGTTGAGCAGGTATACTCATTGGAGTTTAGAAGAATTGGAGGTGATCTTATTGAAACATACAAGATTCTGAGCGTCTTGATAGGATAGATGCAGAGAGGATGTTTCCACTCATAAGGGAATCTTGAACTGGGGGGATCGTTTCAGAATAAGGGGTCGCGCATTTAAAACGGAAATGAGGAGGAAATTCTTCTCTCAGAGGGTTGTGAATCTTTGGAATTCTCCACCCCAGAGGGCTGTGAAGGCTGGGTCATTGAATATATTTAAGGTGGAGATCGACAGATTTTTGAACGATAAGGGAGTCAAGGGTTATAGGGAGCGAGCAGGGAAGTGGAATTGAGGTCAAGATCACAACAGCCATGATCTTATTGAATGGTGGAGCAGGCTCGAGGGGCCAAATGGCCTAGTTTTGCTCCTATTTCTTATGTTCTTATGTAAGTTCACACGTGCAGGACAGCTCACAATGATGCTCTCAGCGTCAACCAACCAACCAGGGCTTGAGGTGAGGAAAAGAAACATAGGAACAGGAGGAGACCATTAAGCCCCTCGAGCCTGTTCCACCATTCAATTAGATCGTGGCTGATCTATATTTTAACTCCATTTACCCTCCTTGGCTCTATATCACAAAAAAAATCTTTCAATCTAAGTTTTGACATTTTCAATTAACTCCCAACCTCAACAGCTTCTTGGGGGGGGAAGAGTTCCAGATTCCTATTACCCTTTGTGTGAAGAAGTGCTTCCTAACATCACCCCTGAATGGCCTTAGTCTAATTTTAAGGTTATGAGGTTATTCCCCCTTGTTCTAGACTTCCCCACTAGAGGAAATAGTTTCTCTATCAAATCCTTTAACCATCTTAAACACCTCAATTAGATCATTCTTTAATATTCTATACTCAAAGGGAAATGTGTTGTATAATTCATGAGATGCAGAGTTCTAATGTCGTTCAGGATGCCATTCACTCTGAATCCTGCCTTTCCTTGTCCACAGAACCCAGCAAACAGTAACCTTCAAAGAGTACCTAGATAAATACTTGAAGGAGAAAAATTGTAGGGCTATGGGAAAAGAGTGGGAGAGTGGGACTAACTGGATCGCTCTTCAAAATCGTCATCGCAGACTCGATGGGCCGAATGGCCTCCTTCTGTGCTGTACTATGCTATGCTATGATTCTACAGTACATGTTTAGCCCTACTCTAGGACCATTAAACACTCACCTTGGGTAGTCCCACCTGAGCACTGTCCTTTGTGCTCTTTAACCTGGCACATGTATTCCAGGGTTGACTCCTTGTTCCTAACTTGTCTCGCAAGTCCAGGGGTTTCAGGTGCGATGCCAGCACAATATCCCTATAGAACACAAAGTAGAAACATGGCATTCATTCGCTATGATTCTCATTCTTCTGACTTGTCATTTTCTCATTCGAAGCCTCATGGTGCTCTGTAGGTAAGGGCACTGGGAAGTTCAGTGTTGAGCCGCACACACCATGAAGGTCACAGGGTTCATTCGTAGTGTAGCCGAGGTACCAATGGGCAGCAATTAGACCAGTACAAGAATGTTTTTGAACAGGATTAGGCTTTTAAGTTTAAAATGTCCTATTTTAGATAGAATAATCGTACCTCCTCACCATCTCGCCATGTCTCTCAATCCCTTCAATCTCTAAAAACGAACTTTGTTACATCTTGATCCCATCCAATTTGATGGTTTTACCAGGTAATCTATTCAGTACATCTATTATCCTTTGAGTGAAGAAGTTCTACCCGACTTCCCATGCCTTACTCCCAACTTCCTAATTTTCAATTTGTGTCCCGATACTGGAACCCTTCTCCAGTGAATGTAGCTCCTGATCACTATCCAGTAACACCTTTGCTGGAGGTGGTGGGTGGGGGCGGTTGTGTGGACGTCAGGTGTGGAAAAATTTCAGCTGACTCCCATGGATGAATAGCTGCTAGATACTCGCTGTCTGGAGTCTCACACTTGGAGAAGAGATCAGAGGGCTGCTGACGCCTGTGAAACTGTTCCAGCACGTGTGACGGTGTTTGGGAGAAGAAGAGACAGAATTGGGTGGGGAGGTCCATGTCTCACTTGAAAAGAATACATGTCAATTAGGATACTGTCGAAACCCCCAGGCTGATTGCAATGACAAAGGGCTTTTGGGTCCAATAAGTTTCTGTTTGGCTTATCTTCTCGGTACAAAGCACAGTGGGGTAGAAGTTCAACTTGGGTGATAGTACAAATCGGGCGGTATTACCTGGGCCGCCTGTTGCACACCCCACCTGATATTCTGTTCCGTTGAAGTCAATGGAGTTGAATATCAGGTGCGCTGTACAGTCAATACCGCCCGTTCTAAACTACCGCCCAAGACAAGTTTCTACCACAGTGCCTTTGGGATCATTTTAAAAATAAAAGGAAAATCGTGGGTGGCAAAATTAAATAAGAATTATTAACCATCACTTTGTCATCCACTAATTTCTACTATATATTCAAATGCATTATGAATATTATCGTCAGGCTGAAGATTCAATGAACAGTTCAGGAGAGAACAATGGGAGCTGTCTCAGGTTGTCAGTAATGAACCTTAGCCTGACTCTGGTAGAGTGATTTGTTAAGGCACGGACACAGAATTCTAAAGTGAGGGCAAAATTTAAATCAAGTCCAACAGATGAAGCCTTGGGCAACACCGAACATAACTAAACACTGCATGGGCTGCTTTAAAGGCAAAACGAATACTCTTGACCTCGGTAAAAGCACAGGGTGAGTGGATGTGCTTCGGCTGTCTGATGCCAGCTCCACTTGCATCGAACACTGCTGGGCTTCACAGAGGAGCCCATTAGAGCAGGATATTTCTAATTATTGGGACAAATCTTCCTGGAAAAATAAGGGAGAGTTCACGACACACGCCGTTATTAATGTGTAAATCGCCCGGCAAGTGCAGGGAAGAGGAGATACAGCGTGAGTTGCGTATCTCCAGAACTTGCTGTTGATTTACACCATTCCGCCGTTTGCTTTGCACAAACATCATTTTGCCCTTCGCTTTCCCATTATTTTTAAGAACCTGCTGGATTTGCATATTAATTGGTCATTAAACTCACCGCAGAAAAATAGAGCTCATACTCAACAGCGCAAGTACCCTTTTAATAACGTAATAATTGTTAATGCAATCCCAATCAATCTGTCCATCCCAGAAAGGGAACAACTTAAATGGTGGACTCATTCCTGCAGGTAGTAAATTATTCTGGCAGGTTTTAAAATTTACTTACTTTTCCTTTCTGTCTCTTTTTCTCTTTTCATTCAATCTTTCCTTCCCTATCTGATTTGACTCTATTTCACCCTATTTCCTTCTCAGTCATTCCTCCGTTTCTTCCTCTACCCTTAAATTTAATTGGTTAAGGAGACAAACTGTTGGTCCCGTCATTCACCAAAGTCCCAGATGGCCCATTACCGTCGCCACACTGTTATTAGCTCAGCAAAGTCCCGGCCAATATTTATCCCTCAGTCAACATCACTGAACACATTATCTGGTCATTATTACATAATTGTTTGTGGGAGCTTGCTGTACGCAAAATGGCTGCCGCATTTCCTACATTACAACAGTTACTACACTTCAAAAAGTACTTCATTGGCTGTAAAGCACTTTGGGATGTCTGGTGGTCATGAAAGGTGCTATATAAATGCAAGTCTTTCTTTCTTCTAATCTGTGGCACAAATCTTTTTGAGCTGCAGGATGAATGGAAAAAATCTAATGAACGATGTCCCACTCCAGCTAATCTAACTGTCCTTTGGCTACTAATCACCTTTAAAAGGCTGAGTGTTGCAGACGATTCATACCCACTAATACAAAAGCAAAATACTGCGGATGCTGGAATCTGAAATAAAAACAGAAACGGGAAATCTCGAATCTGACGAAGGGTCATCAACCCGAAACGTTAACTCTGTTTTTCTCTCCGCAGATGCTGCCTAACCCGCTGATAGTTCCAGAATTTTCTGTTTTTATTTCATGCCCACTAATGTCTGACCTCCTGGTGTAGGTTGAACAGAGGGATAAGTGGGAGGTGGGGGGAGCAGAAGGAGGCGGGTTGAAAATAACTTTCAGGTACAATTACCAAAAATAAGATAGAACACAGGGAGGAGATAGGGTGAACCCAATAATGAAAAGTGCTCATGTACAAAAGCTCACCACCAGAAATAGCTAATCTACCAGTGGGGCGTAAAACAGACAGCACTGCCAGGTCTCCCAGTTCGAGCAGACACGTCTGATACCCTCTTCCCACGCCGTTTCTCTCCCCACCCAGTCACGACATGCTCCATGATTCTACAGTACCGCATTCCCTGAACAGGATGAGGAGAAGACTGTTGCTGGAAATGGGAGATATACAGAGTGTGTGCTCTGACTGAGAGAGCTGTCAGCATTGTCCCCATCAAACTCGGCTGTTTTCTGAGGGGAGCACTTGTCATTCATTAATGGTGTTCACCTCACTCGCACGTGATGGGAATGGGAGGAAGGATTTTTGTTGTGGTTCGGCAAGGCCATGTTGGACCAACCAACTTGGCCAAAACAGAGGGTTCTGACCCCTGCCCACACCTGCAAACATAGGCATCGCTAGACAAAGATCACGGGTCATCGACTTCGCCTTCTACCATCCTGGGAGTGGCATGAAATACAACGATAATGGAGTTGTTAACTAATCAGGGCAATCAATCTCTATCAATTAGTCTACAACAGACCCAGATTAAGGAAGCACCAGTGGTGGGGAGCTTTGTGAACCATAGCTCCAAAAGTCACCTGTTCCTCCCACATGGTAGACTGGTCACGAAGCTTAAAGCCCATGGGATACAGCGCAAAGTGACAAGTTGGATCCAAAATTGGCTTAGAGGTAGGAAGCAAAGGGTAATGATTGCTGGATGTTTTTGTGACTGGAAGGATGCTTCCAGTGGGGTTCCATAGGGCTCAGTACTGGGTCCCTTGCTTTTTGTGGTGTATATCAACGATTTAGATTTGAATATAGGAAGTATGATTAAGAAGTTTGCAGACGACACTAAAATTGGCTGTGTGGTTGATAATGAAGAGGAAAGTCATGGGCTGCAGGAGGATATCAATCTCCTGGTCAGGTGGGCAGAGCAGTGGCAAATGGAATTTAATTCAGAGAAGTGTGAGGTGATGCACTTTGGGAGGGCTAATAAGGAAAGGGTATACACATTAAGCGGTAGGCCACTTAATAGTGTAGATGAACAAAGGGACCTTGGAGTGCTTGTCCACAGATCCCTGAAAGTAGTAGGCCAGGTGGATAAGGTGGTTAAGAAGGCATACGGAATGCTTGCCTTTATTGGCCGACGCATAGAATACAAGAGCAGGGAGATTATGGTTAAATTGTATAATACTCTGGTTAGGCCACAGTTGGAGTACTGCATGCAGTTCTGGTCGCCGTATTATAGGAAGGACATGATTGCACTCGAGAAGGTGCAGAGGAGGTTTACTTGGATGCTGCCTGGAATGGAGAATCTTAGCTATGAGGACAGATTGGATAGGCTAGGTTTGTTCTCATTGGAACAGAGGAAGCTGAAAGGAGACCTCAATGAGGTGTACAAAATTTTGAGGGGCCTGGATATAGTGGATAGCAGGGGCCTATTTCCCTTGGTGGAGAGGTCAATTGCGAGGGGGCATAGTTTTAAGGTGGTTGGTGGAAGGTTCAGAGGGGAATTGAGGGGGGAGCTTCTTCAGGCAAAGGGTTGTGGGGGTCTGGAACTCACTGCTTGGAAGGGTGGTGGATGCAGAAACCCTCACCACATTTAAAAGGTGTTTGGATGGGTTGTAACCCGCAGATCGCCTGGATGGGTTGGAGAGGAATTTTCCCAGATTTTTTTTCCAATTGGCCTGGGTTTTTAATCTGGTTTTTGCCTCTCCCAGGAGATCACATGGGGTGGAGTGTAGAATGTTTTGCTGCAAGGGGTGTCGCAGTTGTGTGGGGTGGACTGGTTGGGTTGGGTGCTCTTTACCTTTCCGTCATTGTTCATAGGTTTATGTAACCTTCAGGGCTGCTGATCGAGGGCCATGTGGCTCTTTGTCAGCCGGTGCGGACACAATGGACCGAAATGGCCTCCTTCTGCGTCTGAATGGTGAGACATGAGGTGCACCCATCATTAGGCCACTGGCCTCATTTACATCGAGCCGGCAAGCTATCGACAGTAGCCAGTTTTAGTATTTCCATACACAGCATTTTAAAACCAATTTGATGGCAACCATAGTCTGACAATGGGCACAGATTCACCTAACACCCTCTACAAGAGGTGTAAACCATCCAGCGTATTAGCATCAACAATGTCTGGATGTAAATCTCGACATTCTTTTGGAGTCACTACATTTCTCATTACCTGAATTCCTCATATGATCCCACTTTCTGATGAATGGCCCTGAATTTTGCATCGTTTTCTCGCTTGTGTTTCTCATCCAGGGCCAAGGCTGTCTGTAACTCCCGCTCCAGAGCCAGGAAATCGAGGGTCTCATTTTCCTCCATCTGCAGTGACTCGAGGGAACAGGAGGAGAATCACACGTTAGCAACAGCTTAGGACATATATAGTGCACCAGTCAGTTTGGGCACTGACACAAACGCAGCTGACCAAAGCAACCGCCAAGTGCCATAGCCCTGGTACCAGTTCTTGTTCTGACTCTGGAACACACAGCTGGTGACTCTGGTCTTTGCTCCAATTCAGATCCAGGGTCCAGGTTGGATGAATGACCTACTGCCCCATTCAGCAGGAGCCAGACCTCACTCAGTGTCTCCAGCTCCACCCACTCCTCCACTCCATTTAGCCACTCTTCTCCCCATACCATGATCCACTCACCCTGCCCTCAAATTCACCTTGCCTTCCCTCTCACTCCCTCCTCTTTCCAACTCCCAGCTTCCTGACCCATTTTGCCTCGCCACCTTCTAATCCCACACAATACCTAATCTCTCATCACCCAATCCAATCCTCCCCAATCTCCCTCAATTATCAATCCCTTTCAACCCTCAACCTCCCATTCCCCTCAATCCCCATCCCCCCTCAATCCCAATCCCCCTTTCCCATCAATCCCCCATCCCCTTCAATCTCCCATTCCCCTCAACCTCCCATTCCCCTCAATCCCCCCTCAATCCCCATCCCCCTTCAATCTCCCATTCCCCTCAACCTCCCGTTCCCCTCAATCTCCCATTCCCCTCAATCCCCCCTCAACCTCCCGTTCCCCTCAATCTCCCATTCCCCTCAATCCCCCCTCAATCCCCCTTCCCCTTCAATCTCCCATTCCCCTCAATCCCCAACCTCCCCCTTCAATCCACCCTCAATCCCCCTCCCCCTCAATCCCTAATCCACCATCCCCCCTCAATCCCCCTGTTTAATGCCGTCTCCTTTATGCATGTTGTCCCGGTGTGACTGCGGACTGACAAACCGAAGCCGCCACACCAACACCAGCCTCCCCGGGGGATGTGGAAGGGCCGGCCCCGGGCCCTCACCTGCTGTGTCCCTCACTCGGCCGGTTGTTATGAGTGGCGGCGGCTGCCGTTGCTAGGGCTTGAGGCCCCGCCCCCCGCCGGCCGGGCTCGCGTGCTGTGGCCCCGCCCCCGGACCCGAGTGCTGTGGCCCCGCCCCCCGGGCCCGAGTGCTGTGGCTCCGCCCCCCGCGTGAAGTTGCTCCGCCCCCCGCATGCTATGGCCCCGCCCCCCGGGCCCGCGTGCTGTGGCCACGCCCCCCCGGGCCCGCGTGCTGTTGCCCGGACAATGGGCCTGACATCACGTGACAGAGGCCGCCGCCATTGGCCGGGCGCCGGGCAATGGGCGAGGTGCAGGCCGTAGCCTGAGGCCTGGGGGGCGGGCACCCAGCCCAGCCCTCTCTTTGTGCCTCAAGGAAGCCTGAAAATTGAGTGGTGGGCTGCAGCAGCAGCTAACTGGACCGAGGCACTGGAGGGCAAGTAAGGTTTAAAAAGTTGTGCTGAGGCCCCGCGTTGTTCAGTGTAAACTTACTGCCAAGCTTACATCAGATCTGACCATTGTTCACCCTTTGGTGACAGCATTAACGCTCACATACAGCCAGGCAGGGGAGACAGGATCCCAATTGGGAAATTAGATGGTAAGGGGATTGTCAAACCCCAGCAGATTACAGCACAGAAACTGCCCACTCGGCCCAACAGGTCGGCGTTAATGCTCCACAAGAGCCGCCTCTCATTTTACTTCATCTAACACAGATTGGTCCCTGGGATGGATGAGAAGGTTGTCCTATGAGAAAGATTGAGTAGATTTGCCTATATTCTAGAGGTTAGAAGAATGAGAGGTAATCTCAAAAACATGTAAGATTCTGAGGGGGGTTGACAGGCTAGATGCTGAGAGGTCGCTTCCCCTGGCTGGAAAGTCTAGAATGAGGGGGCATTGTTCAGGATAAGGGGTTGGCCATTTAAGACTGAGATGAGGAGGAATTCCTTCACTCTGAGGGTTGTGACTCTTTGGAATTCACTGCCCAGAGATCTGTGGATGCTGAATTGTTGAGTATATTCAAGGCTGAGATAGATTAGATTTTTGGACTCTAAGGGAATCAAGGGATATGGAGATTGTGCAGGAAAGTGGAGTTGAGGTCGATGATCAGCCATGATCTTATTGAATGGCAGAACAGGCTCAAAGAGCCATGTGGCCTACTTCTGCTCCTAATTCTTATGTTAAACCTATCGGCATATCTTTCTATTCCATCGGGATTAGTACGTTAGTGAGAAACGATATTGGCTCAGAGGATCAAGATGTTCAATAGGCAGTCCCTCGAATTCGAGGAAGACTTGCTTCCACTCAAAAAGTGAGTTCTTA
Organism: Pristiophorus japonicus; assembly: GCF_044704955.1. Classification (NCBI taxonomy): domain Eukaryota; kingdom Metazoa; phylum Chordata; class Chondrichthyes; family Pristiophoridae; genus Pristiophorus; species Pristiophorus japonicus. Next base: position 53,968,716 of record NC_091997.1, read on the forward strand.
GGTGACTGAATAGTCCAATACGGGAATTACAGTCTCTGTTACAGGTGGGACAGACAGTTGTTGAAGGAACGGGTGGGTGGAAAGATTGGTTTGCCGCACGCTCCTTCCGCTGCCTGCACTTGCTTTTTGCATGCTCTCGGCGACGAGACTCGAGGTGCTCAGCGCCCTCCCGGATGCTCTTCTTCCACTTCGGGCGGTCTTTGGCCAGGGACTCCTAGGTGTCGGTGAGGATGTTGTATTTTATCAAGGAGGCTTTGAGGGTGTCCTTGAAACATTTCCTCTGCCCTTCTGGGACTCGCTTGCCATGTAAGAGTTCTGAGTAGAGCGCTTGCTTTGGGAGTTTTGTGTTAGGCATGCGAACAGTGTGGCCCGCCCAACGAAGCTGGTCAAGTGTGGTCAGTGCTTCGATACTGGGGATGTTGGCCTAATCGAGGACACTAATGTTGGTGCATCTGTCCTCCCAGGAGATTTGCAGGATCTTGCAGAGACATCGTTGGTGGTATTTCTCCAGCGATTTGAGGTGTCTACTGTACATGGGCCTCGTCTCTGAGCCATACAGGAGGGCGGGTATCACTACAGCCCTGTAGACCATAAGCTCGGTGCAAGATTTGAGCGCCTGATCTTCGAACACTCTCTTCATGCAATCAAAGACTGCGCTGGCGCATTGGAGGCGGTGTTGAACCTCGTCGTCAATGTTTGCCCTTGCTGATAATAGACTCCCGAGTTATGGAAAGTGGTCCACGTTGTACAGGGCCGCGCTATGGATCTTGATGACTGGGGGGCAGTGCTGGTGTGGCGGGGTCAGGTTGGTGGTGTCTTACGGATGTTTAGTATAAAGCCCATATTTTCGTACGCCTCGGTGAAGATGTTGACTATGACTTGCAGACCAGCCTCTGAATGTGCACAGAAGCAAGCGTCGTCCGCGTACTGTAGCTCGATGACAGATGATAGGACGGTCTTGGATCTGGCCTGGAGGCGATGAAGATTGAACAGGTTCCCACTGGTTCTATAGTTTAGTTCCATTCCAGCGGGAAGCTTGTTGAGTGTGAGGTGGAGCACTGCAGCGAGGAAGATCGAGAAGAGTGTTGGTGCGATGATGCAGCCCTGCTTGACCCTGGTCCGGACGTGCATTGGGTTTGTGGTGGATCCGTTGGTCAGGATCACGGCTTGCTTGTCGTCGTGGAGCAGGCGGGAGATGGTGACAAAATTTTGGGGGCAGCCAAAACGGAGAAGGACGCTACATTGTCCCTCGCAGTTAACAGTGTCAAAGGCCAAAGAAGGACATGCACAAGGGTTGGTGCTGTTCCCTGCATTTCTCTTGCAGTTGGCGCGCCATAAAGATCATGTCCATTGTACCCCGTAGCAGACGGAATCCGCTCTGTGACTCCGGGAGGAGCACATCAGCCACAGGGAGAAGACGGTTGAGGAGGATTCTAGAGATGACCTTCCCAGTGGCTGATAACAGGGAGATTCCTCTGTAATTGCCGCAGTCGGACTTGTCCCCTTTTTTAAAGATGGTCACAATTGCTGCATCTCTGAGATCTCCCGGCATACTCTCCTCCTTCCAGATGAGGGAGATGAGGTCATGCATTCGTACCAATAGTGCGTCTCCACCATAATTTAGTGCCTCGGTGGGGATTCCATCCGTTCCCGATGCCTTGTTCTTGAGCTGACGGATGGCCTTTTCTACCTTGTGCAGGGCTGGGATGGTGGTGGTTAGCATGCTGCGGGATGGAGTCGAGAGCACTCGTGTCAAAGGCAAAGTCTCGGTTAAGGAGATCTTGGTGTCCTTGATGAGTGTCTCCCCCTTCTTGGCCAGCAGTGGGATGGGGCCTTGTGTGCTTGGGCCGTAGGTGGACTTGACTGCGGTGAAGGTTTCTCGCACATCATGGCTGTCAGCCAGCTGCTGAATCTCCTGTGCTTTCTCCACCCACCATCTATTCTTTAGGTCATGGGTTTTTGTTGGACCTCAGCCCCCTAACAGTAGCTACACTGTTGGATGGAGTATAAATCAAGAAATAATGGAGGCTTGTAATAAAGGAACGGCAATAATCATGGGTGATTTTAACCTTCATATTGATTGGACAAAGCAAATTGGCCAGGGTAGCCTTGAGGAGGAGTTCATAGAGTGTATCTGGGATAGTTTCCTTGAACAGTACTTTGCGGAACCAACCAGGGAGCAAACTTTCTCATATCTAGTACTGTGCAATGAGGCAGGATTAATAAATTATGTCGTAGTAAAAGAGTGACCATAATATGGTTGAATTTCAAATTCAGTTGGAGAGTGAGAAAGTTGGTTCTCAAACCAAGGTCCTAAGCTTAAATAAAGGAGACTACAAAGGTATGAGGGCAGAGTTGGCTAAAGTGGACTGGGAAAATCGATTTAAAGTATGGGACGGTTGATGAGCAGTGGCAGACATTTAAGGAGATATTTCATAACTCGCAACAAAAATATATCCCAATGAGAAGGAAAGACTGTAAGAGAAGGGATAACCATCCGAGGCTAACTAAGGAAATAAGGAAGGGTATCAAATTGAAAACAAAGAGCATACAATGTGACCAAGACTAGTGGGAGGCCAGAGGATTGGGAAGTTTTTAAAAGCCAGCAGAGAACAACTAAAAAAAAAATTGAGAGGGAAGATAGATTATGAAAATAAACTAGCATGAAATATAAAAACAGATTGTAAGAGTTTCTATAGGTATATAAGAAGGAAAACAGTGGCTAAAGTAAATGTTGATCCCTTGGAGGATGAGACTAGGGAATTAATAATAGGGAACAGGGAAATGGCAAAGATGTTCAACAAATATTTTGTATCAGTCTTCACGATAGAAGACACTAAAAACATCCCAATAGTGGATAATCAAGAGGCAATAGATAGGGAACAGCTTAATTCAATCATTATCACTAATGAAGTAGTACTAGGTAAAATAATGGGACTAAAAGCGGACAAGTCCCCTGGACCTGATGCCTTATATCCTAGGGTCTTAAGAGAAGTGGCTGCAGAGATAGTGGATGCATTGATTGTAATCTACCAAAATTCCCTGGCTTCTGGGGCGGTCCCAGCAGATTGGAAAACCGCAAATGTAACGCCCCTATTTAAAAAAGGAGGCAGTTAAAAAGCAGGAAACTATAGACCAATTAGCCTAACATCTGTTGTTGGGAAAATGTTGGAATCTATTATTAAGGAAGCAGTAGCAGGACATTTGGAAAAGCATGATTCAATCAGAGTCAGCATGGTTTTATGAAAGGGAAATCATGTTTGACAAATTTGCTGGAGTTCTTTGAGGATGTAACGAGCAGGGTGGATAAGGGGGAACCAGTGGATGTGGTGTATTTGGATTTCCAGAAGGCATTCGATAAGGTGCCACATAAGGGGTTACTGCACAAGATAAAAGCTCACTGGATTGGGGGTAATATATCAGCATGGATAGAGGATTGGCTAACTAACAGAAAACAGAGAGTCGGGATAAATGGGTCATTATCCAGTTGGCAAACAGTAACTAGTAACATGCCACAGGGATCAGTGCTGGGTCCTCAACTATTTACAATCTATATTAATGACTTGGATGAAGGGACTGAGTGTAATGTAGCCAAGTTTGCTAATGATACAAAGATGGGTGGGAAAGCAAATTGTGAGGAGGACACAAAAAATCTGCAAAGGGATATAGATGGGCTAAGTGAGTAGGCAAAAAATTGGCAGATGGAGTATAATATGGGAAAATGTGAGGTTATCCACTTTGGCAGAAATAATAGAAAAGCAAATTATAATATAAATGACGAAAAATTGCAAAGTGCTACAGTACAGAGACCTGGGGGTCCTTGTGCATGAAGCACAAAAAGTTAGTATGCAGGTACAGCAAGTAATCAGGAAGGCAACTGGAATGTTGGCCTTTATTGCAAGGGGAATAGAATATAAAAGTCAAGAAGTCCTGCTAAACTGTACAGGGTATTGGTGAGGTCACACCTGGAGTACTGTGTACAGTTTTGGTCTCCGTATTTAAGGAATGATATACTTGCATTGGAGGCTGTTCAGGGAAGGTTCACTAGGTTGATTCCGGGGTTGACTTATGAGGATAGGTTGAGTAGGTTGAGCCTATACACATTGGAATTCAGAAGAATGAGAGGTGATCTTATTGAAACTTAGAAGATAATGAGTGGACTCGACAAGGTGGATGCAGAGAGGATATTTCCACTTATAGGGGAAACTAAAACTAGGGGACATAGTCTTAGAATAAGGGGCCACCCTTTTAAAACTGAGATGAGAAATTTCTTCTTTGAGGGTTGTAAATCTGTGGAATTCTCTGCCCCAGAGAGCTGTGGAGGCTGGGTCATTGAATATATTTAAAGCGGAGCTAGACATATTTTTGAGTGAGTAAAGAGTTATGGGTAGCGGGCGGGGAAGTGGAGCTGAGTCCATGATCAGATCAGCCATGATCTTATTGAATGGTGGAGCAGACTCGAGGGGCCAAATGGCCGGCACCTGCTTCTATTTCTTATGTTTCCTTTCTCCTTCGTGTATTTATCTAGCTTCCCTTTGCTCTTCATCTCAACCACTCCCTGTGGCATCGAGTTCCACATTCTCACCCCTTTCTAAGAAGTTTCTCCTGAATTCCCTATTGGATTTATTAGTTACTATCTTACATTTATGGTCCCTAGTCTTGGACTCCCCCACAAGTGGAAACATCTTCTCTATGACCACCCTATTGAATTCCTCCATCTCTTAACCTCTTTTCTAGAGGAAAGTACCTGTTCAATCTTTCCTGAAAGTTGTACCGTCTCAGTTCTGATATCATCCTTTTAAATATTTTTTCCACTTTCTCCAGTGATTCAATATCATATCTGTAATCTGGTGACTGAACTGTAAGTGTGGTCTAACCAAGGGTCTATATAAGTTTAATCTAACTTTTCTGCTTTTGAATTCTATCCCTCTAGAAATGAACCGCCGTGCTTTGTTTGCACTTTTTTATGGCTGTTAACTTGCGTTGCTACTTTTATTGATTTGTGTCTCTTTACCCCCGATCCCTTTGCTTCTGTACCCCATTTAGACTCTTATTTTCCAAGAAATAGGTGGCCTCCTTATTCCTCCTACCAAAATGGATCACCTCACGCGTGTCTATATTGAAAATAATTTGCTATTTACACACCTGTTCTACAAGTTTGTTAACGCCATCTTGTAGTTTGTCACAGTTCTCATCGGTATTAACTATACAACCTTATTGGTGTTATTGGTAAATTGAGAAATTGTTCTTCCGATTCCCGAGTCCAGATCGTTTATGTCAATGATGAACAACAGTGGTCCCAACACTGATCCCAACTTCTGCCAGTCTGAGTAACTGCCTTTAACCCCCTACTCTCTGTTTTCTGTTTTGTAGCCAGCTTGCTATCCATTCTGCTACTTATCCCCTGACCACATGCTCTGACCTTAGTCATGAGTCTACCTGATCTTTTAAGAGGCCTTTTGAAAATCCATGTATATCACATCCACTGCATTGCCCTTGTGTACTATTTCTGTTACTTCTTCAAAGGATTCGATAAGGTTGGTCAAGCATGACTTTTCCTTTGAAATCCATGCTGACTAATCTTTGTTATATTTTTGGTTTCTAGATGTTTTTCTGTTACACCTTTGAGTAAAGATTCCAATATCTTTCCTACCACCTACGTTAAGATATGTTGGTGCTTTCGAATTTTTGCAAGGCCATGCAGAATTGTTGCTGCAAAGGGAGCATAGAGAATGACAGTCCTGCACAGCAAACAAAGCAGACATTAGGCCGAGCAAGAACTAGACCAAATAAGAACAGAAAATCAATCCATTTCAGAGACAGTTCGGAGCAGAGGCAAATAGCACACTCGAGCAAAAAAAGGTTGGAAAAAGCAGACAAACAAGCCAAAGAGAAAAAGGGCACCAGTCACAAAAGTTGGACGCGTACTTCAGACAAAGGCAGAGCAAGCAAGCAGCACAGCAGAGAGAGCCTGAATGTTATAAACAGCGATGATGATGATGACGATGCGGGACACAGAGGCAGAGCAAGCAGGCAGCACAGCAGAGCGAGACTGAATGTTACAAAAATCTTTGCGGGACACAGAGGCAGACACAGAGGCAGAGCAAGCAGGCAGCACAGCAGAGACAGCCTGAATGTTACAAAAAGCTCTGCAGGACACAGAGGCAGGGCAAGCAGACAGCACAGCAAGGAGAGCCTGAATGTCAGAGAAAACACTCCCGCCATCAAAAGGAGACCAAGCACACGCCCCAGCAAAGAGAAGCTGAGTGATGGTGATGGTGATGATGATAGAGGTGACGCAGCAGCACACAGAGGGAGATCAAGCAAAGAGAGCCACAATGTCCAAAAAAACACTTCAGCCAACAGAGGGGGACCAAGCATACGGCCCAGCAAAGAGAGGCTGAATGTTAGAAAAGAGACTGCAACACACAGAGGGAGTATAAGCAGACAACGCAGCATAAAGTGACTGAGTGAGAGGAATGACACTGCAGCACAGAGAGAGAGGCAAACAGCATATAATTGGGGAACTGAAGAGAGCAAAGACACTGCAGCATGCAGAGCGAGATTGGGCAGAAGCCCAGTATAGAGCTATAGGTACTGAGTGAGAGGAAAGCAGTGCGGCACAGAGACAGAAACGTCAGTTTAGCACCGAGACTTAGAGGGAAAAAAACACTGGAGTGTAGAATCCACGAGATGAAAAAACACTTCTGCAGAAAGGTAGTAAAAATTAAAATAAAGATGCAAAATAAATTGAGAGTTAAAATGAGAAAGTAAATGGATATCCATGACGTACTTTTTCCGTGTTGCTTTCTGAGTCTTATGCGCTTTCACGTTTTGAGTCGCAATTTCTTCTCATGCTCATGTATCTCACCCATGTATGTCTGGAGAAATCAGCAAATAAGCTCAGGAAAAATGACATAATTTGCGTAGGAATACTACAAATGGCAACATCATCTCGACAACTGTGCAAAAACAGACCGACAACTGATTAAAACCAATGCATAAAAGCGATAAGGGAGTAAAGGATTATGGGGAGCGGGCGGGGAAGTGGAGCTGAGGCCAAGATCAGATCAGCCATGATCTTATTGAATGGCGAAGCAGGCTCAAGGGGTCAAATGGCCGACTCCTGCTCCTGTTTCTTATGTTCTTAAAATTAACCATGACACTTTGTCTATGACATTTATATATTTTGATAATGGAGAAACCATGGTAAAGAACCAAGATGTAAGACATCACCAAGATTAATGGGGTAAATGAAATAGCAACGATTAATTAATTGCATGGTTTGACTTTTAAACATGTAACTGATCATGCCATCATGATGGAAGAGGGTATTTACAGAGATTTTAATGCTGATGGGAAATAGGCAAACTATGGCTCGCTGAGTGCGGCAGGGAAAAACCATTGTCAGCAGTCAAACTGTGTACATGCACCAGCAGGCCAATCACAGTCTGACAACACAGACTTGCAAACCAATAGTACGCTTGTGCCCTTAACCCAATCGGGACTTACATGCACCAGCAGGCCAAACACAGAATGACAACACAGACTTGCAGACCAATAGTACGCGAGGGGGCGGAGCGGGGGGGGTGGCTGGGTGTGCGCTACTAATGTAAACTGTATAAATGAAGCTGGCCAAGAACCACGTGTGTGATTTTTTGTAATGGAGATCTGAAGATGTAACGAATACATGCAATAAAGTTCTCCTGAATCTACCCCAAATCTCATTAAGAACGAAGAGATCTAACAATTCTGGCGTCACGAAAAGGATCGCGGAAGGAACACAAGACTAAATCCCGGATATCACGACCCGGAGGTAAGGACACCTCTTTATAAAAGTCCTCGGTTGTTGTCTAAGATTTATCTTTCCCTCACACGATTCTGAAAAGAACCTCTGGTCGGTAGTCGGCTCGAGACCCCATCCCGGGTGCTCTCACATCGGCGGTGTCCTGATGAGACACCAACCCGGCTAAAACAGCCCACGGCTCGAGACCCCTAAGAAATCGGTACAATGGCAGAGGAAAAGGACAAACAGTTGCCTACCACCATTAAGGGCGGGCTGGCCCCACCTAATGTCTCAGACGGAGAAATTCTACAGCAACTAAAAAAGTGCATAGAGCAACATTTTCACTTATCCAAAACCTGTACCGAGATCGAACAAAAGTATGGCACCTCCAAGGGACAGTGGACCTTGGACGAAATAAAAAAGATCTGGGAAAAACCCGCCGTAGGAGAAGGATCGTATCAAATGGTCCCTAGTCGTTATGGGTCAGATCCGACAGCAAAATGAAACCATAAAACAATCGTAATATGACCGCGATTCAATGACTGCAAAGGACCAAAAGAAGGCGATTTGTGAACAGTTGGGAAAAAAAACTTGAATTAGAAAAGGCGCGAACGGAAATTACGAAGCTTAAGGCGGAAGTTGAAAAATTGAGAAATCAGTCATGTAACGGACCGGTAAAGCAACCGAAAGCAGAATGCACTGGGTTCTGGCCGGGATATCCAAGTCTGTGCCAGATAGGAGAGGATCAGCGGAAGATGTAGAGGCATGAAACGGGCTTGGAAATAGATTCTGAGTCTTCTAGTGAATCCAGCGGGGACTGCGACATTGTTTCTCGGATGTAGCTTGCCCCGCTGAAGAAAAAACGGGTTAAGGTTAAGACTGAGGAAACTACTGATGCAGAGGGTGTGAAGACACGCCAAGCCAAGTACGCCCAGCATTACTACCACCAACTGGCGGACCCGGAGAAAATTGATAAGTGGTCTAAAGAACTGCCGCACCCCAAAAAGGGGGGAATAAAGACATGGGAGCAGCTGAAACGTATAAAAGGCATCTACCACGGGGTCCAGTTTCTGATTGTAATGGTGCCTGGACGAGCAGCAAGAAGACTGAACAGGGAATGCCCTTGGCGAGGATGAACAACTATTAGATGCTGGGTGGCAGGCATTTAGGCGATGGTTGCAGGTATTCAGCCCCCGCAAAGACGGATTGGGGAAAAATTGTAGCCTGCCAGCAGAAAGCTGCGGAAGAAGTGTTAGAATATGAAGACCCAACGAAATGGACCAGAGCCAGCCTAAAACCAGAATTATCAAAAATGCTGAAGAAGACCCTACCTGATTGGGAATGCCCAGGAACAGCGGCGCTGGTGGATCAGTGTAACCAATTGGATAGAGATATGGGAGCTAAAGTCCGAACCATGCAGGCAGGGTGCAAACCCAAGGATCCTGACAGACAACCGTCAGGAAAATTACCTGGAAAATGCCACTATTGTGGGAAGGAAGGTCACTGGACCAAAACCTGCCAAGCAAAACTACAAGGTAAAGGGCGTCAAGGGTATAACCCGACACACAGACAGGGTCCACATTCGGACAACAGCAGCCTCTTGGAACTATTTAAGCAGCTCTCCACACAGCAACAAGAGGAGTTGATAAAAGCAACAAAAAACTAGAGAAGCCCGCCTTTGCTCTCGCGCCCTCCCCCCCCTTGGCGCTGATACAAAAACAAGGGGATGGGATATATATAACTGTGAGGGTGGGCGATCAAGAAATAGACTTTCTCCTGGATATGAGAGTGGAATTGACATGTTTACCCCTACGCTACAAAAAGTTAATACCACTGGATGGCATGGTACAAACAGCCTATGGGGTTGGGGGTCACGATCTGGTGCTCAGTAGAATCAGACCCGTGTGCCTAGGACTTGGCCCACACAAATTGACTACACCAATCTGGGGCCCCGTGGATCAAGTCCTTTTGGGAATGGATGTCTTGACTCAATTGGATTCCTCATTGCATTTTGAGGATGGTCAGGTAACGTGGTCTATAAGGAACACCCAATATGGGCTCGAGATAAAAAACGACTGTGGCCTGCTCCAGATGGAGCCCGCATCATTTACTGGGACCTCTTCCCCCGTGCATGAAACAGTATCCCATCAGTCCCACCTCCATTTCAGGAATCCTACCCGTCATTCAACAACTAGAAGAGCGGGGCGTGCTGGTCAAGATACATAGTTCGTCCATTAGCCCAGTATGGCCTGTGCAGAAAGCCAACAAGACCTGGCTTTTAACCGTCGATTACAGAAAGGCCAACCAGTGTATCGATCAGAAGGCCCCTTTGGTGGCGGACCCCTCCACCATTTTTCAGGCTCTAACACCAGAACATAAATACTACTCAGTCATCGATATGGCCAACGGATTTTGGTCAGTTCCATTGACACCTGAGATCCAATCATGATTTGCCTTCACCGTCCAACAGCAACAGTACACATAGACTCGGCTACCGCAGGGTTTTCATAACAGCTCTACGGTATTCCATATGGCCTTGCAAAGCCATTTACGAGAGTAACCTACCATGACTTCCACTGTAATCCAGTATGTCGATATTTTGTTGGCCTCCAACACAACAGTACGCGCGAGACCTACACACACTATTGGACCACCTCCATCGGAAGGGACATAAGGCTAGCATCAACAAAGCACAAATAGCCCAAAAAGAGGTGGTATACCTGGGACAGAAGATCTCCAAAGGAAGAAGGAACTCACCCAGGACAAGACCGAAGCCATTCGAACCACCAAACAGCCCACCACTATTCAGGAACTCAGGTCATTTTTGGGCTTGTGTAACTTTAACCGAAGTTGGGTGGACTCATACACAAAGCTTGCCCAGCCGCTAAATGACCTCTTAAAGAGAAAACGGGCATCAAAAGAAGCCATCACCCTCATGGAAGATCAAGAAAAAGCCTTTGCCAGTCTCAAAAACGCATTGTGTTCGGCACCGGCTCTGGGGATCCCCGATAATGGGAAGCCATTTACCTTGTTTGTCCATGAAAAAGAAGGATATATGACAGCAATCCTGACACAGGAACATGGGGATCAATTGAGACCTATTGGGTACTATTCGGCAAAATTAGACGTAGTAGCTCTCGGATGGGGAAGTTGCCTGAGAGCTATGGAAGCCACCTGTCGAGCCGTAATGGTCACGGCGGGCATAGTCCTTGACCAAAAAACTGACTATCAAATGGCCCCACACCGTGCACACCCTGCTGTCGATGAATAGAGTATCCCAGGTGACGTCAGCTCGATGGACGCGATGGACAGCAGCTTTGGAAGCTCCCAATCTCTACATTGTCCGAGCAAGCCCGGTTAATCCCGCGACTATGCTCCCGCTGCCTGAGGAAGGAAAGTTTGGGGAGGAACATGACAGCGTAGAAATTCTAAGAGAAACAGAGGAGGCTGCCCTAGCGGCGGAAGAACCTCTGCTCAATCCAGACCTCATCTTCTTCATGGACGGCTCCTCCTATGTTGACAAGGGCATCAAAAGAGCAGGTTGAGCAGTTACAACTTTACATGAGATTGTAGGGAAAGGCTGCCTGCCCGTGGGAACGTCGCCCAGCAGGCCAAACTGCGAGCCTTGTCGAAAGCATGCCGAATAGCAGAAGGACAGACAGCCAATATCTATACGGATTCATGATATGCTTTCGGAGTCATTCATGACTTTGGTCAGCTATGGCAGAAAAGGGGATTCCTTACTGCCGCCGGTACACCTGTACGGAACGGAACAGAGGTCAGAGATCTACTGGAAGCCATGCAATTACCTCAGGAAGTATCCATTTTAAAGTATAAAGCCCATACAAAGGAGAATACCATGGAGGCACAGGGGAATGCCCTAGCTGATCAAGCAGCCAAAGAAGCCACATCCCAAGGCGCTTCCCCAGGAAAACCGACATGAATATGTAAATTAGAAGTACGTGGTCTGACACAGGGCCTACAGACAATGCAAGGAGAATGTTCTCGGGAGGAAAAATGGACGTGGATGGAGTCAGGAATTAAGTTCTGTGAAGATAGCATGTGGAGGCAAAGAGATACCGATAAGCTAGTGGTGCCTCAGTCGCTGATGCCTTTTCGAGCTCAACAGATCCACTCATGGGGGCATCTGGCTCCACAACAAATGACGGCGCGGTTTTAGAGAAGCTGGTGGGGTCGGGGGTTTAAGAAACACACCCAGCTGGTAGCGGATCATTGATTTGCCAGAAAAACAATCCCGGACCCACGACGGTAATGCCCCAACTAAGACCTCCCGCCCCTGCTGGGCCATTCCAGGACCTGCAGGTCGATTATATATATCTCCCTCCATGTCAAGGGTATACCAACGTTCTGGTGATTGTCGACTGATTCTCCAGATGGGTAGAGGCCGTCCCAACCAGAAGGGCCACGGTCACCCACACTGCCAAGGTCCTGTGCAAGGATTATATTCCCTGATGGGGGGGTTCCGAATAGTATTGACTCTGACCAAGGAACCCATTTTACGGGTGCTGTTTGCCAAGAAGTTTGTAGGTTACTGAACATTACGTGGAACTTTCACTGTCCTTATCACCCACAGTCATCCGGACAAGTAGAACGGATGAATCGAACTCTGAAACAACGACTTGCCAAATATCACCAGGAGGGAACTCCATGGCTCCAGGCACTACCAATAGTGCTGTGTAGCATCAGGGCCACCCCCAATAGAACTACAGGTCTGAGTCCATTTGAAGTAGTAATAGGAAGACCCATGTCATTGCCAGGAACCATCGATTTGCAAAAAGCGGAATGTCATTTGATAAGTGACACTCTATTAAAATACTGGCGAAACCTAACAAATGCTATTAGTTGTGTTTCCCAACAGGTATCGGCAGCCTGGGGCGATCCACCAGAAGGAGGACATGACATTGTCCCAGGAGTCTGGGTCTATGTGAAGAAAATACATAAGGAACCTCTGGGTGCCAAGTAGGAAGGACCTTACCAAGTGTTTCTGACTACCCAGTCGACTGTTAAAGTCCAATGGAAGAAGGCTTGGATTCACGCATCGCACGCTAAACGAACACCCAGTGACTGAAACTTTTAATCTAATAAGGACATTTACTCTTGACAAAATGCCTAAACTCGGTATGATACTGTCTGTATGTATGTTAGGATCTGCCTACCCTCGACCATCCAACCCTATACATCTAAGTTAGTGAAAAGGGAATTACATGTGAACACCATTATGTACATGTCATATAGCTATGCTAAGGAAGCCAATGTCTCCAGTTGCTGGATATGTGCGCATGTACCCATCCATTCAGAGGGAGGCATCTCCTTGAGACCTATGCCCTATAACGTATCAGAAGTAAGGGACTGGTACCTTTCCGGACCGTTAGCGAGAATGCGCTTCCCAAACAATGTGGCCAATAAGGAGGAATTAAAGAAGAAAATTAGGGAAACCCGCGAAGCCTTTAATTCGGCGGGTTATAAAAACCCCTTTTATGGGAGTTACCAGCCCAATTATAACTGGACTCTAAAGCCCCCGTCTTGGTCCTCATCAACATCTCAGGGATAGGAAGACCACAAGGGCCGGTATGTCTGATTAGAAACCAAAACGCAGGGCAAGAAATGGGGTACAGTAATTGTTCCCAGTATTTCAATGTAACTCCCGGCGCTAACACCAGCTTTCTGACATTCGGGAATCTTAGGGGCGAGAAGAACTTCACCTAAGAGTGGTATCCTGAGGCGGTTGCTCGCTATACCACCAATAATGGTACCTACTTTATTTGCAGCCACAGGGCTTACCCCTGGCTGCCAGAATCTTGGATAGGATCTTGCTATTTGTGTTATGTTGTACCCTACATCCGTCCTTCAACCTCCCTGCCAGTGGCACCTCATCAACAGCGGGTGAAATGGGCCATCGCGGAGGCTGAGAGATTCTTAGCCATCCTGGTCCCATGGTATGGAACTGCCAAACTGGCAAGGGAGTCTATCAATATGGCATCTGTCCTGGAAAAGGTAGCCAATGATACTGCTGAAGCCCTAACTAAAATAACGTCGAAATTGTAGCCATCGCACAACAGCCGTACAGAATAGAAACATAGAAAAATAGGTGCAGGAGTAGGTCATTCGGCCCTTCGAGCCTGCACCGCCATTCAATAAGATCATGGCTGATCATTCCCTCAGTACCCCTTTCCTGCTTTCTCTCCATACTCCTTGATCACTTTAGCCATAAGAGCTAGATCTAACTCCCTCTTGAATATATCCAATGAACTGGCATCAATAACTCTCTACGGCAGGGAATTCCACAGGTTACAACTCTCTAAGTGAAGAAATTTCTCCTCATTTCAGTCCTAAATGACCTACCCCTTATCCTAAGACTATGTCCCCTGGTTCAGGACTTCCCCAACATCGGGAACATTCTTCCCGCATCTAACCTGTCCAGTCCAGTCAGAATCCTATACGTTTCTATGAGATCCCCTCTCATCCTTCTAAACTCCAGTGAATAAAGGCCCAGTTGATCCAGTCTCTCCTCATATGTGAGTCCAACCATCCCTGGAATCAGTCTGGTGAACCTTCGCTGCACTCCCTCAATAGCAAGAACGTCCTTCCTCAGATTAGGAGACCAAAACTGAACACAATATTCCAGGTGAGGCCTTACCAAGGCCCTGTACAACTGCAGTAAGACCTCCCTATTCCTATACTCAAATCCTCTAGCTATGAAGGCCAACATACCATTTTCCTTCTTCACTGCCTGCTGTGCCTGCATGACAACTTTCAATGACTGATGAACCATGACGCCCAGGTCTCATTGCACCTCCCCTTTTCCTAATCTGCCGCCATTCTGATAATATTCTGCCTTTGTGTTTTTGCCCCCAAAATGGATAACCTCACATTTATCCACATTATACTGCATCTGCAATGCATTTGCTCACTCACCTAACCTGTCCAAGTCACTCTGCAGCCTCTTAGCGTCCTCCTTACAGCTCACACTGTCACCCAGTTTAGTGTCATCTGCAAACTTGAAGATATTACACTCAATTCCTTCATCTAAATCGTTAATTTATATTGTAAAGAGCTGGGGTCCCAGCACTGAGCCCTGTGGCACTCCACGAGTCACTGCCTGCCATTCTGAAAAGGACCCGTTTATCCCAACTCTCTGCTTCCTGTCGGCCAACCAGTTCTTTATCCACGTCAGTACATTACCCACAATACCATGTGCTTTGATTTTGCACACCAATCTCTTGTGCGGGACCTTGTCAAAAGCCTTTTGAAAATCCAAATACACCACATCCATTGGTTCTCCCTTGTCCACTCTGCTAGTTACATCCTCAAAAAATTCTAGAAGATTCATCAAGCATGATTTCCCTTTCCATGCTGACTTGGACCAATGCTTTCCAAATGCGCTGCTATTTCATCCTTAATGATTGATTCCAACATTTTCCCCACTACTGATGTCAGGCTAACCGGTCTATAATTACCCATTTTCTCTCTCCCTCCTTTTTTTAAAATTGGTGTTATATTAGCTACCCTCCAGTCTATAGGAACTGATCCAGAGTCAATAGACTGTTGGAAAATGATCACCAATGCAGCCATTATTTTTAGGGCCATTTCCTTAAGTACTCTGGGATCAATCCCATCAATTTCCCTAATACAATTTCCCGCTTTATAAGGATATCCTTCAGTTCTTCCTTCTCACTAGACCCAATAGAATGGCCCTTGACTTTATCCTAGCCGAAAAAGATGGTACCTGTGCCCTCATCGGAAACAAATGTTGAACCTACCATCCCAGATAGTTCCGAAGGATATTACCAACTTGGCGGAACATAGTAAAAAGGAGGTAGAAAAGCTTAAAGAGCCCCCAGCACCCACCTTTTGGGAATTGGGCAACTGGATGGTTGGGCTTGATAGGGAGCTCCGTGGTGCAAGGGCTGGTCTTATTCTTTGTTGTTATTGTAGTGTTGTATTGTTTGTTTATGTTGATCAGATGCTGTTACAATCAAGCAACTGTGGCCGCAGCGCCACAGCCAAGACTCCTCAAGGATTCCTGTAGGCCCTCTTTGCACCGCACTGGAGCTTTTTATGTTTAATGAAAGAGCATGTATTGTTTGCTTATCAGATTTTATGATTCACTTAAGGAAGAATCAAAGGGGGGATTGATGGGGAATAGGCAAACTATGGCTTGCTGAATGCGACAGGGGAAAACCACTGTCAGTAGTCAAACTGTATACATGCACAAGCAGGCCAATCACAGTATGACAACACAGACTTGCAGTCCAATAGTACGCGAGGGGGGGGTGGTGTGGGGGTGTGCTACTAATGTAAACTGTATAAATGAAGCTGGCCAAGAACCACGTGTGTGACTTTTTGTAATGGAGATCTGAAGGTGTAACGAATACATGCTGCAATAAAGTTCACCTGAATCTACCACCGGACCCGGAATCTCAATAAGAATGAAGAGATCAAACAAATGCCCAGGTTTCATAGTAGTGGTAAATGTGAAATAGTCTTGCCTCTTCAGCATTTCTTACATTTCTCTCTTACCAGTGTAATGATCGGGCACAGGCGGAAGAAAGAGCTTGGATTTAGATTCAGATTTAGAATGAAGGGTCATCGACCTGAAACGTAAACTATGTTTCTCTCTCCACAGATGCTGCCTGACCTACTTCCAGCATTTTCTAATTTTATTTCAGATTTTCAGCATCTGCAGTATTTTTCTTTTGTATTAGTGCTTTTAAGTGTGCCAGTGCAGCCTTCGGTCGCCTGAGGAAGAGAGTGTTTGAAGACCAGGACCTCAAACCCAGCACCAAGCTCAGGGTCTACAGGACAGTAGTGATATCTGCTCTTCTATATGGCTCACAAACATGGACTATGTACAGCAGGCATCTCAAAACACTGTAGAAGTACCACCAATGTTGCATCTGTAAGATCCTGCAAATCCATTGGTAGGATAGGCGTATCAACGTCAGTGTTCTCGATCAAGCCAGCATTGAAGCATTGACCACACTTGACCAGCTCCGTTGGGCTGGCCACATTGTCCACATGCCTGACACGAGACTCCCAAAACATGCATTCTACTCAGAGCTGCGACAGAGCAAGCGAGCCCCAGGTGGACAGAGAAAATGCTTTAAGAACACCATCAAAGCCTTGAAAAAGTGCAACATCCCCATCGACACCTGGGAATCCCTGGGCCAAGAGCACCCAAAGTGGAGGAAAAGTATCTGGGAGGGTGGTGAACACCTCGAGTCTCTTCACCGAGAGCAAGCTGAAGCCAAGTGTCAACAGCGGAAGGAGCACACGGCAACCCAGGCACTCCACCCACCTGTTCCTTCAACCACCATCTGCCCCACCTGTGACAGAGACTGTAGATCCCGCATTGGACTCTTCAGTCATCTGCGAACTCATTTTTAGTGTGGAAGCAAGTCATCCTCGACTCCAAGGGACTGCCTAAGAAGAAGTGCTTTTAACGTCCTCAGGATCTTGCAAAGCGCTTCACAGCCAATGAGGTAAGTTGTTTGGCATCGTTCACAATAGCATCAATGCTGGCCTGATCAATGGGGGAATAAAATGAAATAACAGTTGATGGTGAACTTGATGTCACCAAGAATAGATGACTGCAGTAGAGGGGAATATTAGAATCAATCAATTCAATAGTGTTGCTGAAGGGCGAACAGTAAGAAAATTATAAAGGTTAGGAGAACAAAAGAAACAGATATATTCAGCAAGATAAGGAGAAGAGTTTTAACCACAGAAGATCAATGCCGATTCAAGGGAGAACAGCAGCAACATAATCGCATATATCTCCTTTGGATCAAAAGTAGTGTAAGGAGGAAGAGTCAGAAAGGGATCAGGTTTGGGTTTCAAATGAGAATGGAGGGCAGGATGACTAAGGATGAACATGAACAGAATTCAGAGGCGAGGAGATTCTATAAATGTTCCAGAATTGGAGCATGAAGTGAGGTTGCAGTGTGTATGGTTTTAGACATCTGAGAAGCCACAGTGGACTGCATGGGGGGAGAAATTTGGTTATTTAGCGCCAGTAAGGGACCGTTAAACAAGCGCCTGCCGTGAACTTCACTGGTGGATTAGCAGCGGCACTGTCATTTAGTGCTGCGCACTCTGGCCCCACTTGGTGACGTCAAGAGTGTGCAATGCCTCCTTTGCGACCTGTTTCCGAAATTGACTGCTTTTGCCTGCCATTACTGCTGACAGGGGGGAAGCAGACGGTGCAGAGAGGATCCCGGGGCGATATCGCAGGGAATGAAGAGGTAAGTGTTCAGTTAAATTTTTAACAATTACCTGCCTGTGGAAGACTGTTGGTAACCTCCCTTCTATTTTTTTTTGCAGGTTTCACATGGTCGACCTCACCTCTTTAGGTGCTAGGATGCGCTCCACTTTCCTCCTGGGGCGATACATCTGAATATCACAGTGAGGCGGTAGACACTGCCTGGCACTCAAAGTGGGCGGTACCAAATTTGCAGCCCCAAATCTTTCACTTTTATTTTGTTCATGAATCAGTGGAGAGAAAAATAAAGCCCATAGCTTCGAAAGAACAGAGAAGGTTGGTGGCCAGAATGCCAACCCCCATGTTTTTTCCCCTGTTAAATGAGTTATTAGGAAGGGGCATTTAGGAGCATGCTTGGAATTTACTAGAGCATAGGTATCTTGCACTGTGTCACTGAAATGATGCACATTGGGCTGGATACCAGCTTCGGTTTATTATGTTGAATGTTTCCTTTGAATCTTGTTCTTCCATTTTATACAATGTAGACCAAAGGATTAACCCATGGTAGTGATTACCCTAAACCTGAACCATTCCAACATAGGACACAAGAAACAAAGACCTGAAGAAAGGCAACATTCAGTAGAAAGCAAGCTTTCTTGGTGTGTGAATTGTGTTAGAGATGAACTTGGATTAAATGGGATATGGCAGTCTGCTGATTATGTCCAGAGACCTGGACCAATAATAATGATCCAGAGAATGTGAGTTCCAATCCCACCATGGCAGCTTGAGAACTTAAATTCAGTTTTGATAAAGGCAGGCCCCAGAGCCCAGAGGGAGTGAGGTGAATAAACCTAAAGTGACGTAAGTACAAAGGAAGGAGCTGATTGGTGAGTAGCTCATGATTGTTTTTTTTTTGTCTTGAGTTTATTTCTGTTAAGTTAGTTCATAGTCTATTAAATAGAGGCATGGCAGGGCACCTCAGTCCCATGGAATGCACATCTTGTGCCATGTGGGAACTGCAGGACGCTTCCCATGTCCTGAACAGCCATGTGTGCAGGAAACGTCAGCTGGAGGAAATATAGAAAGAAACATAGAAAATAGGTGAAAGAGTCGGCAATTCAGCCCTTCGAGTCTGCACCACCATTCAATATGATTATGGCTGATCATGCAACTTGAGTACCCCATTCCTGCTTTCTCTCCATACCCCTTGAACCCTTTAGTCATAAGGGCCACATCTAACTCCCTTTTGAATATATCTAAACGAACTGGCCTCAACAACTTTCTGTTGTAGAGAATTCCACAGGTTCACAATTCTCTGAGTGAAGAATTTCTCCTCATCTCGGTCCTAAATGGCTTGCCCCTTATCCTTAGGCTGTGACCCCTGGTTCTGGACTTCCCCAACATCGGGAACATTCTTCCTGCATCTAACCTGTCCAACCCCATCAGAATTTTATATGTTTCTTTGAGATCCCCTCTCATTCTTCTAAATTCCAGTGAATATAAGCCTAGTCGATCCAACCTTTCTTCATATGTCAATCCTGCCATCCCGGGAATCAGTCTGGTGAACCTTCGCTGCACTCCCTCAATAGCAAGAATGTCCTTCCTCAGATTAGGAGGCCTAAACTGTACACAATATTCAAGGTGTACCTCACCAAGGCCCTATACAACTGCTCCTATACTCAATTCCTCTCGCGATGAAGGCCAACATGCCATTTGCCTTCTTCACCGCCTGCTGTACCTGCATGCCAACTTTCAATGACTGATGTACCATGACACCCAGGTCTCATTGCACCTCCCCCTTTTCCTAATCTGTCATCATTCAGATAATATTCTGCCTCCCTATTTTTGTCACCAAAGTGGATAACCTCACATTTATCTACATTATACTGCATCTGCCATGCATTTGCCCACTCACCTAACCTGTCCAAGTCACCCTGCAGCCTTTTAGCATCCTCCTCACAGCTGCTACTGCCACCCAGCTTACTTAGAGATATGACATTCAATTCCTTCATTTAAATCATTAATGTATATTGTAAATAGCTGGGGTCCCAGCACTGAACTTTGCGGTACCCCACTAGTCACTGCCTGCCATTCTGAAAAGGACCTGTTTATTCCTATTCTTTGCTTCATGACTACCAACCAGTTCTCTATCCACGTCAATACATTGCCCCCAATACCATGTGCTTTAATTTTGCACACTAATCTCTTGTGTGGGACCTTGTCAAAAGCCTTTTGAAAGTCCAAATACACCACATTCACTGGTTCTCCCTTGTCCACTTTACTAGTTACATCCTCAAAAAATTCTAGAAGATTTGTCAAGCATGATTTCCCTTTCATAAATCCATGCTGACTTGGACCAATCCTGTCATTGCTTTTCAAATGTACTGCTATTACATCTTTAATAATTGATTCCAACATTTTCCCCACTACCGATGTCAGGCTAACCGGTCTAGAAGTCTCTGTTTTCTCTCTCCCTCCTTTTTTAAAAAGTGGGGTTACATTAGCTACCCTCCAATCCATAGGAACTGATACAGAGTCTATAGAATGTTGAAAAATGATCACCAATGCATCCACAATTTCTAGGGCCACTTCCTTAAGTACTCTGGGATGCAGACTAGCAGGTCCTGGGGATTTATCAGCCTTCAAATATCAGCCTTCAAACCTATCAATTTCCCTAACACAATTTCCTGACTAATAAGGATTTCCTTCAGTTCCTCCTTCTCGCTAGACCCTCGGTCCTCTAGTATTTCCAGAAGGTTATTTGCTTCTTCCTTAGTGAAGACAGAACCAAAGTATTTGTTCAGTTGGTCTGCCCAGTGGTATTGGGGGTAATGTATTGACATGGATAGAGAACTGGTGGCAGACAGGATGCAAAGAGTAGGAATAAATGGGTCCTTTTCAGAATTGCATTAATCTCCTCTTTAACCAGCAACGCTACACCACCTCCTTTCCCTTTCTGTCTATCATTCCTGAAGCCATGTCTCTGTAATCCCAATTACATCATATCCGTTAACAGCTGTCTGCGCAGTTAATTCATCCACCTTATTACGAATGCTTCTCGCATTGAGACACAGAGCCTTCAGGCTTGTTTTTTTTAACACTCTTTGTCCTTTTAGAATTATGTTGTAATGTGGCCACTTTTGATTTTTGCCTTTGATTTCTCTGCCCTCCACTTTTACTTATCTCCTTTCTACCTTTTGCTTCTGCCCCCATTTTACTTCCCTCTGTCTCCCTGCATAGATTCCCATCCCCCTGCCATATTAGTTAAACCCTCCCCAACAGCACTAGCAAGCTCCGAAGCTTGAGCAGGAGATGGTATCATTGCAGTGCACCCATGAGGCTGAAAGTATTGTGGATAGCATGTATCAAGAGGTGGTCACCCCACAGCATAAGAGTGTACAGGCAGAGACAGAATGGGTGACCACCACCAACAACAACTTGTATTTATATAGTGCCTTTAATGTAATGAAACATCCCAAATCACTTCACAGCAGTATTATGAGATAAAAAACAGACAGAAAAGAAAGACCATTCAGGTAGTGTAGGAGTCCCCAGTATGCAGTGTGTGGGCGATTGTTCCTCTGGGGAGTACAGACAGCCAATTCCATGGCACCATGGGTGGCTCAGCTGTACAAAAGTGGGGGGAGAGAGAAGGCGAGGATCGGGAAAGCAATAGTGTTAGGGGAACAAATGAGCGTTTCTGCGGCTGGAGACGTGATTCCAGGATGGTATGTTGCCTCCCTGGTGCTAGAGTCAAGGATGCCATGGAGCAGCTGCAAGACATTCTGAATGGGAATGGTGAACAGTCAGAGGTCGTGGTCCATATTGGTATCAATGACATAGGTAGAAAGAGGGATGAATTCCTGGAAGCAGATTTTAGGGAGCTAGTAAAGAGATTAAAAAGCAGAACCTTAAAAGGTAGTATTCTCTAGATTATTCCGGTGCCACGATCTGGTGAGTACAGAAATAAGAGGATAGAGCAGATGAATGCGTGGCTGGAGAGATGGTGCAGGAGGAAGACTTCAGATTCCTGGGACATTGGGACCGATTCTGGGGAGGTGGGACCTGTATATGCCAGATCGGTTGCACCTCAATAGAGCCGGAACCAATATCGTTGTGGTGCCGGGGGGGAGGGTATTATTGGTGTTGTTGGAGAGGGGGATAGGCACCAGGATGTAGCATTTGAAAGGAGAAACAAGGTGCATAAAGGATTGGGAGAGACAGAGAGCACTCGAGTAAGAAATAGTACAGTATTAAGTGGGGTCAGACTAAGAAAGAATAAAAAAAGGTCCAAGATAGGTTTACAGTACATGTATGTAAACACACAAAGTGTGGTAAATAAGGTTGGTGAGCTGCAGGCGCAAGTTACCACATGGGAATCTGATGTGTTAATAACTCAGACCTGGCTTAAAAAATAGAGAATGTTCTGGAAGGGTCAAGGACAGAATCTATTTGGTTTCAGGTAAGAAATAATAGAGTTAACATTACACTACAAGGTGTATTCTATAGACCATCAACTAGTAGAGAGGATATAGAGGAGAAAATTTGCTGGGAAATTACAGAGAAGTGCAAGAACTATTGAGTAGTGATAATGGGGGAACTTCAACTATCCTAATATAGACAGGGATAGTAATAGTGTAAAGGGCAGAGAGGGGAAAGAATTTCAGGAGAACTTTCTTGATCAGTACGTTTCCCGCCCAATGAGGAAGGAGGCATTGCTGGTTCTAGGGAATGAGGCGAGTCAAGGGGAACAAGGGGAACAAGTATCAGTAGGGGAACATTTTAGGGAACAGTGATCATAGTATCATAAGGTTTAGATTAGCTATGGAAAAAGACAGGGAGCAATCTCGAGTAAAAATAATTGGAGGAAGGCCAATTTCATTAAGTTGTGAATGGATCTGGCCCGGGTAAATTGAAATAAAGATTGGCAGGCAAAACTGTAATCGAACAATGGCCTGCTTTTAAAGAGATGGTTCGGATACAGTTGTGGTACATTTCCACGAGGAGGAAAGGTTGGTGAACAGCCAGAGGTCTGTAAGATGATACTAGAGATAGTAAGATGAAGCAGAAAAAGGATTGTAGGACAGATGTCAGGTTGAGAATACAAATGAGAACCAGGCTGAATATAGAAAGTTCAGAGGGGAAGTGAAAAAGGAAATAAGAGGGACAAAGAGAGAGTATGAGAATAGATTGGCAGCTAACATAAAAGGGAATCCAAAAGTCTTCTTTAGGCATATAAGTTACAAACGGGTGGTAAGAGGAAGGGCGGGGCCGATTAGGGACCAAAAAGGAGACTTACACATGGAGGCAGAGGGTATGGCTGAGGTACTACATGAGTACTTTGTATCTGTCTTTACCATGGAAGAAGATGCTGCCAAAGACATAGTGAAAGAGGTGGTAGTTGAGATACTGAATGGGATGAAAATTGATAAGGAGGAGGTACTAGAAAGGCTGTCTGTACTTATAGTCACCAGGACTGGATGGGATGCATCCTAGGACGCTGAGGGAGATAAAGGTGAAAATTGTGGAGGTACTGGCCATAATTTTCCAATCCTCCCTAGATACGGAGGTGGTGCTGCCAGAGGACTGGAGAATTGCAAATGTTACACCCTTGTTCAAAAAAGGGTGCAAGGATAAACCCAGCAACTGCAGGCCAGTCAGTTTAACCTCGGTAGTGGGGAAGCTTTTAAAACAATAATCCAGGACAAAATTCAGTCATTTCTACAAGTATAAATTAATTAGGGAAAGCCAGCACGGATTTGTTAAAGGCGAATCGTGTTTAACTAATTTGATTGAGTTTTTTGATGAGGTAACAGAGAGGGTTGATGAGGGCAATGTGGTGTACATGGACTTCCAAAAGGCATTTGATAAAATGCCACATAATAGGCTTGCCAGCAAAGTTGAAGCGCATGAAATATCATCATCATAGACTTGCTTCCACTCTTAGCATGAGTTCTTTGGTGGCTGTACAGTCCAATATGAGAACCACAGTCTCTGTCACAGGTGGGACAGTCAGTCACCTTCGTATGCCACAGTAAATACGTCGACTATGTCCTGGAGTTCAGTCTCAGTATGTGCGCAGATGCACATGTCGTCCGCGTACAGTAGCTTGACGACGAGTGGTTGGGGTGGTCTTGGACCTGGCCTGGAGACGGCGAAGGTTAAACAGGTTCCCACTGGTTCTGTAGTTTAGTTGCACTCCAGCAGGGAGCTTGTTGACTGTGAGATGGAGCATGGCAGCAAGGAAGATTGAGGAGGGTTTGACCCCGGTCCGGATGTGGATTGGGTCTGTGATGTATCTGTTAGTAAGCATCACAGCCTGCATGTCGTCGTGGATCAGGCGGAGGATGGTGTCGAACTTTTGGGGGCAGCCGAAACGAAGGAGGACGCTCCATAGACCCTCATGGTTGACAGTGTCAAAGGCCTTTGTAAAGTCGAAGAAGCCCATGTATAAGGGCTGGCGCTGTTCTCTGCATTTTTCCTGCAGCTGTCACGCTGCAAAGATCATGCCCGTTGTGTTTCATAGGGGACAGAATCCGCACTGCGACTCCGGGAGGAGCTCCTCGGCCACAGGGAGAAGATGATTGAGGAGGACTCTAGCGACGACTTTCCCAGTTGCTGATAACAGGGAGATTCCTCTGTAGTTGCCGCAGTCGGACTTGTCCCCTTTTTTTTTAAAGATGGTCACAATCACTGCATCTCTGAGATCTCCCGGCATGATCTCCTCCCGCCAGATGAGAGAGATGAGGTCATGTATTCGTGCCAACAGTGCCCCTCTGCCATATTTCAGTGCCTCAGCAGGGATTCCATCCACATCCGTAGCCTTGTTTTTAAGCTGTCTTATGGCTTTTTCTACCTCGTGCAGTGTTGGGGTCTCACTGAGGTGATGGCGGGTAGCATGCTGCGAGATGGAATTGAGAACACTCGGGTCAAAGGCAGTGTCTCGATTGAGGAGATCTTTGAAGTGCTCCTTCCAGCGGGCCCTGGCTGCCTCGGTGTCCTTGATGAGTGTTTCCCCGTTCTTGGCCAGCAGTGGGTTGGGGCCTTGGGTGTTTGAACCGTAAGTGGCCTTGACTGCAATGAAGAATCCTCGCACATCGTAGCTGTCGGCCAGCTGCTGTATCTCCTGTGCTTTCTCCATCCACCACGTTCTTTAGGTTCCGGGTTTTTTGTTGGACCTCAGCCTTGAGCCGCCTGTAATGCTGCTTTGCTGCTCCCGAGTTGGGTTGTTGTTTAAAGCTCAGAAATGGCCTGTGCTTGTGATCTATTAGCTCTTGGATCTCCTGATCATTCTCATCAACCAGTCCTGGTGTTTCCTGGTTGAGTGACCGAACGTCTCTTTGCAGGCACTGGTTATGGAGGCCTGGAGGGCAGACCAAGCACTGTGGGCATTCTACGTCTCGGGGTCATCAAGGCATGGCAGGATAGTTGTGAGACGCTGGCTGTATAGGTCTCTCTTAGCTGGGTCCTTAAGTGCCCCGGCATTGACCTTTTTGTGGCACTGCTTCTGCTGCCCCCTCTGCTTTGAGGCTACGTTGATGTCAATGACACATCAGATTAGGCGGTGGTCAATCCAGCAGTCGTCAGCTCCTGTCATGGCGCGGGTGATGCGCACATCCTTGCGATCCTTGGCTCGGACGATGACATAAGTGTTGCCACGATGCCTTGTATGGCGGAACAAGGTGTTGGTGATGACGAGTTCATGTTCTAGACCTTTTGTCAGGAGTAGGGTACCATTGGAGTTGGCTTTCCCTCCCCCTCTCTGCTTATCACGCCTCCCCAGAGGGCTGTGTCCTTGCCGACTCTGGCATTCAAGTCACCGAGGAGGATCAGTTTGTCGCCCGCAGGGACGCAGGACAGGGATTTTTTGAGGTTGGAGTAAAAATCCTCTTTGAACTCGTCTGTTGCATCGAGTGTTGGGGCATACGCACTGATGACTGGGGCACATTGATTCCAGCACAGGGTGAGTCGAAGAGTCATGAAGCGTTCGTTAACCCCGCAGGGCGAGTTTTTGAGGCGGTCGACCAGCTCATTTTTGATTGCGAAGCCGACTCCGTGAAGACGGCATTCATCCTCTGGTTTCTCTTTCCAGAAGAAGGTGTAACCTCCACCATGTTCCTTGAGCTGGCCTTCCCCTGCCCGCTGGGGTCTCGCTTCAAGTGGCGATGTCGATATCAAAGCGTCTAAATTCCCGGGCAACTATGGCGATGCGGCGTCCCGGTCTGTTGCTGTTGGCGTTGTCCATGAAAGTCCTGACGTTCCAGGCCCCGAACGCCATGTTAACGGTGTGGAAGATGCCTGTGCATGAGTTATTTTAACGTGGGGTGGCTATTGCACACCAGCTACCACACGGGCTTAGCTGAGCAAGGTCTTGGTCCAGTGGCAAGGGGATCCAAGATGACTGGAGACCAGGCACTGCTGTATGAGTCTAGTTGCCTATGGCGAGATGTTGGCCACCGGCTCGGTGCTGAGTAGCACCCTTGATGGTAGGTGGCCCGGGACTTGGTTAGGGGCAGGCATTGCGAGGGCCAATACCCACTGGGGTTCAGGGTGGGAGGTGACAGCCATGATGCTCACCAGTTAGAAGAGGCCAGGTCACTGGAGGGAAAGTAGAGGCCCAGTCGTCTGAAGGAGGGGGAAAGGCCAGCCGCCGTCATGGAGGAGGAGGTCAAAGCGCCGTCGTGGAGGAGAGGCATAGCTCTCGCTGTGACAGTGGCAGCATGGATACGAAATTGGCTAAGTGACAGGAAACAGAGAGTAGTGGTGAGCGGTTGTTTTTTGGACTCGAAGGTTCATAGTGGTGTTCCCCAGGGGTCGGTACTGGGACCACTGCTTTTCTTGATACATATTAATGACTTGGACTTGGGTGTACAGGGTACTATTTCAAAATTTGCAGAGTGACACAAAACCTGGAAGTATAGTGAACAGTGATGGACTTCAAGAAGACATAGACAGGCTGAAAAAAGGGGCAGACACGTGGCAGATGAAATTTAACGCAGAAAAGTGCAAAGTGATATATGTTGGTATGAAAAACAAGGAGAGGCCATATAAACTAAAGAGTACAATTCTAAAGGGACACGAACAGAGAGACCTGGGGGTTTTTGTGCACAAATCATTGAAGGTGGCAGGGCAGATTGAGAAAGCGATCTTTTTTTTAAAGTATATGGGATCCTGGGCTTCATAAATAGAAATATGAGTACAAAAGGAAGGAAGTAATGACGAACTTTTATAAAATATTGGTTTGGGCATTAGGAAGGATGCGAAGGTCTTGGAGAAAAGATATACAAGAATGGTTCCAGGGATGAGGGATTTCAGTTACGTGGCTAGACTGGAGAAACTGGGGTTGGGATCAAAACCAGAGGGCACAGATTTAAGGCGATTGGCAGAAGAACCAAAGCCGACATGAGGAAAAACGTTTTTATGCAGCGAGAGTTTAGGATCTGGAATGCGCTGCCTGAAAGGGTGGTGGAGGCAGATTCAATCGTGGCTTTCAAAGGGAATTGGATAAGTACCTGAATAAAAAAATTTGCAGGGCTACAGGGAAAGGGCGGGAGAGTGGGACTAGCTGACGTGCTCTTGCAGAGAGCTGGCATGGGCTCAACAGGAGAATGGCCTCCTTCTGTGCTGTAATCGTTCTATGATTCTATGTTGTTGAAATGAGGTACTGTATATGATCTTGTAACAAATTTATGAAAGGCACAGATTCAGCTGATGTCCTAAGGTACTTAATGTGCGTGAGAGAGCAAGGCAGGCAGTAAGTGACTTCCCTCCTTAAATCTTGCAGTGGGTCAGGGGTTAACCTTCAATAGTCTTCTTCTGAGGCAGTCCCTCGTATTGAGGATGACTAGCTTCCACCAAAAAGAATGAGTTCACAGGTGTTTCAATGAAGGACCTTAAATTCCAGGTCCCAAACTGCATATTGAAGGGTGGAAGATGCCTGTGCGTGGATTTTTATCACGTGTGGTGGCCATTGCACACCAGCCACCACACGGGCTTTACAGAGCTAGGTCCTAACATAAGAACATAAGAAATAGGAACAGGAGTAGGCCATACGGCCCTTCGAGCCTGCTCCGCCATTTAATAAGATCATGGCTGATCTGATCATGGACTCAGCTCCACTTCCCCGCCCGCTCCCCATAACTCCTTATCCATTTATCGTTTAAGAAACTGTCTATTTCTGACTTAAATTTATTCAATGTCTCAACTTTCACAGCTCTCTGAGGCAGCGAATTCCACAGATTTACAACCCTCTGAGAGAAGAAATTTCTCCTCATCTCTGTTTTAAATGGGCGGCCCCTTATTCTAAGATCATGCCCTCCACTTCTAGTCTCCCCCATCAGTGGAAACATTCACTTTGCATCCACTTTGTCAAGCCCCCTTATAATCTTATACATTTTGATAAGATCACCTCTCATTCTTCTGAATTCCAATGAGTAGAGGCCCAACCTACTCAACCTTTCCTCATAAGTCAACCCCCTCATCCCCGGAATCAACCGAGTGAACCTTCTCTGAACTGCCTCCAAAGCAAGTATATCCTTTCGTAAATATGGAAACCAAAACTGCACACAGTATTCCAGGTCTTGGTCCAGTGGCAAGGATTAACCAAGATGACTGGTGACCAGCTCTGCTGCAGGACCTAGTGCGCACACATATCGCAGTGTGGGCTGGCCCATGCTGCCCCTGGGCCCTCGCCTCTTCTGGGCCCCAAACTCACACCTCTCCTGGGCCCCGATCACATTGCACTACAATCTCTCGCCGCTCCTTCGCCGACCTTGCCGCTCCCATTGTACTTGCCCACGCTCCAATCATGCTACCCACTGAGCCACGGCTGACACACACGAGTGTCCACAAAGGGACTTCAATAGTATGCTTTCCGTGGCCTATGTTAAGAAAGGAACAACAATAAACCTCCAGTTGCTCATTTTTGACATTCGGATCTTTAGGAAACTATCACATCGGTTTGGTTTATTATCTTGGATATTTTCCCAGTTATGATTTCACCAGTCACTCCTGTAGGCAGACCCCACATCCCCTGCGAAGCAGATTGCACCCTTTCTGCCCAGTATCTAAATAAACTATAGTGGGAGCCAATGATCACAACCAGGAACTCACCAGGGTGCTAACATGTGAACATGTGAATTCTCCTCACTTCAAAAAGCAGACTGGATAATCACTTACCAAATCAAGACACAGGCTTGAAACCAAATGAATGATTTTATTTACACAAGATAGATGAACGAACATTACACAGTTTGACAATGAGATATATATTTCCCTACGCTCCTTGATGTATAAAACAACACAAAAGCAACTCTCTCTGGGCTGGATTTTGCGCTCCTGGCTATTATGTCTGCAATTACCATCGAATAACTCCACAAGGCCTTGTACTGTGAGTAAGAGCTGTGTGACTTCAGTCCATTTAATACGACTGCAAAGTGAGGAGCAGCATGGCTGGCTGCCTTTTATATCCTCTGCACACCAGGGCAGGTAACCCCTGGGCCTCCAACAGCAGCGCCCTCAGGTGGTACATTGTACATAGTTACATAGTGAATACAAAGAGTTTGCGGACATGACATCATTCCCCCCAAAGTCCTTGATGCGAGTTGATTACAGGTTAAGGCGAACCGGAGCCCTGCGGTTGACCGTCTGAGTGTCGCTTCTGGCCTGGGTGAGTTGGTTGGGCCACTGCTGTCTTGCAGCATGACTGGTTGGACTGGACTGTTGGGAATAGTGGAATCATCCTCGTGGTTAGCAGCGAGGTCTATTGTCGATTGGGCGTGTGTCGATGGGTCGCTGAAGATGAGGTCCTCTTCTGGTGGTTCCTAGTTATCTGTGAGTCGTAATTTGGTTTGGTCCAAATGTTTTCTGCACATTTGACCATTGAGCAGTTTGACAACAAACACTCTATTCCCCTCCTTGTCTAATACAGTGCCGGCAACCCATTTGGTGCCCGGACCGTAATTCAGCACAAACACAGTCATTTACAGTGATGTCGCGTGATACAGCCGCACGATCATGGTACATGTTTTGCTGACAATGCCTGGTTTCCACCTGATCACTGAGGTCAGGGTGTACTAAGGAGAGCCTGGTTTTGAGTGCTCGTTTCATTAGTAATTCTACAGGGGGAGCTCCGGTAAGTGAGTGGGGTCGTGTCCTGTGGCTGAGCAGTACCCGGGACAGGTGGGTTTGTAAGGAGCCTTCCTTGACATGTTTCAAGCTCTGCTTTATGGTTTGGACTGCCAGCTCCACTTGGCCATTGGATGTGGGCTTGAATGTGGCAGATCTGACATGCTTGATGCCATTACGGGTCATGAATTCATTGAATTCCAAGCTGGTGAAGCACGGACCATTATCGCTGGCATGAATGTCGGGTAAGCCATGGATGGCAAACATGGCCCTGAGGCTTTCAATGGTGGTTGTGGATGTGCTGGATGCCATTATAACACATTCGATCCATTTGGAGTAGCTGTCCACAACAACCAGGAATATCTTTCCCAGAAAGGGGCCTGCATAATCCATATAGATCCTGGACCATGCTTTTGAGGGCCAGGACCAGAGACTAAGTGGAGCCTCCCTGGGAGCATTGCTCAGTTGTGAGCATGTGTTACACTGGTGCACGCACGACTCCAGGTTCGAGTCAATGCCGGGCCACCAGACGTGGGATCTGGCGATAGCCTTCATCATGACTATGCCTGGGTGGGTGCTGTGTAGGTCACGTATGAAGATTTCCCTGCCTTTCTTTGGCAAGATAACACGGTTGCCCCATAAGAGGCAATCTGAATGGTTTGATATTTCATCTTTACAACGGTGAAGTGGCTTGATCTCGTCTTGCATGTCTCTAGGGACCGCTGACCAGCTCCCATTGAGGTCGCAACTTTTTACAAGGGATAGTAGAGGATCCTGGTTGCTCCAGGTCTTAATTTGGCAGGCCGTTACGGCTATCAAAGGTATCCATTGCCAGTAGCAGATCTGCGGGCTGCACTGTTTCCATCCCGGTGGTGGGCAACGGTAGTCGGCTGAGGGCATCGGCGCAGTTTTCAGTGCCTGGCCTGTGGCGGATCACATAGTCGCAGGCAGACAGTGTTCATGCCCATCTTTGGATTCGAGACGAAGCATTGGTGTTTATGCCTTTGCTTTCCGAAAACAGTGAGATTAGGGGCTTGTGGTCCATCTCTAACTCGAACCTGAGTCCAAACAAATATTGGTGCATCTTTTTTACACCGTAAACACAGGCTAATGCCTTCTTTTCGACCATTCTGTAGCCTCTTATGTCCTTTGATAGGCTTCTGGACGCATATGCAACTGGTTGGTGCTTTCCCACTGCATTGGCTTGCTGCAAAACACACCCGACACCATAGGATGACACATCACATGCTAAAACTAGATGTTTACATGGGTCATATAATACCAGCAACTTATTCGAACACAGCAGGTTTCTGGCCTTCTCAAAGGCGGCCTCTTGATTTTTACTCCAAACCCAGTCGTCTCCCTTTGCGTAACAACTTGTGCAACAGTTCCAGCAAGGTGCTCAACCCTGGAAGAAAGTTACCGAAATAGTTGAGGAGTCCCAGGAACGAGCGCAGCTCCGTTACATTTTGTGGGTGCATTCTTGATGGCCTCTGTCTTCGAGTCCGTGGGTCTGATGCCGTTTGCCGCAATCTTCCTCCCCAGGAATTCTACCTCTGGCGCCAGGAAGACACATTTGGGTCGTTTCAACCGGAGTCCAACTCTGTTTAGTCGACTTAAAACTTTTTCCAGGTTGTGCAGGTGTTCGGGAGTGTCGCGGCCAGTGATGAAGATATCATCCTGAAATACAACGGGGCATGGAACCGATTTCAACAGTCTCTCCATGTTTCTTTGGAATCCCGAACAGGCACCTGTAGTACACGAACAGTCCTTTGTGCGTGTTAATGCATGTTAATTTTTTCGATGACTCAACCAGCTCCTGGGTCATGTAAGCGGAGGTTAGATCCAGCTTGGTGAACGCCTTTTCCCCCTGCTAATGTCATGAAAAGATCATCGGCTTTGGGTAGTGGGTACTGGTCCTGTAAGGAGACTTGGTTGATCGTTACTCTGTAGCCGCTGCAGATTCTGACCATGCCATCGCTCTTTAGTACTGGAACAATCAGACTGGCCCACTCGTTGAACTCGACTGCCGATATGATTCCCTCGCGTTGAAGTCTGTCCAATTTGATCTCCACTTTCTCCCTCATCATGTAGGGGATCGCTCGAGCCTTGTGATGAACGGGCCGTGCCTTCAGGACCAAGTAGATCTGTACTTTGGCGCCTGTGAAGTTGCCGATGCCTGGTTCAAATAAAGATGGCAACTTGCTCAGCACTTGAGCACAGGAAGCATTGTCCACTGACGATAAGACTTTGACGTCTTTCCAGTTCCACCGAATCTTCCCCATCCAGCTTTTGCCAAGCAGCGTTGGCCCGTCGCCTGGTACAACCCACAGTGGCAGCTCATGTGCCTCTCCATCATAGGATACCTTTACGTTCGCACTGCCAATAACTGGTATCAGTTCCTTGGTATAAGTGCGCAGCTTTATCTGAATCGGGCTCAGCTTGGGTCTTTGTGTTTTGTTGTTGCCCCACAGCCTTTCAAATGCCTTCTGGCTCATAATTTGACTGACTCGCCCCCATGTCCAGCTCCATGGATTCAGGAACGCCATTTAATTTGACTTTTCTCATCATGGGAGGACTTTTTGTGCAAAGAGTATGCACCCTGCACACTGCTCCCTCGGGCTGAGTTGCCTCTCTAGCTTGTCCTTTGTGATCCGCGCTGGATCCGGACTCTTCTGCCGACTCCACTGCCACGTGGTGAGTCGCGGTACGTTTGCACATTCGCTGGAGGTGGCCCCTTGTTCTGCAGCTTTTGCACGCATAGTCTTTAAATCGACATTGATGGGCCCCATGATTACCCCTGCAACGTCAGCATTGTGTTACTGATTTCGCATTTCCACCCCTTGGTGGCCTAGCAGCAGCAGGCATGTAGGCTCTGCTCTGTACAGTTCTTATTAGTTCAACAGTTCTGCCTACAATCGCCGTTATTTTACGTACAGTATGTGCCAGTGAGCTCCAATTCTGGTAGGAAGTCATCTGTATGGTACCATGAATTGGTATTAGTTCAGTCAGCTCATCGTACGTCTTATCCTTGGCCTTCGTGGGTGCCAGCAAGTCCCTGACGAGGCGGTAGACCTCGGGCCAACAACTGGTCAGCAGTATAGCTTTGCGCATCTCCGCCAATATGTCTGTCTCCCCTGCCAGGTCGTTTGCCACAGAATATTGCTCGAGTCTTTCCATGAAGGCATTCCAATCATTACCCTCTGCGAAGTCTTTTAGTGTGCCAAAGGTAGCCATAATCGCGTGAAAGTCTGTATTCTCGTCACCAATTATTATGTCTGCATTGCCATCGAATAACTCCACGAGACCTTATACTGTGAGTAAGAGCTGTGTGACTTCAGTCCATTTAATACGACTGCAAAGTGAGGAGCAGCATGGCTGGCTGCCTTTTATATCCCCTGCACACCAGGGCAGGTAACCCCTGGGCCTCCAACAGCAGCGCCCTCAGGTGGTACATTGTACATAGTTACATAGTGAATACAAAGAGTTTGTATACATGACACTGGCCACCTCTGTTTTCATCTCGGAGGCACGGCAATGGCGGCAGTGAGCTCTTCTGGGCGGGCAGCCAGCTTCCTGCACCCCGCCGGGGTTTTCGGGGTGTGGAGCATTACCGCCCGGAAGAGGCGAGCTGGTGTGCAATGCCCCGGTTGCGATGCTGGATCGATTTTTACCTCCCACCCGATCCGTAGTGTGTGCCTGTGAAAGCAGGCGGTCTGAAGCGTTAACTATTTAATCAATGGGGGATGGGGAAAAGAGATTATTTACAATTCCAACCATCTAATTTCCTTGTCAAAGATGGCCACAACATTCCTCCATAATGCTCTGTGACATCCACGATGAGACCTTGGACAATGTGGACCACTTCCCAGATCTTGGGAGCCTACTATCAGTAAGGGCAGACATCGATGACGAAGTCCAACACTGCCTTCCGTGTGCCAGTATAGCCTTTGGCTGCC
The DNA here is from genome assembly GCF_044704955.1 of Pristiophorus japonicus. Classification (NCBI taxonomy): domain Eukaryota; kingdom Metazoa; phylum Chordata; class Chondrichthyes; family Pristiophoridae; genus Pristiophorus; species Pristiophorus japonicus. The sequence goes on from NC_091997.1 coordinate 54,002,809, forward strand.
TGAGGAAAAGAGTGTTCAAAGGCTAGGATCTCAAACCCGGCACCAAGCTCATGGACCAGAGCAGTAGATTCTGAAGCATAAACCCACCCTCCTATATTCACCTCGAGTCTCGTCGCCGAGAGCGTGCAGAAATCAAGTGCAGGCAGCAGAAAGAGCGTGGGGCAAACTTGTCCCACTCTCCCTTTTCCTCAACGACTATCTGTTCCACCTGTGACAGGGACTGTGGTTCTCGTATTGGACTGTTCAGCCACTTAAGGACTAATTTTTAGAGTGGAAGCAAGTCTTCCTCGATTCCGAGGGACTGCCTATGATGATGATGATGATGATATGCTACAGAGACATGGAATATATACACCTCACAGCACTGGAGAAGTACCACAAATGCTGCCTCCGCAAAATCCTGCTAATTCATTGGCAGGATAGGTGCACCAGTGTCAGCGTTCTCTCTCTGGTTAACATCCCCAGCATTGAAGCATTGACCACGCTCGACCAGCTCTGGTGGGTGGGCCACATTGTCCGTATGCCCGATGCTCGACTCCCGAAACAAACACTCTACTCCGAGCTACGTCACGGCAGGCGAGCCCCAGGAGGGCAGAGAAAACGCTACAAGGACACCCTCAAAGCCTCCTTGAAAAAATGCAACGACTCTTGGGAATCCATGACCCACGACCGCACAAAGTGGAGGAGCATCCAAGAAGGCACCGAGCACTTCTGAGTTTCTTCGCCGGGAGCACCCCATCCACCTATCCCTCCAACTATCGTCTGTGACAGAGACTGTAGATCCCGCATTGGTCTCATCAGTCACCTTAGAACACATCTTAGTGTGGAAGCAAGTCATTCTCGACTCCGGGGACTGCCTACGAAGAAATCCTTTGTGTCACCTTGTTGCTTAAGGGGGTCACTCTGTTCAATTCGCCCAGCTTTGCAAAGACAGTGAAGTGCTCTGGTTGGAGATTAAAGGGCAGGTCTCAGCTTGGGCTCGTGGCACTGACTGACAGCTATTGTTAAGAGGAGAGCAGGGACACTGATTGGCTGGAGCTCACAGTTTGTAGTCAGAGACCCGCTCCTACACGATTACAGCTACACCCAATTTTCCTGTGGTGGGAGATTGGGAAAGACAGCCATGTTTTTAACTCACTAAATTCTGTGCCTGCCCAGGCAGGCAGGTAATCTGGCTAAAGTGACTTTCCAGTAAGTGGACTTCTATTTAAAGGTCCATGTTTTAGAGACAGAGGGCTGGATTTTCGGCTTTTAAGTTTCGGGGCATTAATGGCGGCAGGGCGGTCCTGATACCGTCTGGAAAAAGTTTGTGCTTCAGTCAGCAAATTTGGTCAGCTGGGCCCTGAGTGTGGGGCGGAGCGCTAAGGGAGGAGTTCCACACCTCTCTCAGGGCCCTAAGCCGGCTGAGCATGGGAAAATCCCTAGCTGAAGAGCCGGCCTCGGAACGCTCTGAGAGGGGCCTGTGGCGAAAAGAAATCCTGAAAAAAACACCAAAAACATTCCCCAAAAATACCTCACGTCACCACTACATAGATCGGGAAAAAAAATTAAATAAAACCAATCACCTGAGATCGCCATTCCTTAGAGTGGAAAGAGCCAGCACAGGCACGATGGACTGAATGGCCTCCTTCTGTGCTGTATCCTATAAGCTTCAGAGACATGGACAATGTACAGTAGGCTCCTCAAAGCACTGGATAAGCATCACCTGCCTCCGTAAAATTCTGCAAATCCATTGGCAGAATAGGCATGCCAACTTCAGTGTTCTCTCTCAGGACAACATCCCCAGCATCGCGGCATTGATCATGCTCAATTAGCTCCGATGGGCGGGCCACATTGTCCGCATGCCTGATACAACTCCCAAAACGAGCACTCTACTCTGAGCTCCGTCATGGTAAGCGAGTCCCAGGAGGGCAGAGAAAATGCTTCAAGGACACCCTCAAAGCCTCCTTGAAAAAATGTAAACCTCCCCATCGACTCTTGGAAATCCCAGGACCACTTGAAGTGGAGGAGAAGCATTCAAGAAGGCACAGGACACTTCGAGTCCCTTCGCCAGGAGCACGAGGAAGCCAAGTACAAACAGCGGAAGGAGCATTCGACAAGTCAAGCACCCCACCCACCCATCCCTCCAACCACCGTCTGCCCCACCTGTGACAGAGACTATAGGTCCTGCATTGGTCTCATCAGTCACCTGAGAACTCATATTAGTGTGGAAGTAAGTCTTCCTCGACTCCGCGGGACTGCCGAAGTAGAATGATTCTTTGCTCTATATGGAGAACCACCATGCCTCTGTTTAGTGACTCTCATTGATGGCATGGCTAAGAGTGTGAGCTTTTACTGTCCTCTCCCTCTGTACTCCAATCCTGGGAGGACAGACGCACCAACATTAGCGTCCTCGACCAGGCCAACATCCCCAGCATTGAAGCACTGACCACGCTCGATCAGCTCCGCTGGGCAGGCCACATCGTTCGCATGCCAGACACGAGACTCCCAAAGCAAGTGCTCTACTCGGAACTCCTTCATGGCAAACGAGCCAAAGGTGGGCAGAGGAAATGTTACAAGGACACCCTCAAAGCCTCCTTGAAAAAGTGCAACATCCCCACTGACAGCTCGGAGTCCCTGGCCAAAGACCGTCCTAAGTGGAGGAAGTGCATCCGGGAGGGCGCTGAGCACCTTGAGTCATGCAGAAATCAAGCACAGGCAATGGAAAGAACGTGCGGCAAACTTGTCCCATCCACCCCTTCCCTCAACAATTATCTGTCCCACCTGTGACAGGGACTGTGGCTCTCATTGTGGACTGTTCAGTTACCTAAGGACTCATTTTAAGAGTGGAAGCAAGTGTTCCTCGATTCCGAGGGACTTTCTATGATGATGATGACTCCAATCCTTAATGGTTTTGTCTCCTAATCTGTCTCTACCTGCCCCCTGACCCGACCCTTCCCAGGTGAAGAGGTAGGTGCAAGACTCCATTCTGATTCTTTTTTTTAACAGTGAATATTGATAGCACTGTGTCGGCCAATGAGCTGGAGGCAGGGCGGGACTTGCACCAGGACTTACAGCAAACAGAACTCGTTACCAAAACTCTCCCACGAGTCGCCTGAGAAAAGCATTTGTATTTGTCCAGCAAAATGCAGTGCGTGGAGGACAGTTACATAATACAAATGATGTGCATAAAATCAATCCCAGCCACTTGCAGCCATGTGGTCTCCGGGTATGATTGATGGGGGAATTACCCAATCATCTCCATTCTGGTCAGGAATAGTGGTGTCACTATATGCAGCCAGTTTTTAATCATCAGAAAGAAGAGAGAGACCTCAACGTTTCCCAGAAAAGTGGGTGAAGGCTCTAGAGTGGACGGAGGCAGGACAAGCATCGCAGCTTGGTGCCTGGGCGGACCAGGAGCAAGAGCTACCAGGAGCAGGACAGGAGCAGTCAGGATTCAACACCCAAGAAAAAATAAATTATATAATGGGGCAGACAGGAACCAGGGCATATTGCCCAAAGGATGGAAACCCCTGGGCTGGGAGCAAAAGGAGCGGGGAAGAGTTGGGATCAGCCAGGAAGAGCCACCAGGATTACAGCCATACCCCACAGCCGGGAAATACACATTTTAAAATTTCAAAGTGTAACAATATTTACCCACACCAGCAGATGGAGCTACACTAAAACCTCAAGGGATAAGTAGTCTCCTGATGGCAGGGAAGTGTTTTCAATTGTAGCACAATTAAACTGGGAATTCTTTTTAGAGTACCACCTACCAGCATCCCAGGGAAATGTAACTGGTAAGTGTGGACATCTTAACATAGGAATTCCCCAGAGGCAATGTTTCTAAAAGCGGTTTTCAATGGAGCATGCGACCCACTTACTAATTTTGAGAACGAGAAACTTGATTTGATGCACTGGATCTCCTTGTCTGTAATATATGGGATTTCCTAACCATTGCTCCCAGACCTTATGGTTTTCTTATAGGAACAGGAGGAGGCCATTGGTCCCCTCGAGCTTGTTGCGACAATCAATTAGATCATGGCTCATCTGCACCACAACTCCATGTACCGCCTTTGAACTATATCCCTTAATACCCTTGACAAATAATTTATCAACCTCAGTCTTGAAAATTTCAATTGACCCCAGCATCCACAGTCTTTTGCAGGAGTGAATTCTTGATTTCCACTACCCTTTGTGCGAAAAATCACATCCTGTTTTCACTACTGAATGGCCTAGCTGTAGTTTTAAGGTTGTGTCCCCTTGTTCTGGACTCTCCCAATAGAGGAAATAGCTTCTCTGTGTCTACCTTATCAAATCCCTTTAACATTTTAAACAGCTCAATTAGATCGCCCTTCAATCTTCTAAACGCAAGGGACTATAAGCCAAGTTTAAATCCTAGTATTATTCTGGTGCATCTGTACTGCGCCCCTCCAAATACAACTAGACCCTAATACCTCATACCAGATCTGGGGTCCCTTTCCCAGTGCATCCAGTTCCCAAGATCACCCAAGGCTGATAATACTGTTTCACATAATAACCTTGTTCTTCTAAAACCTGATGCACTGGAAATCATTGGATGTTCTCTAATTCTATAGATACCTATAATTCTATAACATGACAATCTTCCATTGGCTATTTTGACATCAATATTTATAATGCAAATTTATGTAACCTTGTCACAGTAATGGCACTCTCCTATCAATGGTGGTACTGTGGCACCTTAGTTCATAGAATCATCGAACAGTATGACACAGAAGGAGGCCATTTGACTCATCGAGTCTGCGCCGGCTCTTTCAAAGAGCAATCCAGTTAGTCCCACTCCCCGCTCACCCCGTTCCCCTGCAATTTTTATCTCATTCAAGTATGTATCCAATTCCCTTTTGAAGGCTACTGTTGAATTTGTTTCCAGATTCCAAATCCTAACCACTCCTTGTGTAAAAACGTTTTCCCTCATGTCACCTCTGATTCTTTTGTCAATCATCTTAAATCTGTACCCTCTGGTTATCAACCCTTCAGCCATTGGAAGCAGTTTCTCTTTATTTACTCGATCTAAATCCTTCGTGATTGTGATCAGTTCTATCAAATCTCCCCTTAGCCTTCTCTGCTCCAAGGAGAACAACCCCAGCTTCTCCAGTCTATCCACGTAACTGTATTCCCTCATCACTGGAACCATTCGAGTAAATCTCTTCTGTACTCTCTCTATAGCCTTCACGTTCTTCCCAAAGTGTGGTGCCCTGACTTGGACACAATATTCCAGCTGAGGCCGAACTATACAGGTTTCACATAACTTCCTGGCTTTTGTACTCTATGCCTCTATTTACAAAGTCCAGGATCCCGTATAAGATGTGTGCCTCCAGCTCCTGAGCGATAAGGGAGTAAAAGGTTATTGGGAGCGGGCAGGGAGCTGAGTCCATGATCAGATCAGCCATGATCTTATTGAATGGTGGAGCAGGCTCGAGGGGCCAAATGGCCGACTCCTGCTCCTATTTCTTATGTTCTTATGATCTCACCGCTCCTCCGCCCGATCATCCACCGCATTTCTGCCTCGATCTCCTGCCGCTCATCCGCCCCAATCTTCCTGCTCCTCCGCTGTACCTGGGCCCTGCCAATGTTCCTGCCTATGCTCCAAATGGCGACCTGGGCCTTGATGATGTCACCCAGTCGCTCACCTCGAATTCGTCGCACTCTTGGGGACATAAAAAAGCTGGAGCGGCGGGTCCTGGAACATCGTGGCCCCCCCAACCTGCGAGAGAACACCTCAGCAGGTCGGGGACATAAACGAGCTCGAGCGGCGTAGCACTACAACTTAACATTATACTTATCTTGTCAACCGTGGCTCAGTGGGTAGCCCTCTCACCTTTGAGTCAGAAGTTATGGGTTCAAGTCCCACTCCAGAGACTTGAGCATAAGAATCTAGGCTGACACTCAGTACTGAGGGAGTGCTGCACTATCGGAGGTGCCATCTTTCAGATGAGATGTTAAACCGAGGCCCTGTCTGCCCTCTTGGGTGGACATAAAAGATCCTGTGGCACTATTTGAAGAATAGCACGCGAGTTCACCCGCTGTCGTGGCCAACAGATTAGCCATTATCACACTGCTGTTTGTAGGACTTTGTGCACAAATTGGCTGCTGGTGTTTCCTACATTACAACAGTGACTGCACTTCAAACTTCATTGGTTGCGAAAAGTGCTATATGCAAGTCATTTCTTTTTTTCTATCAGTGCTGCCATTACAAGTGATAATATTTTCCAAATTTTCATCTCCCCATATCTATTCTTCAAAGTGGCACTGCAGCCTCCTTTTAAAATGTTTACATTTTCCAGGTTTTTAAGTTTCTAATGAGAAAGTTACACACCGCCCTGGTTGGGAGCGGTAACAGTCACGAGATGCAAGACTTTGCGCCAAGCGCAGAAGTCTCGCCTCGCACGAGAAATTGGGGTTACCACCCCCGAAAGGAAGTGGAGCGCAAATTAACGCACTCCACTTTCTTTCTGGGGCTACGCACTGGGCCACGTAGCGCTGCCACGTCGGAAGGGCTCGTCCCTTAATAAAGGGAAGGGCACAAGCTGCAAACTCTGCATAATGAAAGAGTCCGAGCTGGACCAGCGGGGGTTCCGTGCCAACAGCCTGGCTCGGGCTGACCAATCACGGTACGGGCACCGTTCAAAACGGCCCGATTCACGTCCCCTGAAGCTGTTGCTGACATCACACGTTGCAGCTTCAGGGGGACGATACCCAATTTGGGGTCCAGGGCACTACGCACGGTGATGACATCGTTATCGCCAGTGGAGCGAGGCGCTACAGGTTACCACTGCTGCTAAACTCCTGCCGAATTTAGTGGGAGTCGTTACTGGCATTACGGCCAGGAGAATAGTCCTTTGCACCCCCCTCCACCCCCCCCCCCCCGCTCTATTGCAGGTCCCCTCTCTGCCTCACCATCTGCCTGCTACCTCTTGTCTCCTTCGCCACTTCCAGGCCTGCCGTTACCGTACCAGGCCACACTGCTTTTCTTCTGACTCGTGGCTTCCCATCCCCCTACCTGCGCCCAGGCATGCTAGGCTGTGACATTTCCCCTCAGCTGCTTCCTGCCTTTGCCTCCCTCCCTGGGGCACTGACTGATATTCACCAGTCTCACCTGCTGTTTCACTTTCAAAGTGCTACATGTGCTTCTTATGTAACTGCTGACTTTAAAAGTCAACAATTACATTCTAAGAGCTCATAGAGCCTTGAAAGGTAACAGCTGGTGAAGATTAGGGAGCAGCTCTTGCTCCTGCCGAGGTGCCATGTGAGGAACAGCTTTATTATGAAACATTTTCAGTTTTCAGGTGCCAGGACAAGTTCAGAAGGCTATTAAAGCATACAGGATCCTTGGCTTATAAACAGGCATAGAGTACAAAGGCAAGGAAGTTATGCTAAACCTTTATAAATCACTGGTTAGGTCTCAGTTGGAGTATTGTGTCCACTTCAGTACAGCTACAACAGTGGCATCTGCCTGACAAAGTGGACAATTTCCCAGCTTTACCTGGCCACAAACAGCAGGACAAATCCAATCCGGCCAACTACCATCCCATCAGCCTACTCTCAATCATCAGCAAAGTGATGGAAGGTGATGTCGACAGCGCTATCAAGAAGCACTCACCAATAACCTGCTCACCGATGCCCAGTTTGGGTGCCGCCAGGACCACTTGGCTCCAGACCTCATTGCAGACTTGGTCCAAACATAGGCAAAAGAGCTGAATTCCAGAGGTGAGATGAGAGTGACTGCCCTTGACATCACAGCAGCATTTGACCGGGTATCGCACCAAGGAACCTTAGTAAGATTGAAGTCAATGGGGATCAGGGGTAAACTCTTCACTGGCTGGAGTCATACCTAGCACAAAGGAAGCTGGTTGTGATTATTGGAGGCCAATCATCTCAACCTCAGGTCATCGCTGCAGGAGTTCCTCAGGGCAGTGTGCTAGTCCAACCATCTTCAGCTGCTCCATCAATGACCTTCTCTCCATCATAAGGTCAGAAGTGGCGATGTTCGCTGATGATTGCATCGTTTAGTTCCATTCGCAATTCCTCAGATAATGAAGCAGTCTATGTCCGCATGAAGCAAGACCTGGATGACATTCAGGCTTGGGCTGATAAGTGGCAAGTAACATTCACGCCACACAAGTGCCAGACAATGACCATCTCCAACAAGCAAGAGTCTAACTACCCCCCCTTGACATTCAATGCCATTACTATTGTTGAATCCTCCACCATCAACACCCTGGGGGTCACCATTGACCAGAAACTTAAATAGGACCAGCCACTTAAATACTGTGGCAACAAGAGCAGGTCAGAGGCTGGGTATTCTACGATGCTCAAATCCTGTGAATGCAAAAAAGAAATTCTGTGCACCACACTTTTGGAAGGATGTCAAGGCCTTGGAGAGGGTGCCGAGGAGATTGACTAGAATGGGATGAGGGACTTCATATCTTCCTTCGAACAGAGATGGTTAAGGGGAGATTTAATAGAGCTGCTTCCCAAGTTTTCCAGCCAGCAATTAGTAAATACCATTTTTATCTCACATTTCTGTTCGTCCCACTCTGTGTTCCCGTTTCCTATGTCCCATTTCCGATGCGGGGGCTTTTTCGTTCCCTCCTGGTGTTTGCCCATTTTTTAAAATCCAGTTAAGGAGAACTATTCAGAAATTCAGGGCCATTATTTTTAAACTATTCTCTATACCTTTCTGTTCATCATAACTGCACTAAATCTTTCTCTCCCGCTCAAACCTCATCGCCGCAACCTTTGTCTGCACTTGTCTCTCACCACCATTAAATTCTATGAAATCCCTAACTTTCCTCCTCTTCCCTTTTCTTCTCAAACCTTTCACCATAAAGTCACTCAACTTTTATCTCCCACTCCCCACCATAACCGCTTTCCCAATCGGAAGTGAATAATAAGGGAAAATATATGGAGGAGAATTAGAGGCTCGCGGGGGGGGGGGGGGGGGGGGGGGACGGTTTGGAAAGTTCAGGGGTGTGACTTTTTTTAAAAACCACCAAAATGGAAACAGAACTAAAGACAAGCAAGTATCAGGAGTAGGAGTTGAAACAAAATATAGGGAGCAAGAAGCTGTCACCGGGAATCGCTAGGATAGTCTACCAACAACATAAGGAAACTTAATCTTCTTCCCTCCCCGAGCACCTTACCACTGTTCTCCCACATTCTACTCTACTTAAACTTGAGGTTATCCAAAACTCGGCAACCCGTGTTCTAACTCGCACCAATCCCGCTCACCCATCATCCCTGTGCTCACTGACCTACCTTGGCTCTCAACGCCTCGATTTCAAAATTCTCATCCTTGTTTATAAATCCCTCCATGATCTCGCCCCTCTCTACCTCTGTAATCTCCTTCAGCCTCACAACTCCCCTGAGCTCCTCAAATTCTGCATCCCTGATTATAGCTGCTCAACCATCGGTGGCCATGCCTTCAGCTGCTCGGGCCCCAAGCTCTGGAACTCCCTCCCTAAACCTCTCCGCCTCTCTACCTCTCTTTCCTTCTTTAAAACGCTCCTTAAAATCTACCCCTTTAACCAAGCTTTTGGTGATTTCTTCTTATGTGGCTCGGTGTCAAATTTATTGATTTTTTGGTCTTAAAACACACCTGTGAAACGCCTTGGGAAGTTTTACTGCATTAAAGGCGCTATATAAATATACATCATTGTTGTTGTTCGCCCCATGATCAGCCCTACATATTCCCCCAACCACCTTTCTTTCACCCTCCTAGGTTCTGAAATCTTCAGCCTGTTTCACAACACTGAATTGGGTAACAGGCATTGCATTTTTTAAAGCACTTGTAGTGCATTTGCAATCACCTCTTCCTCTTTCTCCTTCCAGGTTCTCAGATTTCTAACCTATTTCCCAACATTGAGCTGCAAAACAGAATTTCCGTCTTATTAGCAGTCAGCAAACAGCCAGAAGGACTGTAATGGACTTTCGGCAGACTTCGTGGAATGGGCAGGCAGGTGGCTGATGTGATATGATGTGGATAAATGTGATGGAATAAATTTTGGGAGGAAAAAACAGGACTGAGAGTACACACTCAATGGGAAGGTGATAAGCTCAATAGATGAACAGAGAGACCTCGGGGCTCAAATATATAAGTGTTGAGTGTGTAGATAGAGACAGCCATAAAAATGACACAACAGCACTTTGGGTTTTATAGATAGGAGTATAGAGCACAAGATTAAAGAATTAATGATAAATTTACACAAAGCAGTTAAGCCACAGATAGAGTATTGTGTGCAGTTTTGGGTGCCCTATTATAGAAATACAGCGTAGATTCACCAGGATGAGACCGGTGGCAGGAAATTATAGTTATGGGGTGAGATTTGAGATATTGGGACTGTTTCCACTAGAGCAGTGAAAGCCAAGAAGAGATTTAATAGAGGTTTTGAAATTGTGAAAGGGTTGATAGGGAAAGACCGTTCTGGTTGGGGAACCAATGACGAGGAGTCAACAATTTAAAATTGTTACTGAGTGAGGAGAGAGGCTGGGAGAGATTTCTTTACTCAGAGGGTAGTTGGAGCACGGGATGCTTTGCCACAGGGAGTGGTTGAAGCAGAGACCTCATCTCATCTTCATCATCTTAGGCGGTCCCTCGTATCGAGGATGACTTACTTCCACACCAAAAAGGGACGAATTCACAGGTGTTTCAATGAAGGACCTGATATTCCAGATCCAGAACTACATGCTGAAGGGTGGAAGATGCCTATGCATGGATTTTTTTAACATGTGGTGGCTGGTCCACCACACGAGCTTGACAGAGCGAGGTCTTGGTCCAGTGGCAAGGGTTAACCAAGACGACTGGAGACCAGCTCTGCTGCACGGACCTAGTGCGCACACATATCGCAGTGTGGGCTGGCCCGTGCTGCCCCTGGACCTTCGCCTCTCCTGGACCCCGATCACAGTAGTCACTGTTGTAATGTGGGAAACGTGGTATGCACAGCAAGCTCCCGCAAACTGCAATGATGCAATGACCAGATTTCTTTTACTGATGTTGGTTGAGAGATAAATATTGGCCCCAGAACACCGGGGAGAACTCCCCCTGCTCTTCTTCCAATAGTGGCCGTGGGATCTTTTACGGCGTACAAAGATCACTGAATTGTCCAGGCTTTGGCGGCTGCACTTGGGCCACGAGCTGCAGCCTGTTAAAGGAACCATTGCATCTGTTAAAGGAAAATTGGGTGAATATTTGAAACAAAGGAAAATACAGTGCAATGGGAAGAGTGCAGGACAGTGGGATTAGTTTTGAATTATTCTAGCAAAGATGTCATGGGCTGTAAACCTCTATGATTCAGGTAGTACGTAGGTAAAGTTTGAGACCAGGTTTACATGGTCATTCATCACACACTTGCATGAAGAGTCTTTTGGTTGAAACTACAGTTGCATGTCATTTGCAGTGCGTGCAGGCATTGTTTCTGGCAAGGTTTAGAAGTAACCTTGATGAGGTGGCATGAATAGGAGCCATGTGAATTGATGCTTGCAGAGAAGTGCCTGAAGATGATTGCGCGTGACAAAGGGGAAGATGACAGACAGGAAGAAGATTTACAAACAGTTGCATAGAATGTACAGCACAGAAACTGTCCATTCAGCCCCACAGCTCTCTGCCGATGCTAATGCTCCACACGAGCCTCCTCCCACCCTATCAACACATCCTTCTATTCTTTTTGCCTTATGTACTTATCTAGCTTATCCCTTAAATGCATCTATGCTAATCGCCTCAACTACTCCATGTGGTAGCAAGTTCCACATTCTCCCCACTCTTGAGTAAAGACGTTCCAATGCATTGCCAAGAAAGAGGCAAGATCCTACGACATTTGTGACTTAAGCAGCTGCTTAGCAACCATAGCTTCAGGAAGGATTAAGTGAATGAGTGTGAGAAGGATTATAATAAATCAGAGCACGTGAATATATGAAAAAGAAGGACAGGAAAAAAGACCAGATGGTCCATCAAGCTTGCTCCATCCAGGAGGACACATACTCAGTGGTGACACCACACCTACAAACGTGCCCCTGCCAATCCCTTCAGAATTTAAGGGCTGAAAAATGCAAGGGCCATCTCCTCGACCCAGTTAAGCTACATAAAAATGACTGATCCCTTGCCTGTCGTGAATCCTCGCTCGGTGGTTGTGGGCAGCTTTTGCCTGGGATCCAGGAGGGCGCTGAGCACCTCGAGTCTCATTGTCGAGAGCATGCAGACATCAAGCGCAGGCAGCGGAAAGAGAGTGCGGCAAACCTGTCCCACCCACCCCTTCCCTCAACGACTATCTGTCCCACCTGTGACAGGACTGTGGTTCCCGTATTGGACTGTTCAGCCACCTAAGGACTCATTTTAAGAGTGGAAGCAAGTCTTCCTCAATTCCGAGGGACTGCCTATGATGATGAAGCAGAACACATGCCAAACAGCACCTTGGGTCTGCACCACCTCCTCCCAGGGCAAGGACTATACAAATTAGATTTGGTATGGTGTTTCTGGTGGCAATACTCTTTGCAAGGTGAACTTTGAACTGCCATGGGCAGGGTATTACTAAGTCTCACTGTTATTGTGCCCTCTACCTGGTGGCCCATGAATGGGTAAATGGCCTTCTTCGACAGCACTTCCCAAATCCGTGACCCCCACCACCGAGAACAAGGGCAGCAGTTGCATGGGAACATCAGCTCCACATTCTCCTCCCATTCACCCACCAAGAGTTGGACATGTATCGCCGTTCCTTCAATGTCGCTGGGTCGAATTCCTGGAACTTCCGACTGAACAGCACTGTGGGAGCACCTTCACCACATGGGACTGCAGCGGTTCTAGCAGAAGCCCACCACCACCTTCTTAAGGACAACTTGGGATGGGACACAAATGCAGGCCTTGCTAACAATGCCGCTATCTCAAGAATGAATATTTTAAAATGTTATTTCCCCAAGGGTGCATAGCAGAAAAATTGACAGAGGTGTCACACCTTCTATGGGCATCCAAATCAGAAAGAGATACTCACCTCAGCACTTTGATACCAGCAAATCTCTTCCTCATTCGCTTCCAGATACAACGGACCTGGGAGATTACATTGACTTGCTTCACTAACCCCATCCAGACAGATTGGGCTCCTGCATTTATAGGTACTGGCCTTCAGCTTCAAAAGGAACCACTCTCTCTTGCTGCAAATAGAACCTCCAAGGATTAGTGCTAAATGCCAGACACTTCCCCAGTGCCCTCATCGTGCACATTTTGCTCAACTTCCACACGGGCTACTGTACTCCTTCGCAGTACTGAACCCCTCTTTAATGGCAAGCAGCAGCCCTTGTAGAGCTCCCTGAAGGCCTGGTTAACATTTGGCTCCGCTGTTTCCCGCCCGTAGCCAGCCAGATGGAGAGGCTGGCTGCCTGTCGGTGGGGGTGGGGGTGGGGGCGCGAGGGACGGAAGGGTGGTGTAGGCCTGTGGAACCAGGCCACAGAGATGAGGGATGGAGGGGTGGGGGGCGGGGTGGGTAGAAGGTTGTAAATCGTGAAATGGTTGGAAGGTTGGAGGCGGGTTGGAAACCAGAGGAGAGGGCAGGGGGGGGAATGTCGGGGGCCGATGATCAAAGGCCCGAGGGGGTATTGGACATTGGAGGCCTCATTGGGGAGGGGGTTCGGGGGGAGATTGGAAGGGTCGAAGGGATGTCCGATCTCTGGGGGTTGGTGAGGCAGGAATGCTAGATCCAGCAGCTCAGTGGAAAGGCACTTACCTCCTGGAACTAGAAGTCTTCGCCTCCCTTTAGCTGCCGAATCCCCGAGGCCTGGGTAACCTGCTCGCCCAAAGTTAAATGTAAAATGGTGCTTCAAAATGAGGCACGGAGCCTCATTATTATATTTAAAGTGCAAACCCACCTCCTGGGAGCAGGTTGGCCACCCACCTTTGTCCCGCCTCTGTTAAAACCGCAAGTGGGCGAGTTCGGTCAGGAGTCAGACTTAACTTCACAACTCACCGTCTTTTTGGGGTTAAAATTATTCCCCCCCCCCCACCCCATCACTGGTTTTTCTACTGCTATTAATCCATCTCCATCCCAGTCACTCAGTAACCCCGCTCCCCCAGCTCTCAGTGTTACTGACTGTATCTCTACTGATGTTAATCCAGCTCCCTTATACTGCAACTCATTACCCCTTCCCCAGCACTCTTGTGTTACTGACTGTATCTTTACTGATGTTAATCCAGCTCCTTCACACTGTCACTCAGTAAACCTCCCGCCTAGCGGCCTGTGTTACTGACTGTATTCCACTCCTCTCACACCTCATTTAAAATTCTCGTTCTCTACCGCCCACTCAAGTACCATAAAAATTTTATTACAGATATTTCTTCACTACTTTCCTCCCTTTTCCTCTGCACCGAACGACTTCTCGTCCTTGGTGATTTCAACCTCAAACTCAATTCATCATGCTCTCTCTCCTCTGGGTTCACTAGCCGCCTATCGTCCCTTAATTTCTCTCTCCATGTAAACTCCCCAACCCATATTCACGGCCAGCCCCTCGACCTTGCAATCTTTCCTGACCTCGCTAAGCTCATCGTGTCAATCGCAGACAAGGCCATCTCTGACCACTTCCTCGTATCGCTCTCCACCCACATCCGCTTTCCACCCCCCCATCCCCCAACCTGTGATATATCCTTACAACATCACTAAGAAGCACACACAAAAAAGCTGGCTCTTAACAGAAACACTGTCATCATGTGACTTTACCACATAATCCTTTATTATTTACGTCAGTAGTTGCTTTACCACAGTCATCCACTAGGTGGAGCAGTAGTCCACTAGGGGGAGCTCTATTACACTTCTCCCTTCTTATTGAAGAAGTAATCGTAACAAAATAATCATCATACATAACATGCATGGTTGTACACAACAAAAGATATGGACTTATTTTTCCATATTTACAAATCAAACTTAACCACTTATTTTCTGTTTCAAAGAGGATACCTTCCCTCTTGAACAGAACTTTCCAAACTTGTTGTAGAACTTAGACTCATTCTAGGCTGAGCCTGAGGAGAATTTTTCTCCAAGGGCCACTCTTGATCTACATTTTGACTCTCGACAACTTCAGACTGTTCGTCTGCCTGACGGACTCAGACTTAAATTCTGACTTTCTCTTTGACTTGTTTCCAGTACATCTGATGTAGAATTTGCTACTGGTACTCTACTTGCAACAAGACTATCTGATGAGTCAGAATCATTCCAACTTTCAACTCCTTCCACATCTGTATGTAAAATATGATCAATGTGAACAAACCTAACCTTTCCATGATCAAACATCTTGACCAAATATGTGCGAGGGCCACATAATTTCACTGCTCTTCCTGGTAACCACTTTAACCATTTATGGTGATGGTTCTTCACTCTGATTCAATTCCACACTTCTCTCTCTTACTCTACCTCTATCATGATTCTCTTTCTGTTTTAACTACTTCTCTTCTACTGACTGTGCCAAGTTTGGCTTTAACAACGAAAACTTGGTTTGTGGCTGTCGTTTGAGAAACAATTCTGTTGGTGTTCTACCAGTAGTTGTATGAGGAATATTATGATAAGTAATTAGAAAACCTGCCAATTTGTGGTCCAACGACAACTGTTGTTTCCTTAGATTTGGATCCAACATTTGCTTGATGAGGGCACGTTTTATAATTTGTACTGTGCACTCTGCTGCACCATTTGAAGCAGGGTGGTACAATGGAACCTTGGTATGTTTCATACCATTCCTGATCATGAACTGTGCAAATTCTTCTGAACAAAATTGCGGCCCATTATCAGACACAATTTTTTCTGGGAGGCCATATGAAGAAAATAATCTTCGCAAATTGTCTAGTGTTTTATAGAAACATAGAAACATAGAAAATAGGTGCAGGAGTAGGCCATTCGGCCCTTCTAGCCTGCACCGCCATTCAATGAGTTCATGGCTGAACATGCAACTTCAGTACCCCATTCCTGCTTTCTCACCATAGCCCTTGATTCCCCTAGTAGTAAGGACTTCATCTAACTCCTTTTTGAATATATTTAGTGAATTGGCCTCAACAACTTTCTGTGGTAGAGAATTCCACAGGTTCACCACTCTCTGGGTGAAGAAATTCCTCCTCATCTCGGTCCTAAATGGCTTACCCCTTATCCTTAGACTGTGACCCCTGGTTCTGGACTTCCCCAACATTGGGAACATTCTTCCTGCATCTAACCTGTCTAACCCCGTCAGAATTTTAAATGTTTCTATGAGGTCCCCTCTCATTCTTCTGAACTCCAGTGAATACAAGCCCAGTTGGTCCAGTCTTTCTTGATAGGTCAGTCCCGCCATCCCGGGAATCAGTCTGGTGAACCTTCGCTGCACGCCCTCAATAGCAAGAATGTCCTTCCTCATGTTAGGAGACCAAAACTGTACACAGTATTCCAGGTGTGGCCTCACCAAGGCCCTGTACAACTGTAGCAACACCTCCCTGCCCCTGTACTCAAATCCCCTCGCTATGAAGGCCAACATGCCATTTGCCTTCTTAACCGCCTGCTGTACCTGCATGCCAACCTTCAATGACTGATGTACCATGACACCCAGGTCTCTTTGCACCTCCCCTTTTCCTAATCTGTCACCATTCAGATAATAGTCTGTCTCTCTGTTTTTACCACCAAAGTGGATAACCTCACATTTATCCACATTATACTTCATCTGCCATGCATTTGCCCATTCACCTAACCTATCCAAGTCGCTCTGCAGCCTCATAGCATCCTCCTCGCAGCTCACACTGCCACCCAACTTAGTGTCATCCGCAAATTTGGAGATACTACATTTAATCCCCTCGTCTAAATCATTAATGTACAGTGTAAACAGCTGGGGCCCCAGCACAGAACCTTGCGGTACCCCACTAGTCACTGCCTGCCATTCTGAAAAGTCCCCATTTACTCCTACTCTTTGCTTCCTGTCTGACAACCAGTTCTCAATCCATGTCAGCACACTACCCCCAATCCCATGTGCTTTAACTTTGCACATTAATCTCTTGTGTGGGACCTTGTCGAAAGCCTTCTGAAAGTCCAAATATACCACATCAACTGGTTCTCCCTTGTCCACTGTACTGGAAACATCCTCAAAAAATTCCAGAAGATTTGTCAAGCATGATTTCCCTTTCACAAATCCATGCTGACTTGGACCTATCATATCACCTCTTTCCAAATGCACTGCTGTGACATCCTTAATAATTGATTCCATCATTTTACCCACTACCGATGTCAGGCTGACCGGTCTATAATTCCCTGTTTTCTCTCTCCCTCCTTTTTTAAAAAGTGGGGTTACATTGGCTACCCTCCACTCCATAGGAACTGATCCAGAGTCAATGGAATGTTGGAAAATGACTGTCAATGCATCCACTATTTCCAAGGCCACCTCCTTAAGTACTCTGGGATGCAGTCCATCAGGCCCTGGGGATTTATCGGCCTTCAATCCCATCAATTTTCCCAACACAATTTCCCGACTAATAAAGATTTCCCTCAGTTCCTCCTCCTTACTAGACCCTCTGACCCCTTTTATATCCGGAAGGTTGTTTGTGTCCTCCTCAGTGAATACCGAACCAAAGTACTTGTTCAATTGGTCCGCCATTTCTTTGTTCCCCGTTATGACTTCCCCTGATTCTGACTGCAGGGGACCTACGTTTGTCTTTACTAACCTTTTTCTCTTTACATATCTATAGAAAATTTTGCAATCCGTCTTAATGTTCCCTGCAAGCTTCTTCTCGTACTCCATTTTCCCTGCCCTAATCAAACCCTTTGTCCTCCTCTGCTGAGTTCTAAATTTCTCCCAGTCCCCGGGTTCGCTGCTATTTCTGGCCAATTTGTATGCCACTTCCTTGGCTTTAATACTATCCCTGATTTCCCTTGATAGCCACGGTTGAGCCACCTTCCCTTTTTTATTTTTACGCCAGACAGGAATGTACAATTGTTGTAGTTCATCCATGCGGTCTCTAAATGTCTGCCATTGCCCATCCACAGTCAACCCCTTCAGTATCATTCGCCAATCTATCCTAGCCAATTCACGCCTCATACCTTCAAAGTTACCCTTCTTTAAGTTCTGGACCATGGTCTCTGAATTAACTGTTTCATTCTCCATCCTAATGCAGAATTCCACCATATTATGGTCACTCTTCCCCAAGGGGCCTCGCACAACGAGATTGCTAATTAATCCTCTCTCATTACACAACACCCAGTCTAAGATGGCCTCCCCCCTAGTTGGTTCCTCGACATATTGGTCTAAAAAACCATCCCTTATGCACTCCAGGAAATCCTCCTCCACCGTATTGCTTCCAGTTTGGTTAACCCAATCTATGTGCATATTAAAGTCACCCATTATAACTGCTGCACCTTTATTGCACGCACCCCTAATTTCATGTTTGTTGCCCTCCCCAACATCACTACTACTGTTTGGAGGTCTGTACACAACTCCCACTAACGTTTTTTGCCCTTTGGTATTCTGCAGCTCTACCCATATAGATTCCACATCATCCAAGCTAATGTCCTTCCGAACTATTGCCTTAATTTCCTCCTTAACCAGCAATGCTACCCCACCTCCTTTTCTTGTTATTTTCCACATCAGAAACACCTTTACCCACTTCGAATGACTATCAATCACAATGACCAATTGTTGTCCTTCTAGCTCAGCAAAATCTATATGTAACCTTTGCCACACTCTTGGAGGCCATTTTCATGGCTGTAATGGTACTGATGGTGATTTCTTGCTTACTGATTGGCATTTTGTACACTGACTAATGATGTACTCTATATCTTTATCTAAACCTGGCCACCATAAGTAACTGTGTGCAAAACTCTTGGTCATGTACATTCCCAGGTGCTGGTCATGAAGATATCCTAACAATTAAGGCCTGAACTTATTTGGGATACAATCTTTATCTATTGATAATTCATTCTTACGAATAAAGTATGGATGAATATCTTCCTCTGATTCCTGGTTTGGCCAGCCATTTGCTATGTAATCATATACCTTTGACATAACTGGGTCATGTTTTGTTGCTCTATCAATCTCTTCAGCTGTGACTGGCAGCTCATAAATGTATGAGAAATAGAACACTTCTTCTACCTTAGAGTTAATGTTCTCAGATTCTAGTCTTTAGAGTTCTTGCTCAACTTTCTCCTTGAGTGTGTATGGTATAGAACGTGGCTTGCAGTAAACTGGTCCTGCGTCCTTCTGCACTCTGACACTCAGCTTGGATTGGACTGCCTGTTTCGCAGAACACCTTTGTATACTGCTTAATGACATCATCTTTCGATGCAAATTTTGTTTCCATCCGAATAATCTCATTCCAATCCAGCTTCAGTGATCCCAAAAAATTTCTACCTATAAAGGCAGGCTTGTCTCCTGCCATTACTATGAGAGGCAAGTTCTGAAACTGATCCTTGTATTTCACAGGTATGGTGATACGTCTTATAACAGGGATTTGCTCTCCTGAGTAGCCTCGCAGCTCTATCTTCGATTTCTCCAGTCGAAAATTACTCAACTAGTCAAGATATAGCGATTCTGGTATTAGGTATTACGCTCAAGGATGCACCAGTGTCGATTTCTATGGGTATCCTGGTTCCTGCAATGTCTACTTGTATGACAATACTTCACGAATCGATATTAGGTACCCTAGTGCTCCTGATGATGTGTATCTCCAAAACCTCCTCATCCTGTTGCTTCTCTTCAATGCTAGTGTCTACCGATTTCTGCTTCTAACATTGAACATCCGTTTACTCTTCAGTCGGCATGCCTTTGCAAGATGCCTAGTTTTCTTGCAGCAGAAACACACTGTATTCACATATGGACAGCTTTGAGCAATGTGTGTCCCAGGCACTGATAGCATGACTTCAATGTACTGTTACCTTGGCCAGTTGCCTTGTGGCCTTGGGGCCCAACTGCCTTTTACTTTTAACCTGCAGGCGATTCACCTCGGTTGTCTGACGATTGGAAATGGCACGAAATTCTTGAGAGTATTAGTCGGTCATATCCATCGACATAGCTGTTTGACAAGCTAAATCAAAAGTCAAATTAGGGGCTATCAACAATTTTCTTCTGATTGCTTCATTTTTCATCCCATAAACAAAGCGGTCACATAATGCTCGGTCCTGAAAGTTTCTGAAATGACACTGAATGGATAGCTTTCTTAAAGCTACAATGTACTCACTGACACACTCATCAGATAATTAATTTTGTATTCCAAAATGATAATTTTCAGCAATTTCCAGGGGCTCAGGATGTAGTGCTGAGAATCTCCATCAGTGGCGTGCCCTTCGGCTTGTGGGAACAAGCACATTTTTCAGGGTTTCATACATGTCGGGGCCTGCTTCACTCAAGAAAATAGTCCATTTTCTTTCTAAAACCATCCAGTTATGGTTTTCACCATCGGGGACTGCGATGATGCTATTCACAGTGAAAACAATTCTAGCTACTCCACATATGCTCTAAACATCTCTCGGACACAATGGAACTCACCTATTCCTATAGGTGCAGCCATCTGGACTCTGGCAATGGTGACAGTTCAGCCAAGTGTGCTTGAAATTTACCGTGGATTTTTTTAGCTGTTCTGCAAAACAAAGAACCTCTCAAAATCTGTCAGTTGGCAGGATCATCCACCAACAAAAATTTCAGCTACAGAATCCTGAATTCCTATCCTTGTTCACCAATGTGATATATCCTTACCACATCACTAAGAAGCATACACACAAGATAGCTCTTGACAGAAACACTGACTTTGCCACATGATCCTTTATTATTTACATCTGTAGTTGCATTATCACAGCTGTACACTAGGAGGAGCAGTAGTCCATTAGGAGGAGCTGCATCACACAGCCCTACTTCCTTCTGTGTCCGTCCCTGGAAAAAAAACTCTCCCGACTCTCTACAACTGCACTTATCAACTCCCAATTGTCCAGCCTTTAGTCCTCCATTCACCATGACATTATTGCAGCTACCGATCTGCTCAACCACACCCTCATCACCACCTTTCGTAGCCTAGTCCCTGTTAAAATAATTACTCGCTCTCACCCTGACCGTTGCCCCTGGTACAGCCCTGATCTTCGCTCCCTCAGGACACAGACTTGAACGGGTGTGGCGGACAACTGGTTTAGCCATTCACCGCCAGATGTGGCTGGACCACATAAAGCACTATCAGGTCCTGCTCTCGTCCGCCAAGATCTCGAACTATTCCACAATCATTCTGGACTGTAAAGATAAACCCCGGCTTTTATTCTACACTGCTAACTGTCTTTTTAAACCCCTCTCCCAGTCTCCACCCTCACCTCCGACAATACATGTGAGGGACTGATGAACTTCTTTGTCTCTAGCACTGAAGACCATCCATTCGGCCGCCTCTGCCTCTTCCCTTCATTCCCCTAGCCCACCGGGCAAAACTACCTCTAAGGAAGGCCCCAGCCCTAGCCCGGACCTCACATCTTTCTCCAGTTTCTCTCCGATCTCCCCTCATGACCTTCCCGAGCTCATCCTGTCCATGAGACCCACTTCCTGCTCCCTTGACCCTATTCTCATCGAACTGCTGACCACCCAACTTCCTTTACTGGTTCCCATGTTAGCCGACATTGCTAACGGTTCTCTCTCCTCGGGTACTGCTTCCTTCTCCCTCAAATCTGACGTCATCACACCTCTCCTCAAAAAAAAACTCTCGACCCCTCCATCCTTGAAAACTACCACCCCATCTCCAACCTCCCTTTCTTCTCCAAAGTCCTTGAACGTGTTGTCGCCTCCCAAATCCACGTTCATCTTTCCCGCAATTCCATATCCCTCATACCGGCATTCAGTAACCCTCTCCCCCAGTACCCTGTGTTACTGACTGTATCTCTATTGATGTTAATCCAGCTCCCTCACACTGTCACTCAGTAACCCCTCTCTCCCAGCGCCCTGTGTTACTGACTGTATCTGTACTGATGTTAATCCAGCTCCCTCATACTGTCACTCAATAAACCCTCTCTCCCAGCGCCCTGTGTTACTGACTCTATCTGTACTGATGTTAATCCAGCTCCCTCACACTGTCACTCAATAAACCCTCTCTCCCAGCGCCCTGTGTTACTAACTGTATCTGTACTGATGTTAATCCAGCTCCCTCACACTGTCACTCAGTAACCCCTCTCTCCCAGCGCCCTGTGTTACTAACTATATCTGTACTGATGTTAATCCAGCTCCCTCACACTGTCACTCAGTAACCCCTCTCTCCCAGCGCCCTGTGTTACTAACTGTATCTGTACTGATGTTAATCCAGCTCCCTCACACTGTCACTCAGTAACCCCTCTCTCTCAGCACCCTGTGTTACTAACTGTATCTGTACTGATGTTAATCCAGCTCCCTCATACTGTCACTCAATAAACCCTCTCTCCCAGCGCCCTGTGTTACTAACTGTATCTGCACTGATGTTAATCCAGCTCCCTCACACTGTCACTCAATAACCCCTCTCCCCCAGCGCCCTGTGTTACTGATGTTGTGTCCTTACACACTACAGCAAATCAACACGAGGCACATACTGGAGACAAGGTCACTCTGTGACCTGTACCTTTATTCACAGGACCAAGAAGTGATGACCCTGCGTGGGACCTCCCTTTATATACCTGGATGACCAGGTGAGGAGTGTCTCCCACAAGTTCACCCCCTGTGGTCAAGGTGTGCATTTCTCAGGTGTATACAGTTTGCAGTGTTGTTACATGAAGGTTACAGTTATGTGAAGGTTACAAACATGACATCACCTCCCCCCCCAACGTCTTTGGGTCAAAGATTAAGTCTTTCAGGCGGTCAACACTCTCTCATGGAGCGCCGCAGTTGGGGCTCTGGTTGTTGAGCCTTGGCATGCGTCTTTGTCACCTTTGGTGATTCCAGCTCGTCCGGGCTGGCTGCAGGGACTGTGCATGCTGCTGACGGTTTTTGTTGCTCGTTCACTGGCGGTGGTATGGGCAACATCTCACTTCCTCAGGTTCCTCAGTGTCCATGCTGAACCTTTTTTTTACTTGGTCCAGATGTTTGCGGCATACCTGCCCATTGTTGAGTCTGACCACTATGACCCTATTCTCCTCTTTACCAATTACGGTACACTTGGGCCCCACAGTGTGATTAAGAACAAATACAGGGTCATCAATTTCTATCCATCTCCCCTTTGAGTTACGGTCGTGGCACTCATTTTGGGACTGGCCCTTGCCCTCAACAATGTCTGACAAGACTGGATGAATGAGGGAAAGCCGAGTTTTTAGTGTAAGTTTCATGAGTAGTTCCCCGGGCGGGACTCCCGTGAGTGAGTGCGGTTGGGACCTATAGGCCATCAGGAGGCGCGATAGGCGGCATTGAAGGGAGGGAGCATGCCCTGTTTTATGATTTGGACCGCACGTTCCGCCTGGCCATTGGAAGCCGGCTTGAACGGCGCTGTCCTGACATGTTTGATGCCATTACCCGACATGAACTCCCAGAATTCATAGCTAGTGAAACACGGGCCGTTGTCGCTAACTAGGATGTCCGGCAAGCCATGGGTCGCAAAGACCGCACACAGACTCTCTACGGTGGTGCATGTCGTGCACGAATTCAATATGATGCACTCGATCCATTTCGAGTGTGCATCAACAACAATGAGGAACATTTTTCCCATGAACAGGCCCACGTAGTCTACGTGAATACGTTACCATGGCTTGGTGGGCCAGGGCCACGGGCTGAGCGGAGTCTCCCTGGGGGCATTGCTCAGTTGGGCACATGTCGTGCACCTGTGAACACAGTGTTCCAGGTCTGCATCAATTCCCGGCCACCATACATGTGACCGGGCAATGGCCTTCATAAGCACGATGCCTGGGTGCTCGCTGTGGAGTTCCCTAATGAATGTTTCCCTTCCCTTCTGGGGCATGCCCCATAGTAGACAGTCGGCTTGGCTGAAGAGTTCATCCATCCATCTGTGAAACGGTCTGACCTCCTCGGGGCATGCTCCGTGTCCGGGCGCCCAATCCCCAGTCAGGACACATTTCTTAATCAGAGATAGGAGGGGATCTCTGTTTGTCCAGGTTTTGATCTGGTGGGCTGTGATGGGGCAGCCTGCGCTGTCAAAGGCATCAACAGCCATGACCATCGGCGCGCTTTGCTCTGCTGTCCCCTCAGTGGTGGTCAGTGGAAGCCTGTTGAGCGCGTCAGCGCAATTTTCGGTGCCTGGCTGGTGCCGTATGGTGAAGTCATACGCAGCCAGCGCGAGAGCCCATTGCTGTATGCGAGCTGACGCATTGGCTTGACGGCTTTGCTGTCGGACAACAGGGATGTTAACGGCTTGTGGTCCGCTTCTAACTCGAACTTTCTGCCAAAAAGGTACTGGTGCATCTTTTTTACCCCGTAGACACATGCAAGTGCTTCCTTTTCAACAATCCCATACTCCCTTTCTGCTTGGGAGAGCGACCTGGAGACATAAGCCACAGGTTGGAGTTGGCCCTCATCATTACTCTGCTGCAACACGCACCCAACCCCATAGGATGATGCATCGCATGTCAAAACCAATTTCTTACAGGGGTCGTACAGGGTCAATAACTTATTAGAACAAAGCAGCCTGATTGAAAGCCCGTTCCTGACAGTCCCCCCAAAACCAATCACAACCCTTACGCAGGAGCACGTGTAGCGGCTCCAGTAATGTACTTAAGTTCGGTAGAAAGTTCCCGAAATAGTTCAATAGTCCCAGAAATGAACGCAACTCCGATGCGTTGCCGGGCCGGGGCGCGCGATGGATCGCCTCTGTTTTGGATTCGGTAGGCCGGATCCCATCTGCGGCAACCCTCCTGCCCAAAAACTCAACCTCTGGGGCCAAAAACACACACTTGGACTTCTTTAGTCGCAGGCCTACCCGGTCCAGTCGGCGTAGCACTTCCTCCAGGTTGTGGAGGTGTTCCTCGATGTCTCGACCCGTGATGAGGATGTCGTCCTGAACTACGATTGTTCCAGGGATGGATTTGAGCAGGTTTTCCATGTTCCTCTGAAAGATAGCTGCTGCTGAACGAATGCCAAACGGACACCTGTTGTAGACAAACAGCCCCTTGTACGTGGTGGTCAGTAGCTTGGATTCTTTGGCCAGTTCCTGGGTCATGTAGGCCGAAGTGAGGTCCAACTTGGTGAACAGCTTGCCACCTGCCAGCGTGGCAAAAAGGTCCTCCGCTCTCGGAAGCGAGTATTGGTCCTGTAGTGACACTCGGTTGATGGTGGCCTTGTAGTCGCCACAGATCCTGACCGAGCCATCCGCTTTAAGGACAGGGATGATGGGGCTTGCCCAGTCACTGAATTCAATGGGTGAAATTATGCCCTCTCTTAGCAACCTGTCCAACTCATTCTCAATTTTCTCCTGCATCACATACTCTGGCTTTGTGGTGCACTGGTGTGGCGTCCTGGGTGATGCATATCCTTACTTTGGTGCCTTTGAAAGTCCGGACGCCAGGTTGAAATAATGACTCGAACTTTTGTAGGACCTGTGAGCATGAACTTTGCTCCACAGATGAAATGGCATGCACATCCCCCCATTTCCAGTTCATCTCGGCTAGCAAGCTCCTCCCCAAAAGCGCGGGATCATTTCCCGGGACAATCCAGAGTGGCAGCCGGTTCTGAGATCCATTATGTGTGACCACCAACATTGCACTGCCTAGCACTGAGATGATCTCTTTGGTGTACGTCCGTAATTGCGTGTCAATGCGTTCTAGTTTGGGTCTGCTAGCTCTGAGTGGCCACAGTTTCTCGAATTGTTGGACACTCATAAGTGACTGGCTGGCTCCATGCGTACCGGGATGCCGTTTAACAGTACTCTCATCATCATAGTTGGTGTTTTTGTGTATGAGCTGTGGATGTTTGCCACCTGGACCCGCTGAACTTCAGCATCCATTGCTGTGTCCCAGGCATACCCCTGCCTTGCAGATCCCTCTTGTGGTTCATCCACTTTGTAAACCAGCCTCGCTGCGGGCTCCCTGCATATCCTGGCTAAATGTCCACTCAAGTTACAATTTCTGCAGATGAATTGTTGAAACCGGCAGGTCTTCTCAGCATGTTTGCCCCCACACCTCCAGCATGAGCTGAGATTGTTGTGAACAAAAGAGCTGTTACCAGGCATTCCTCTCTGATTGTCTCTTTGATTACTCTTGAGCACTCTGTTTGTGGGTGTCAATGGTCCCATCCCGGGACGTATTGTCCCTTGTGATGGTGTAAATGTCCGTTGCGGGCCCACCCTAGAGTCTGTTACTGCCTAGTTGGTGTCGAATTGCCCTTGCCTGTCTGCGGGGTTCTGAGTCGCGTTTACCATGTTAACTCCCTGCTCCATCGCCACATTGGGAGCAGAGTTGCGCACTTATGTGATCTTAGTTTCCTCCTCCCCCGCCATGGAGGTTTGAGCCATCAACACCGCCGCTTACAAGG
Organism: Pristiophorus japonicus; assembly: GCF_044704955.1. Classification (NCBI taxonomy): domain Eukaryota; kingdom Metazoa; phylum Chordata; class Chondrichthyes; family Pristiophoridae; genus Pristiophorus; species Pristiophorus japonicus. The sequence goes on from NC_091997.1 coordinate 54,029,209, forward strand.
TCAAGTCCTTGGTCTCAATTAGCTTCCTAAAATTCCCAATGCCCTCAATGAATAAATCCCGTAACATCTCCCCCCTGCAGGCGTCTGTGAACTTACAGAGGCTGGCCAAGTGCCAAAGGTCTGCAACGAAGTCCGGTACGCTCTGCCCTTCCTGACGTCGGTGCGTATAGAATCGGTGTCGGGCCATGTGTATACTACTCACCAATCAGTTTGCTGAGCTCCTCGAAGATCTTATCCGCCGGCTTCTCGGGTGTGAGCAGGTCTTTCATCAGCGCGTACGTCTTAGGTCCACAGCTAGTCAGTAGATGCGCCCTTCACTTGGCAGCCGGTGCCGCTCCCAGCCAGTCCTTCGTGACAAAGCTCTGCTGGAGCCTCTCAACGAAATCGTCCCAGTCCTCACCAACGCAGTACCGTACCTCCGTGCTACCAGTGGCCATTCTCTTGAGTCATTGATTCCTGTTTCTCGTCGCCAAATGTTGTGTCCTTACACACTACAGCAAATCAACACAGAGCACATACTGGAGACAAGGTCACTCTGTGACCTGTACCTTTATTCACGGGACCAAGAAGTGATGACCCTGCGTGGGACCTCCTTTTATATACCTGGATGACCAGGTGAGGAGTGTCTCCCACAAGTTCACCCCCTGTGGTCAAGGTGTGCATTTCTCAGGTTGTTACATAAAGGTTACAGTTATGTGAGGTTACAAACATGACAACTGACTGTATCTCTACTGATGTTAATCCAGCTCCCTCACACTGTTCCTCAGTAATCCCTCACTCCCAGCGTCCTGTGTTACTGACTGTATCTGTATTGATGTTAATACAGCTCCCTCACACTGTCACTCAGTAACCCCTCTCCCCCAGCGCCCTGTGTTACAGCCTGTATCTCTATTGATATTAATCCAGCTCCCTCACGCTGTTAGCAGCACAGTCAGGTAAGTTATACTGTTTAAGGGCTAACAGACTCTGGAAATCATTCAATTGTGCTAACTGTTAAACTCATTGCAAGATTTGCTGATGCGTAGCATTTAAGAGGAAATGTTCATTTTTTTAACCACACTCAGCTGGTCACATGAAGAAAAGAGGCTTGATTGCAAACCAACCCTTGCCCACACTGTGCAAGTGCGTGAGAAGCTGTGGCTAATCCTGCTTCATGCTACATGATGCTAATCTGCAGCTGAATATGTGTCTGCAGCTGCCCAGGGTTCCTGAAGTGCTCTCCTAGACCTCCGGTTCACTGAATGTCATGGTGTAATCTGCCCTACTGTTTATTTAATTTAATCTAAACTCCCACATCGCAGCCAAAATTCAGACCGGCAAAGAAAGAAAGGACTTGCATTTATATAGCAACTTTCACCACCTCAGGTCGTCCCAAAGTGGCCAGTAAAGTACTTTTGAAGTGTCATAATGTGGGAAATGCAGCAGCCAATTTGCGCACAGCAAGCTCCCACAAACAGCAATGTGGTAATGACCAGCTAATCAGTTTCATTGGCAAACAAAGCAAAGCACACATGCAATGGGAGTGGGTGTTCTGGGAGATGCCCCTGAATGGTAGGATGCAACTGGATGGACTCCCTGATTAGTGAGTGCCAATCCCAGCCGTGCCTGTGTGATTGGGCAGTAGGCGAGGTGGGTATAGAGAGAGAGAGTCATCCTGGTCCCTGGCCTTGGAGGAATAGGCTCCGACAGCAACACCGGTAATGCTGTGTGAGCAGTAATTCAGCCTGACCCCTCAGCCGGTGAAGGCACGTGGCACGAAGGGGCTGTGGGAAGCGGAATAAAATAATCAGGTAAGTTATGAGGAAAGGGGAAGGTGTGTGCAGAGTTTAGAGCTCGGGGTTAAACAGCAGGTCACCTGAGGAAGAAAACCTGAACCGAAACTGGGTCAGCACACATCTGTTCTCGGCTGCCTTTAACCTGTTAGTTGCGGAGTCGTTGCTCCGCACTTCAATCCTTAGGGCTCGAAATTGGTTATGGCTGTTTTTGAGGCGTTGTCACCGCCTGAGTGCTGGTTTTAGCGCCGGGTGTTAGGTGCAGCCTCAAACTGCCAAATTCAGTTGTTACACCCAAAGCTGAGAGAGCAGTGCTAAATGTGTCTTTGCACACTCATCCTCGGGCGCCAACGGAGCGGGAGCTCAGGAGGCCCACTCAGTTTTGCGATGCAAGGCGTTAGAGGGCACAACATTACCTCTTGGTGCCTCCCTCAAAGACCAACTCAATTTCAACACACGCGTGGACGCCTCTCACCGCAGATGGTAGACCTTTACCGCCCATCGCCGGCGTTAAGAGGCGGCGTTATCAAGAGAATTACGGTCCCTTAGTATTTTGATAGCTATTTCTGTAAGCTTTAAAAACAAATTTTGTTTAAACAGAGTGTGAGTGTGAGGGGGTTACAGTCAGTCATTAATAAATATGGTGGAAAGCTGAGACCCCAGTTGAGATCCCTGGGGAACACCACTTGTCACAGGCCACCAGTGTGTCAGTGTGAGGGATTACTGCACCCCACAATAAGATGAGTTCTGGGCCCACAGCCGGAGGGAGCTGGACGAATGCAGTAGAGATACAGGTCCTGATAGTCCTTCTCCCACTAGTACCGTGGATAGGGGAGTGTCTATGCATGTTGTCTATATAGACTTACAGAAGATATTTGATGAAGTTTTAGCAAAAAAACACACAGAATTGGAGACGGCCTTGTGACATAGGTGGTCAGTAGTTGGTTGGCAGGTGGGAGACCTGTGGGCTGGATTTTTGGGTCTGCTACGCTCCGTTTTTCACCCCGGAGCAGCGGCAATGGCGGGGGTGAGGTGTTCTGGGCGGGCGGTCAGCCTCCAGCGCCCCACGGCGATCCTCGGGTCCGGTTTAGCGGCGGCACGGAGCAGCATCGCCCGGAAGAGCTGTGCCGGTGTGCAACCCCCCCTGGTCGCGACACCGGTGCGAGTTTGGACTATTGCCCGACCCGCCTGCCCCGCAGCGTGCCCCGCAGTCACCGCTGGAGAAATCAGTGCGGTCCAACGATACTGACAGCGGAGAGGTAGGTCATAGACTCCTCAGCTAAGTGTGATCGTTTTGTATTTTACATTCTTTTTGCGATTTGTGTTTTTGTGGTGTTTTTTTAGGGTTCTCCGCCGCCCGCCTCCCCCTCCCAAGGCGTCTCTCGGAGCGCTCCCGGCCCGGCTCTTTCGCTCGGGAGTTTCCCAAGCTAACGTCCCGAGAGAGGTGTACAACGCCTCCCTTAGTGCTGCGCCCCTGACTCAGGGCCCACTGCCCAATGTTACTGACTGAGGCGCAAACTGTTCCCGGGCGCTAACCTCACTGCCCCGCCCCAAAAACATCAAAGCCGAAAATCCAGCCCTGTACAGAGTTGGGAGAAAGGGAACGTTCTCTGATTAGTGGAATGTGGCATGTAGTGTTCCCCAGGGATCTCAACTGTGGACCCAGCTTTTCACCAGTTTTATTAATGACTTGGATGAAGAAATAGAGAGTTGTATATCCAAGTTTCCAGGTGACACTACATTAGGAGGCCCAGGAGGTAGTGTAGATGGGAGCAGCAAGTTACTAAGGGACAGAGACAATGTGAGTGGCAGATGGGGTTCGGCCAGTCAGCTCCTTGGATCTGCTTCGACATTCTATTCGATAATGACTTGGGTCTGCTTCACCTTTCTATTTTCCTCCCTTTGCTCCATGTCCCTTGATACCCTTACCCAACAAATCTATTGATCTGCGTCTTAAAAGCTTCACTTGTCCCAGCGTCCACAGTCTTGCGGTACTGGTGTGTTGGTTCTCAGAAAATGCTTGGCTCTCAGTACCGGAACCTTCTCGCTCGGATCCTCAAGAGGCAGTGCACGTACAGCGTGAGCCACTCTTGGACAGGACGCCGGGAGAACACCCTGTTCCTTTTCGAACTGTATCACAAAAGCTGAAACAACCAATAGAACAGGACCTCGGTTTAACGTCTCATCCAAAGGGCCTCCAACAGTGTAGCACTCCCCCTGTACTGCACTGGTGAGCCGAACTAAATTAGGAATTAAAAAGGCACCAGCTTGTTGGGCCTAATGTAACTTCAACGGAAGACCGACAGAATGGATCAGAAATTGGCAGGGACTTGTGTCGGGTCCTGGCCTAAACTGTAAGTCGGCCTTGTAAGGGGTGAATCCTCCAATCGCCCTTTACAAGGCTACAGACCGCTGAGGGGCAGAGACAAGGCTGGGAGCTTGCTAGGCTGAGAGCTCCAGTGTCCCCACTCTGTCTAGCACCGGGTCTGGAAGCTGGTCATTCAGTCAGATGATGCATAACGGCTCCACCATGGAACAGCCCTGGACACCAGAACATGAAAGACTTGGGGGTCGAAATTCCATTTGTAACGCCACCCGTTAGCGCTGGAGAGGGGCAGCTAAGGACTTACCATCGCTGCACAGCAGGCTCCTCGCCTCCCGAAAACTTTAGTTGGGCGGTGGGGGCGGCACTGTGTGCTCTACCGCCACCCACGCGGTGATGTCATCGAGCGTGCAACGCCCCCTGAGCGCCGCAGTGCGACATTAGGTAGGTTCAGCGGCTTCACCGGCAAGCATTTGTACCGACTGGAAAAGCTGTCGATACATCGGGGATCCCGGGGCGGCACCGTCCAGAGATCAAGGTAAGTTGTTAACCAGTGGGCAAGTGTGGGTGCAGGTGAAAGAAAATTTTGCATACTTTTTTCAGTTTTAACGGCCAGGATGCCGGCAGCCGACCGTCGGGAAATTGAGTCGGCCTCCTGAGCTTCGCTCTGTGGGCGCTCGAGGACCAGTGTGGAACACCTCTTTTAGCGCTGCTCTCTCACCTTTGGAGGAAAATACCGAATTTGGCAGACTGAGGCGGTAAAATGATCCGTAGGCCGGTGTCACCGCCTCAAAAACGACAGTACTGAATTTCAACACCTTATTCTTTCAAACTGGTCCTTTCAGGGTTGGCAAGGGACAAAGGAACAGGTTTCCCCCCCCCCAGTGATGGTGCAAGGCACCAGAGTTTCCAGCACAGAGGGGCTGGTGCTTGCCCATGCAGGCAAGGCTGGCATCCACTGATGCCATCAACTCTGGCAAAGGCATCAGTGGACAGCATCAACGAGCAGGATCAATGTGGCCAGTAGGTCTCTGGGCACTGATAACCCGAGAGGGAATGCATCACTAACAGGAGTTGCCTGCTCATCTCGGGGCCTGGCTTTGAGCACAGCAGTGTGATATCCTCCTAACACAGAGCTGTTAAATTATCAATCTTTGCTTGGCAACAATCCAGACTGTCCCAGGCACATCATTAAACATATAAATGGCTGATGGGATGAGGCAGGTGCTTTTGGGTATTTGTTTGTGTGGGAACGGTTGCCTAGGAAACAGCAGCATTCATTCTTGTAACATAATAGGCCCCAAACACTCAGTTTTATAAATGGTGTACGTATCTATATACAAGGGACTTGCAGTAAACAGTGGATGTGATCATACTGCAGCAGGCATATATAATTTTGCCTATGTTAAAAATTATCCAGGTTTCTAAAGGAAAATGTTACTGTTCATATATCAAGGGACCATAGGAATATTAGGAACAGGAGGAGGCCATTCAGCCCCTTGAGCCTGCTCTGCCATTAAATTAGATCGTGGCTGATCTGTACCTCAACACCATTCATCCACCTTTGCTCTATCTCCCTTGATACCCTGACCCAACAAAAATTTGTCAAACTCAGTCTTGAAAGCTCCAATTGACCCTCAGCATCCACAACCTTTTAGGAGAGAGTTCCAGATTCCCACTGCACTTTGTGTGAAGAAGTGCTTCCTGACTTCACCCCTGAATGGCCTTAGTCTAACTTTAAGGTTATGCCCCCTTGTTCTGAACTCTCAAAAAACACCAGAGGAACCAGTTTCTCTCGATCTGCCCGATCAAACCCTTTAATCATCATAAACACCTCAATTAGATCAACCCTTAATCTTCGATACTGAAGGGAATACAGGCCTAGTCTATGCAACCGGTCCTCATAATTTAACCCTTTTAGCCACGATATAATTCTGGTGAATATGCACTGCACCCCTCCAAGGCCAATATACCCTTCCTGAGGGGCAGTGCCAGAACTGAACGCAGTTACTCCAGCTGGGATCTGACCACGGTTCTGTACAACTGAAGCTTATCTCCTCCCCTTTGTAATCCAACCCCCTTGAGATACAGCCAACGTTCCATTAGCCTTTTTAATTGCTTTTTGTACCTGTCTACTATTTTTTAATGACTTGTGTACTTGGGCTCCCAAATCTCCTTGCTCCTCCACAGTTCCAAGTTTCTCAGCAGTTAGAAAATACTCTGATTATTCTTTCTTTTAGGGTTAACCTAATAGAGGTTTTTAAAATTATGAAAGGGTTTGGTAAAGTAGACTGAGAGAGGATGTGGGTGAGTCCAAAACTTGGGGTTATAAATATAAGATAGTCACTAATAAATTTAATAGGGAATTTTAGGAGAAACCTCTTTAACTAGATCAGCCGTGGCTCAGTGGGCAGCACTCTCGCCCTCTGAGTCAGAAGGTTGTGGATTCAAGTCCCACTCCAGAGACTTAAGCACATAAATCTAGGCTGACACTCCAGTGCAGTGCTGAGGGAGCGCCGCACTGTCTGAGGTGCCGTCTTTCGTGTGAGATGCTAAACCGGGCCCTGTCTGCTCTCTCAGGCGGATGTAAAAGATCCCATGGCAGTATTTCAAAGAAGAGCAGGGCAGGTATCTCTGGTCTCTTAGCCAATATTTATCCCTCAATCAACATAACAAAAATACAGATGATCTGGTCATTATCACATTGCTGTTTGCAGAAGCTTTGTGTGCAAATTGGCTGCCGCGTTTCCTACATTACAACAGTAACTACACTCCAAAAAGTACTTCATTGGCTGTAAAGTGCTTTGAGATGTCCGGTGGTCATGAAAGGTGCTACATAAATCCACGTTTTTCATTTTAGAGAGTGATTAGAATGTGGAACTCACTACCACAGGGAGTAATTGAGGCAAATAGCATAGACGCATTGAAGAGGAAGCTACGTAAGTACATGAGCGAGAAAGGGATAGAAGGATATGCTAAAAGGGTAGACAAAGTACAACAACAACAATTGCATTTATATAGTGCCTTTAACATAATAAAACGTCCAAAGTGCTTCACAGGAGTGTTATCAAACAAAATTTGACACCGAGCTACATAAGGGGATATTAGGACATGTGACCAAATCCTTAGTCAAAGCTTGGTCAAACGTAAGTTTTAACGAGCGTCTTAAAGTAGAAGAGATGGTGAGGCGGAGAGGTTTATGCAGGGAATTCCAGAGCTTAGAACCTAGGCAGCTGGAGGCACGGCCACCAATGGGGGTGTGATTCAAATTGGGAATGTGCAAAAGACCAGAATTAGATGAGCACAGAGATCTCGGGGGGTTGTGAAGCTGGAGTAGATTACAGAGATAGGGAGGGGCAAGGCCATGGAGGGATTTGAAAACAAGGATGAGAATTTTAAAATCAAGGTATTGCTTAACTGGGAGCCAATGTAGGTCAGCGAGCACAGGGGTGATGGGTGAGCGGGACTTGGTGCGAGTTAGAACACGGGCAGCCGAGTTTTGGATCACTTCAAGTTTATGGACGGTGGAATTAAGGAGGCCAGCCAGGAGTGCGTTGTAATAGTCAAGTCTAGAGGTAACAAAGGCATGGATGAGGGCTTCAGCAGCAGGTAAGTTGGGGCAAGGGCGGAGATGGGCAATGTTACAGAAGCGGAAATAGGTGGTCTTAGTGATGGTGTGGATATGTGATAGGAAGCTCATCTCAGGGTCAAATATAACACCAAGTCTGCCAGGGAGAGGGATGGAGTCGTTGGCTAGGGAACAGAGTTTATGGTGGGAACCGAAGATAACTCCTTCGGTCTTCCTAATATTTAGTTGGAGGAAATTTCTGTTCATCCAGAACTGAACGTCTGACAATTTAGACACTGACGGGGTAGAGAGAAGTAGCGGTGAGGTAGAGCTGGGTGTCATTAGCGCACATGTGGAAACTGACGCTGTGTTTTCAGATGATGTCGCTATGGGGCAATATGTAGATGAGAAATAGGAGGGGGCCAAGGATCGATCCTTGGGGGCACCAGAGGTAAGGATGTGGGAGGGGGAAGAAAAGCCATTGCAGGTGATTCTCTGGCTACGACTGGATAGATAAGAATGGAACCAGACAAGTGCAGTCCCACCCAGTTGGACAATGGGTGGGACTGCTGGGAGAGGGAGAGGGAATGGGGGAGGAGAGAGAGAGAGAGAGAGAGTGAGAATTGGGAGGGAGAGAGAGAGAGACAGTGGGAGAGGAGGGAGAGAGCGAGAGAGTCAGAGAGTTGGAGGGAAGTTCGTGTGGAGAATAAACACCGACGTAGACCAATTGGATCGAATGGCCTGTTTCTGCTGTAAATTCAATGTAATTCTTGGAACGAAAATGGATGACTTCACAGTTGTCCACATTGATGACCATAGTTTTGCCCACTCACTTAATAGCCCAGAAATTCGGCTGCATAGCGCCCGATTTTTCGACGCTATGGGTGCCATTTTGTGTCAAAATGGCATCCGCCCCACGCACGCACACTTCTGGTATGGGCTGTGCCAGACGCTATTTCGGTGAGGTTGTTTGTGTCAGTGCAGAGAGTGTGCACCGAGAGTATGCAGAGTATGCAGATTGTGACATCAATCCAGTCAATATTACATAACAGAGTCAACCAATCACCCTGTGCATTCCCTTAGTGCCTGCCTTGTGAGTGCCTTTGTCTGTCCCAGTACTCCTACACAGTGCTACCCCAGTGGCTGCAGCATGGCCGGTGGAAGGCTGCTGACTATCAGTGGGGGACACTGCAGCTGGACTTGCAGGATGACCTCGAAAAGGCTCGGCTTTAGACTGCACCATCTCTCATGGGTGGCAACAGTCTGGGCTGGTTGGCTGTCAGGCAACAGTAAGGGCACTGGCGGAGTGGCAGTGGTGGGAGGACGAATGCTGTCATCCCGAGAGAGGACAGCAGGTTCGTGCTCCACGGAGCCACTGCCACTCCCCTGGGGCGGCGCCTCAGGGATCCTAGTAATCTGTTGGAGGAGAGATTGGTGGACTGCTGTGACATTCTGAAAGCCTCTTTCAACACTGGTAAAGGCAGCCACCATGGCAGCAGTCTGAGCTTCCGTGGCAGTAAGCTGGGCCTGCATGCCTTCAGTCTGAGCTCCCACTGCAGCACTCAGACATTGGGCAGCTCCTGCCTGGGCTGCAATGGAAGCTGAGACATCGGCCATCACACCCTGAGTGATGGTTGGGTCCACAAGTGAGCTAATGGATCTGCCCATCTCTTCCACGCTGGATAGGATGGGCTCCAAGCTCTACGCAAAGCCCTGCGCAAGATTGGAGCCGCACTCCTCCATACTCCTTGACATTGCAGCCAGGCTTTCTGGCAGGCCTGCCAATGCATCAAGCATTTCATTGTACAAACCCAGCAGCCTTCTTCTATACACCACCCCATTGAGATCCTCATCTGAATCCTGTGCAGAAGAACTCGTGTGTGACCTCGCCCTCCAGGGAACTGACACCTGTGCTACCCTTTCCCCCCGCCCTGGCTGCAGCCCACTCATACACAGTGACTCACCACTTGCAGATAACACCTGACATCTGTCATTGGGAAAATGCTGGAATCCATTATCAAGGAAGTAGTAACAGGGCATTTAGAAAATCACAATACAATCAAGCAGAGTCAACATGGTTTTATGAAAGGGAAATTGTGTTTGACAAATTTATTAGAGTTTGTTGAGGATGTAACGAGCAGGGTGGGTAAAGGGGAACCAGTGGATGTTGTGTACTTGGATTTCCAAAAGGCATTCGATAAGGTGCCACATAAAAGGTTACTTCACAAGATAAGGGTTCATGAGGTTGGGGGTAATATATTAGCATTGGTAGAGGATTCACTAATGAACCGAAAACAGAGAGCTGGGATAAATGGGTCATTTTCAGGTTGGCAACAAGTGGGGTGTCACAGGGATCAGTGCTGGGGCCTCAACTGTTCATAATCTATATTAATGACTTGGATGAAGGGACTGAGTGTATTTTAGCCAAATTTGCTGCTGATACAAAAATGGGTGGGAAAGCAAATTGTGAGGAAGACACAAAGAATCTGCAAAGGGATATAGACAGGCTAAATCAGTGGGCAAAAATTTGGCAGATGGAGTATAATGTGGGAAAATGTGAGGTTATCCACTTTGGTCAGAAGCAAAATATTATTTAAATGGAGAGAGACTACAGAATGCTGCAGTACAGAGAGATCTGGGCATCTTCATACATGAAACACAAAAAGTTAGCAGGTAGGTACAGCAAGTAACTAGGAAGGCAAATGGAATGATGGCCTTTATTGCAAGGGGGATGGAGTATAAAAGTAGGGAAGTCTTGCTACAACTGTACAGGTCGTTGCTTAGACCACACCTCGAGTACTGCGTACAGTTTTGGTCTCCTTATTTAAGAAGGGATATACTTGCATTGGAGGCAGTTCAGAGAAGGTTCACTAGGTTGACTCCTGGGATAAAAGGGTTGTCTTATGAGGAAAGGTTGAACAGGTTGGTTCTGTACTTTAGAAGAATGAGAGGTGATCTCATTGAAACATATAAGATTCTGAGCGGCCTTAACCAGGTAGATGCTGAGAGGATGTTTCCCCTCGTGGGTAAATCTAGAAGTACGGGGCATATTTTCAGAAAAAGGGGTTGCCCATTTAAGACGGAGATCAAGAGGAATTTCTTCTCTCAGAGGGCCGTAATCTTTGGAATTCTCTACCCCAGAGAGCTGTGGATGCTGAGTCATTGAATATATTCAAGGCTGAGATAGACAGAATCTTGAACTATCGGGGAGTCGAGGGTTATGGGGAACACGCAGGAAAGTGGAGTTGAGATCAAGATCAGTCCAGCCAATCTTATTGAATGGTGGAGCAGGCGTGAGGGATCATATGACCTACTCCTGCTCCTATTTCTTGTGCTGTTATGCTATCCTCTAAAGTATGCGCATATCCAGTATCTGAGCTGGTGGCTACGAGTGTGAGATCGAATGACGGTGTTTTTTCTTCATCAATGTATACTTCCTCTTCCACCACTGCCTGCCCAAGTTGGAGTTCTTGGGTGTCTGAAAGGAGAAAGGCATAAGGGTAGGGTTGTGGTGAGGGCAGAGGGAGAAAGCAAGAGGTGCATGCTTACACCATGTGCAACTTGTAAATCAGAAGATATTGTGGGATGAGGGGGAAGTGGGATGTGAGAAGGAGGATCAGGCATGAGCATACCATTAGCTTCAATGCTTTCAGTGCTGCCGCTGGCCACGGGCTCAGTCACGACCGCTCCAATAATGCCAAGCACTGTGTCTCCTCCATCGGGGTTAGGATATGCAGGCGGACCTGTGTCCCTCTGGTTAGCTGCTGCTGCCACCCTCTCCAAGAGAGAGGGAAGTGTGTTAGTGAGTCTGGTGCAATGTGATGTGGCTGTCATGGTTGAATAGCTGGCAGCATGTGCAAGCTGTGAGATGTGATTGATAGAGATTGTCGGGGCAACACTGCATTGACCTCCATGGCTATCTGCTCCCACTGCCTCTGCAGTGTCTGTCTGGAGGGTCCCCTGTGGATAGAGGATCGCTCTCCTCCTGTCCAGCTCCTGCACTAAGGCCTCCAGTACTGTGTCGGAGAACCTTGGAACCCTGGCTTGTTGTGCCATTCCTGTTTCTTTGCCAGGTCAAACTCACTTCTGGAATGACTTCCAGCACCTGCCGTCACCAAAATGCACCTCCCCATTAAAAGGTGCAGGCTGGCTTTAAGAAGTGCAGGCTTGCTTTAATTGGTGCTGACCTTGCACAAAGTTGGGCCCCCTGCTGAGCATGCAGCCGCTCAGCAGTATGTTCAGTGACGGGCTACACACTGGAATCATGTGAATTACCAGGCAGCATGACGTATGCATAATGCCTGCATCAGATCGAACAGATGCATATTGGTCGCGCATCGCTTTCGGGGGCAATTAAATGTTTAGCCCAATCTGTCTATGTTCCATTGCAACTTCCTGCTCCCATCAGCACTACTTACAGTCCCTCCTAACTTAGTGTCACCTGCAAAACTTGAATATACAACTCTCTATTCATTCATCCAAGTCGTTAATAAATATTGTGAAATGTTGAGGCTCCAGAACAGATCCCTGGGGAACACCATGACAATCAGTGCAGTGAGGGGAGCCGAAATTCACCCCCGCAGGAAACAGGGCGCACCTAACGTGTTTGATGTGTTTTCACCGCCGCAGTGGCCTCTTGCGCGAAATTCAGCTCTTTGTCTTTTTTCGAGCGGGCCGGAAGTTGGTCATAATGGGGGCGGAAGTGGGGGCGGGCAGACTGCCCATCACTCTCAGTCATCATCATCATCATCATCATAGGCAGAACCTCGAAGCGAGGATGACTTGCTTCCACGCCAAAAAAAGAATGAGTTCACAGGTGTTTCAATGAAGGACCTAATATTCCAGGTCCTGAACTACATCCTGAAGGGTGGAAGATGCCTGTGTGTGGATTTTTTTTAACGTGTGGTGGCCATTGCACACCAGCCACCACACGGGCTTGACAGAGCTAGGTCTTGGTCCAGTGGCAAGGGTTAACCAGGACGACTGGAGACCTGCTCTGCTACACGGACCTAGTGCGCACACATCAGCATAGTGCTGATGACATCATCACGCTGGCATGTCACCAGGTCTCTCGCCTTTTCTTGAAGAGGAGAGCCGCTGTAAGCTCTGTGATTCTTTTAGTTAGTTAGTTCCACTGGGCCACCAGGGAGGGTTTCGGCCGGCAATAGTGGGTGCTAGGCTGCCTGTTGGCGGCCCGGCCGAACCCGGGAACATAATTGTCGAGCCGATCTGGCAGTCGGCTGACAAAAAAAAAAGATGGCGGCCGCAGCAGTGCACCCTCCCCTTTAATGGTGGCCGCACTGCCATTTTGCGCACACTGCAAACACAGTACACTGACAGAAAAAACTGTCGGGGCACTGCGCGGCAGCCACAAGATTTTGTATGTTCAATTTTGCTTCGGGGGATCGGCGGTGCGCGCTTTGATGACGCACTTAGGAGCGTTCGGCAACAGCGGGGCGGAAGTGGGGAACGCCAGAAAAACCACCAAGGTGAATTTCGCGAGCAGCGGCTATTCGACAAAAAAAAATCGGCGGCCATTCGACACCGCCGCATGGCCGCCGCTTTCCAGCGGTAATATGCCTTATTGGGAGGCTGAATTTTGGTCCCCTACCCTTTAAATTCACTCTGTCTCTTGCCTCCAAACCAATTTCTAACCTATCAAAAGGCTACCTCCAATTCCGTGCGTTCCCATTTATGCCAATAATGTATTGTGAGGAACCTTATGGAATGCCATCAATAGACACTCCCTTAACTACCTTTATTAATCATCTCCTCAAAAAATTCTTCTTGATTAGTCAGACATAACAAAGCCATGCTTACTCTCTCTCTCTAATCAGCTCAGATATCAGTTCATCACTCTATCCCTAATGATAGATTCTAGTATCTTCCTCACAACTGACGTTAAACTGACAGGCCTGTAGTTACCTGTTTTTTCTCTCTCTCCCTTCTAAAATGATGGAGTGACATTAATAGATTTCCAGTCAAATGGCACAATTTGCTAATCAAGACAGCTTTGAAAGACTGTGCCTCATGCTTCTGCAATTTCCTCACCTGCTCCTTTTAATACCCTGGGGTGGAAACCATCCAGTCCTGGAGACTTATCTGTCCTAAGTCCCATTACTTTCTCCATTACCATTTTTTAACATATTGAATCGAGTAACTTCCTCCCCTCGATCATCCTTCTATCACTGGTATTTTATCCTCTCTTCGACTGTGTAAACAGATACAAAGTACTCATTTAATAAATCTGCCATTACCTTGTTGTCTATTACAGCATGGGTCTTACACTAAACATCTGTAAGACAAAGGTCCTCCACCAACCTGACCCTACCACAAAGCACTGCCCCACCTGATCATCAAAATCCACAGCGTGGCCTTGGACAACATGGACCATTTTACATACCTCAAGAGCCTGCTATCAGCAAGGGCAGACTTTGATGATGAGGTCCAACACTACCTCCAGTGTGCCAGCGCAGCCTTCGGTTACCTGAGGAAGAGAGTGTTTGAAGACCAGGACCTCAAATCTGGCACCAAGCTCATAGTCTACAGAGCAGTGGTGATACCCACCCTCCTATATGGCTCAGAGACATGGACTATGTACAGCAGATGTCTCAAAGCGCTGGAGAAGTACCATCAGCGCTGTCTCCGCAAGATCCTGAAAATCCACTGGGAGGATAGACACACCAACGTCACTGTTTTCGCTCAGGCCAACATCCTTGGCATCGAAGCACTGACCATGCTTGATCAGCTCTGTTGGGCGGGCCACATTATCTGCATGCCTGACACGAGACTCCCAAAGCAAGTGCTCTAATCAGAGCTCCGACACGGCAAGCGAGCCCCAAGTGGGGAGAGAAAACGTTTCAAGGACACCCTCAAAGCCTCCTTGATAAAGTGCAACATCCCCACCGACACCTGGGAGTCCCTGGCTAAAGACCACCCTAAGTGGAGGAAGAGTATCTGGGAGGACGCTGAGCTCCTTCAGTCTCGTCACCGAGAGCATGCAGAAACCAAGCGCAGACAGCGGAAGGAGCGTGCGACAAACCAGCCTCCCCACCCACCCTTTCCTTCAACCACTGTCTGACCCACCTGTGGCTGAGACTCTAATTCCCGTGTTGGACTGTACAGCCCCTTGAGAACTCACTTTTAGAGTGGAAGCAAGTCTTCCCCAATTTTGAGGGACTGCCTATGATGATGATTTGTGTCTGTCTTTAATGGGCCACATCTCCCTTAGTTACCCTCTTACTCTTAATATATTGATAAAAACTTTTACGATTAGCCTTTACATTACTTGCAAATTTTTTGCAGCTCTTACTATTTTCTTCGTGTCCATGAGTTTTCTATATTTCTCACTCCGCAGGATTACCACCATGGGCATTTGTGTAAGACACTTCCTTTAGTTTTATACTGGGTTTTATCTCATGTGTTGCCCATGGTCGCTTGGCTGTACAAGTGGAACCTTTGCTCTTCAGGGCTGTGTACGGGTCTTCTATTGTGCTAAATACTTACTTGAATCCCTCCCACTGTTTCTCTGCGGGTTTACCTGTGAACAATTCAGCCCAGATTAACGTGTTCAGTTTATGCCTCGATCCTGTGAACTCAGCCGTACTTAAGTATAAAACCTTGTTTTTTGTGTGATCATTTTCCTTCACAGACTTAATGTCAAACTCAATCATGTTATGGTTACTGCAAGATGCTCCCTTACTGTCAGATTATTAATTAATTCTGGCTCGTTACTCATTACTAAATCTAGTATGGTCTGTTCCCTTGCCAGTTCTGTTTCAGAAAACTGTCCTGGATACACTAAAAATTCATTGCCTTCACGTCTTCAGCTGGTGTCACCTAATCACGGCTCCCGAGTTACCTCATCTTCACTGTGACTCCTTTTCTTTGTTTTCTCTCAACTTTCTCTCCTGTCCTGAAGGTGGTGGCTCCTCACTAGGATAAGGTTCTATGAGCACAGGCCCCTTTCCACTGGGCACCCCATGTCTGAGCCTAGATGGTGAATGCCGATTGGCTATTCGAGCGTGGTGATGGTGGTGGGGCAGAGTCACAGCCAATCTCAATCTGTCCTCAGCTGATGCCCCACGCACAGTTCACAGCGGGAGTCAGTGGCTGATTTCCCCTTCCCTAACAAAGGAGGGCACTGATGGCTGAAATCTGCTGGCTCAGCTCGGCCCGGGAATGGTACCTGGGACTTCCTGGTCTTTATGGCTTAGTCCTACCTTGAGCCTCCACCTCGTTCTGCCTTTGGTGCTACCCTGTACTATGAACTTTTGCCCTTCACCTCAGTTTTTAAGAAGGAGGGGGAAAGCTACCTGATGCGGAGCAGTCTGTATAGCACCCACACAGGGGCTACATGTCTCTGACAATGGGAGCATGTGTGTATGTAACAGCAGAGCTGGTCTCCAGTCGTCTTGGGTAATCCTTGCCACTGGACCAAGACCTAGCTCTGTCAAGCCCGTGTGGTGGCTGGTGTGCAACGGCCACCACACGTTAAAAAAATCCACACACAGGCATCTTCCACCCTCCAAGATGTAGTTCAGGATCTGGAATATTAGCTCCTTCATTGAAACACCTGTGAACTCATTCCTTTTTGGCATGGAAACAAGTCATCCTCGACTCGAGGGACTGCCTATGATAATGATGGTAACCTAGGTCTGAACCAGAATGCTCAAGTTAAACAGGAACACAGATACACTAGATCCAAAATGGGCTTTGCTTCTTAGAACATATGGCAGGACAAGTTAACAAGTTTGTTAAAAAAGCTTACAGGATCCTGGGCTTTACAAGTAGAAACATAGAGTACAAAAGCAAGGAAGTTATCCTACACCTTTATAAATCATTGGTTAGGCCTCAGCCGGAGTATTGTGTCCATTTCTGGGCATCGCACTTTAGGAAGGATGTCATGATCTTGGAGAGGATGCAGAGGAGATTGACTAGAATTGTACCAGGGATAAAAGATTTCAGTTATGTGGAGAGACTGGAGCAGCTGGGATTGTTCTCCAGAGCAAAGAAGGTTAAAGGGCGATTTAATAGAGGTGTTCAAAATTATGTTGGGTTTTAATAGAGTAAATAAGGAGAAACTATTTGCACTCGTGGATGGGTCAGTAACCAGAGGGCACAGATTTAAGATAACTGGCAAAAGAACCATAAGGGTGACCATTTTATTTTATGCAGCAGGTTATGATCTGGGATGCGCTGCCTAAAAGGGCGATGGAAGCAGATTCAATCGTAACTTTCAAAGGTGAACTGGATAAATACTTGAGAAGGGAAAAACGTGCAGGGCTACGGGGAACAAGCAGGGGGAGAGGGACTAGTTGGATAGCTCTTTCATAGAACTGGCTTCTTTCTGTGCTGTAAGATTCTATGAGCAGAAATACAAGAAACAATGCAACAACATACATTCATATGGAGCTTCCCATGTACAGACATACCTCAAAGCACGTTACAAGGCACTGACCAAAAGTGGACATCAAGCAATCCCTCAGTACACCCTCAGCACACATATCTCTTTCTCTGTGTGCATATTACCCCCTCTGCACACACAATACTCCCTCTGCACATACAATACCCCCTCTGCACACACAATACCCCCTTCTGCACACACACACAATACCCCCTCTGTATACACACAAACAATACCCCCTCTGCACACACAATACCCCCTCTGCACACACAATACCCCCTCTGCACACACAATACCCCCTCTGCACACAATACCCCCTCTGCACACACAATACCCCCTTCTGCACACACACACAATACCCCCTCTGCACACACAATACCCCCTCTGCACACACAATACTCCCTTTGCACACACAATACCCCCTCTGCACACACAATACTCCCTTTGCACACACAATACCCCCTTTGCACACACAATACTCCCTCTGCACACACAATACTCCCTCTGCACACACAATATCCCCTCTACACACACATTACTCCCTCTGAGTACACATTACTCCCTCTGAGTACACAATACCCCCTTTGCACACACAATACTCCCTCTGCACACACACACAATACTCCTTCTGCACACACAATACTCCCTCTACACAAACAATACTCCCTCTGCACAAACAATACTCCCTCTGCACACACAATACTCCCTCTGCACACACAATACTCCCTCTGCACACACAATACTCCCTCTGCACACACAATACTCCCTCTGCACAAACAATACTCCCTCTGCACACACAATACTCCCTCTGCACACACAATATTCCCTCTGCACACACAATACCCCTCTGTACACACAATACTCCCTCTGCACACACAATACTCCCTCTGCACACACAATACCCCTCTGCACACACATTACTCCCTCGGAGTACACATTACTCCCTATGTGCATGTTGCTTCCCATGTTACCGGCACGCTGTCATTATAAAGGAAACAAACCCTACAGCCTCTAACAGCACCAGGGTCCCAAAAGAAACCGTCAGAAGCAATATTTCTGCTTCCAGTTGATTCCCTGTATCCCGGTGCTCTCTCGGGTCACCGACTCTCATGGGACCTATTCCTGGCGGTTTCATCACATGCCCTGCCATCTCTGACCGCCCACCCCAGTCAAACACCTTTTTGCCTATCTCCAAAAAATGTTTAATAAATAAATAAATGTGTTAAAAGAAAGTGGGGGAAAACACTATTTCTTTTATAATTTATCTATGACTTCTCCCGGTTGCAGTGTCCTGAAGATTAATCTTTTCACTCCTGGAGACTCCAGAACATTCCTGGAGGTTGGGTAGCCTGAGCTCTAATCCACAATATAAAAGTACTTGAGAGAAAGGATAAATTGTAGTGGTTGGATGGGGTGGAAGGAGTCGCCCAAATCAATTTGAGCTGTCATCTGTGGCTTAGTGGGCAGCATTCTCACCTCTAAGTCATAAGGTTGTGGGTTCACGTCCCACTCCAGGGATTTGAGCGCAAATTTCTAGGCTGACACTCCCAGTGCAGTGCTGAGGGAGCGCCGCACTGTAGGAGGTGCTGTCTTTCGGATGAGACGTTAAACCGAGGCCCAGTCTATTCTCTCAGGTGGACATAAAAGATCCCATGGCACTGTTTCGAAGAAGAGATGGGGTGTTCTCCCTGGTGTCCTGACATTTATTTAACCCTCAATTAAGATCACTAAAACAGATTATCTGGTCGTTGCTGTTTGTGGGAGCTTGCTGTGCACAAATTGGCTGCCGTGTTTCTTACAACAGTGACTGCATGTCAGAAGTACTTCTTTGGCCGTAAAGCGCTTTGGGACGCCCTGAGGTCGCGAAAGGCGCTATAGAAATGCAAATTGTTCTTTCTATGGGGATGGTGGGCCACTCGCGGCAGGGCGGGGGCTGCTTTGAGGGATGGGGCATCGGGAACAGATCATGAGCCGCTGTGCTGAAGGAACAGAAGTGATTCTCTCACAGAAGCAAAGCAAGAGAGAGACAGCGGTGAAGCTGACAAAGGAATTGGATGATTTGAACCAATCACCGGCCACATCCTGCTGACAAACGCTTGTTTCTGCTGGGGTGACACACGCGAAGGCTCAACATTGCAGAAGGAAACTCGGCTTCAAGCTCCAGCAAACGGCCACCTGCAGCCGGGGGGGAGAGAGAGAGAGAGAGAGAGAAAGAGAGAGGGGGGAGAAAACATATGGTGAGTGTTTGCATTCACGGAATTCATTGGAGCGTTTGATTCCGAGGGGAGAAGTTCCAGCGAACAGAAACCGAATGTGCATTCCTCATTTCGAAATGAAATGAATGAGGGGCCGAGCTGTGAGCCGGGCTGTGCAGGAATGGTGAGTGAGACAGCCCGGTGCCTGGGTGCAGGAGCCACACAAAGGCTGAGCTCAGCACAGGGTCCCATTGTCTCACCCACTGCCGGCTCTTCCATTCAAACACCGACATTTCTGACCCTCTCAGCCGCCTGCAGCTCGCTTCCCCTCAGCGGAATGTTTGTGCAAGGGTCCGGCTCCAGTGATGGGGGTTGTTGTTGTTACACTCGGCGCTAGCTGTGGGGAGGCGCCTTCCACTGCGCCCCTTGCAAGTGATGCCCAGAGCGGGGCTGGTACTCGCAAACCTCGCTCTGCAGCACCCGCCAGGGTGGGACTGTGCAAAAAGGCAGGCCCGAGTACAGGCCAGTACCCGGCCCCACTGCCCGGCCTCACTGCCCCCCCCCCCCCTGCCCGGCCTCACTGCCCCCCCCCCCCTGCCCGGCCTCACTGCCCCCCCCCTGCCCGGCCTCACTGCCCCCCAACCCACTGTTCCCACTGCCCAACCTATTGCCCTAAGCCCACTGCACAACCCCCTCCCCCCTGCTGCCCCCCTGTCCCACTGACCACACAGCTGGCGGACCCCCTGGCCTCAGACCCGGGACATGAGTTGTGACGTGAACAGATTCACTAGCCGCCGTGTCGGCTCACACTTGTGCAAATTCTATTTGGGCAAAATGTGTAAAACAAACCTGCCGGCCACAGTGATAAAAGGGTTAGAACATGGACTGTGCGGGCCCCCGGAGGCTGAGCCGTGCATCAGTCTGTTACAGCCACACTGACAGACCGGGTTCAATCCCCGGGGTGGACTGGACTGAACCGAGCCCAGCCCGAGCAACGCTGCAATGGGCCTCCGTGTCTCTAGACCAGAGAGAGGGGCACATCAGCCCAGCGGGGAAAGCGTGTGTGGGTCTCGGGTTGGTGCTCGGCTGTGATGGCCCTCATGGTTCAATAGCCTGCCAACACTCACGTGAAGAGTGGGCACTAGGGTAGGGCAAAAGGCGGTGCAGCATCCCTGGAGCCCTGTAAAGCAACCAATGGTTTCAGGAGGGAATGGGAGATCAATACTGCAAGAGCTTCCCTCCCTGCCAAAGGCCCCTCTCCACACTGCCGCCACAAAGCAGCATTCCGTCAGTCCCACTGCGCCCTGCATGGGATCATGCACAGCACCCGCTCCCTTGCTTGGCTGGTTTAAAACCATTTCTCACTCCCATCTCTTGGCAGGAGTCTGCGTTGCTCACACCGGCTCAATGCCGAGCAGCTCTGTTGTCACTGGGTAATGTGAGCCTCCAAGCGTGTGCCCCGATACCTGGCTTGCTGCTGCAACCTGAGCACGACCCTCGGAGGCTCAGCTCCATCAGGAGCTGGGAAAGGGCTTCTGCACACACACTGCCTGCTACACGGTTAGTGCCGCCTGTCGCCCCCCCCCGGGCAACTTGTGCAGGGGTGTGGGTCTGCAATGTATATGGTTGTGTGCTGTATATATGGACGGGTGTGCGGAGTGTGACTATATAGGTGTGGACCAATATTCTGTCATTTATCTTTAGGCTGCAGGGCCCATTCACAAATCCGCCCATGTGCGATTATTTCAATTTCAAAAGCAGCTCACTGGTGGAGCGCTGCATGACCGCGCAGCTTAAAGGCAACATTGGCATAAACATGCAGTTTGTTTACATGCATGTGTATATGTACATGTAATTTGTGTATGCGTTGTGCATATACATGAATGCAGTGCTCATGGATGTACTTGTATGTTCATGTGCTGTGTGTGTGATTATGTACAGTGTGTATACATCTATATGCACATGCTAATGAGCATGTATATATGTATTGTCGAAATCTCGACCTCTGGGGGAAAAAATGACTCCGACACTTTCAGCTCCGGCAGAAGTTTCTTTAATTTACTTGCTAGCAAGAGGCAGGTTACACTCAGTCAATGGCTAAGTGAACACCTCCGAAATGGTACAGTTTCACGAGATATTTATACAGTAAAACCCAAGTTATGGCGCCTCCCTGTGTATTGGCTCTGTCTCACAGTCAGTGAATACAGATAAAGAGTTAATTACTACATCCTTGTCCTGACATGGTTTCCAGATATTTCCTTTTGTCAGGGTTATTAGTTGGCCAGCCGGCCATTACTCCATGAGAGTGTGGTAATGAGCTATTACCTGTCTTGCATTGTGTCAGGATTGTCCAGTTTCCTAGTCAAGTTATCTTTTTGCATCAAATGGATGAGGTCTCTACAAGAGATAATGGCTGGTGGTTTGAGTACTTCGAAAAGGGTGGGGTGGCATGGAACTGGTGTCGTATAGACAACAGGAGAGCACCATGGAGGGGGGGTACTTGTCTCAGCATGACTTGTCCCCTAGCTGTCTGATGGCTATCAGCCATCTCAAACCAGGTTTAGCTGTTTATGCAAGCCGACTGCTTTTATGCAGAAAGTTCTGGAAGGACCAGGACTCCATTTTGTTATATATATTGCAAAGGACACACAAATATCATGTGGTATCAGCTTAGATAAAAAATACATTTCCACAGTGTACAATATGTGTGGCTGTGCAGTGTGGTATGTGTGTTTGTGTATTATGTATATATGGTCCATTTGTACAGTGTACATGAGTGGAGTTTGTGTGTCTATCTAAATATGTATCTGTATAACATGTTTACATGTGTGTACCTCCATGTTTGTGACATGTGTGCAATAAATCTGTATTAGCACATATCCAGCATGTGTATACGTGTGTGAATGTGGCTGTGCATGTGGCTATGTATGTGTTTGCACGTGTGCATCTGCTGGTGAGTGTATGTGCATTGTATATGTGCAATCTCAGTGCGTATACAGTGAGTGTGGAAGAGACTGGGCTGGATGCAGTTTTTGGAGAGGAGTGCAGTGAGTGAGTGTCAGGTGCCTTATTCCAGTCATCTGTCAGTGCTGTGCCAAACTAGTTCAAAGACATCTTGGCCAGTGACATACCCACCTGACCCCAGCTCAGCCCCCATCTCCAGCAGCAGAGCCGGGATCTGCAGCGAGGGAGTTTTAAACCCCAGCGAACTAGCCACAAGGAAAGTCTCAGATCCCCAGCCTAGGAAAACTATTTTCAATCCATTCCCAAAAACACTTTGGGATCACTCCAACCACACTTTGGGATCACTTCAACTTTAAAGATAAAGATGTAATGATTATAGATACTGACCACTGCAGTTGTAGTTGAAGGCAATGTGATGTATCTCAATCGTGAAATTAATCTCTCCTCAAAATGGTGTGTCTGTTGAAGTGTGCAAACTCTTGCTAAACATCTCTTCGTAAACCGTGCAGGAAACGTGGTAAAATCAGGGCTTTCACCGTGAGTGTTAACTATAGTTTGTCCATTAGCGAGGGAGCCATTGTCAATATTAGTTATATTATATTATATTGCAGAAAGGAGTGTGGTATGTCAGATTATACTGCAGAGTGGAGTGTGGTACTGAATATTCGAGACCATATGGTGGAGGGGACAGTGGTATATCAGGATGTGTTACACTGTGGAAATGTACATGGTATATCAGTGAGACAGAGAGGAAGAGGAATCTGAATGAAGGATACCAGCACCCCAATCTGTGGGCTCGCATTCACTGGTCATGTGTGAGAGAGGCAGTATTCTGGTACTGGTCATCAATGTTGTGCTTACTGATCCTGGTACAAAGGACAGTGTCGGGGAGATTTCATAAACAGGCTGTCAAATGCATTACACGCAATACTGTTGAAGATAGAATGAAATCTATGCATTATAGCTGATTCGTACCTGGGGCCCAGCCAATCGGATTGTGCCTTTTCTGTGGTAACCTCTTTGGTCACCGATGGGTTCGGGCTAGTACAGGATTCCGGATCCCTGAGAAACTCTGCCTGTCTCTGGCTCTCTGCCTGGGAGAGGAGGTCCAGCCAGGGATCCTTGCTCCTGATCTCTATCCAGGCTTTGTGTAGGAAGGTCGGGCGAGGTGCTGATCTGAGGCAGCTGTGTTGCCCAATAGCCAGCTCCCACTCACTGTCCCAGTTCCCATGTGTGTGTGGTCACCTAGGGGAGGTGATGGAACCCGGGCTGGCACTGGTTGTATTAAAGAGGCTGTTACACTAAAATGTATACGCCTCTTTCTTGCAGCAAATTTTCCAGAGTTTCCCTGAAGCTCAGAGTTTATATCACACACCGACCGTGAAGCGTAAGCGAGCAATGATGTCGGAGAGTGATGAAAGGACACCCAGCCCCCGTTACAAGGGCAGACTATGTGGCAATTCAGAGGATACTGCTCCTTTTGCTCTTTGAATAGGCACATCAAGAACCAATTAGTGACTAAAAAATGTCATTAAAAAAACGCACAGCCCACTGACTGGGCCCTGGTAACAGACGTCCCTGTGAAAGGCCATTATGTCTGTTTTTGTACAGTTAGGAGGCCACAGTTGCATTTAGGAGACGTGGCTAGTATTATTTATTGCTGTCTGTATGCTAATCTCCCTCGGCTGCACCGCTTTAGGGCAGAAATATTTATCGGCTTTTCCTTTAGCGACAGGAGTGGTTGAGGTGAATAGCAGCGGTGCAGTTAAGGAGAAGCTGGATAAACACATGAGGGGGGAAAGGACTAGAAGGATATGCTGATAGGGTGAGATGGAGAGGGGAGGGAGGAGGCTCCTGTGGAGCACAAATACTGCCATCGACTAATTGGGCCGGGTGGCCTTTTTCTGTGCTGTTAATTCTAAAGGCTTACCAGTCTGTTCCCCCAGGCCGTTGCTGCAGTTTTGTTCAAGGGTGCAGTGGTGCCCCTCTCCCAGGAGGCCCCTCTCCCAGGGTGCTGTGGCACTCCTCTCCCAGGGTGCCCCTCTCCCAGAGTGCTTTGGGACCCCCCTCTCAGTGTGCTGCGATGCCCCTCTCAGTGTGCTGCGGTGCCCCTCTCCCAGTGTGCTGCGATATCTCGGGTACCAAGCCCACGATCTTCCATACATTTGAGTGGACAGAAGGTCACAAGCCAGGAGCGATTTTTCCCAATATGCGGTCCCGGTGGCTGAGGCCCCAGGTCTGGAGCACGCAGTCGGATGATGTACGCTTGAGGGTCAGTGGGCTGCGAGGCCGCGGAGAGTGCATTTATAACCAAGTCGTATCCCATCCTTCACCATAGAATCAGAGAAATTTACTGCATGGAAGGAGGCCATTTCGGCCCATCGTGTCCGCGCCGGCCGACAAAGGGCTATGCAGCCTAATCCCACTTTCTAGTTCTTGGTCCGTAGCCATGTAGGTTATGGCACTTCAAGTGCACATCCAAGTACTTTTTAAATGTGGTGAGGGTTTCTGCCTCTACCACCCTTTCAGGCAGCGAGTTCCAGACCCCCACCACTCTGGGTGAAGAATTTTCCACCTCCTACCAATTACTTTAAATCTATGCCCCCTGGTTGTTGACCCTGCTGCTAAGGGAAATAGGTCCTTTCTATCCATTCTATCCAGACCCCTCATAATTTTATACACCTCAATAAGGTCTCCCCTCAGACTCCTCTTTTCCAAAGAAAACAAACCCAGCCTATCCAATCTTTCCTTATAGTTAAAATTCTCCAGTCCAGGCAACATCCTCGTAAATCTCCTCTGTACCCTCTCTAGTGCAATCACATCTTTCCTGTAATGTGGTGACCGGACCTGCACGCAGTACTCCAGCTGTGGCCTAACTAGTGTTTTATACTTGCGTGTTAGATGTGGCTCAGTGGGTAGCACTCTTGACTCTGAGTCAGAAGGTCGTGGGTTCAAGTTCCACTCCAGGGACTTGAGCTCAGAATCCAGGCCAACACTCCTGTGCAGCACTGAGGGAGTGCTGCACTGTCAGAGGTGCTATCTTTCAGTTACAAAGTTAAACCGAGGCCTCTTCTGCCCTCTCAGGTTGACGTAAACATATCTCATGGCACTATTCAAAGAAGAGCAGGGGTGTTCTCCCTGATGTCCTGGTCAATATTTATCCCTCAACAAACATCACTAAATCTGGTCATTATCATAGAATTCAGCATAAAACATGAGTAAAGATCTGGATTCAATGCAAGTTGTGGTTGGAGCAGGAACGACCTGTAGTTGGGTCTGATGGGGATTCGCTGGTGGTATTTAATTTGGGGGCAGTAGCCTAGTCCTTGCACACCACTTGCCGATGAGAGCACAAGTTCCATTGAACTAGTAACAATGGTGTCTCCACAGATATTGAAAGTAGAGGTGATGGGTTTTCCCAGAACAAGATCCTTTGATCTCTGGGATGAGCCTCCTCTTGCTGCTGGTTTTAAGGGTCTTTTGTGAAATCATAAAAAAAGGCAAGTACAGATGAGGGAGGCCATTCGGACCATCTAGGTCATCCTTCCACAGAAACCTGCTCTTCCCCATCACTATCTCCACCTGCCCCTTGAATTATTGCAGAGTTTTTGCCTCCAGTATCGTACCCAGAGCCCATTGGTTACTCTGTGTGAAGTAAACTGCAGCTGTCCGAGAGAGCAGGCCAGTGGGGTAAGTTTTACATTATCACATTGCTGTTTGTGAGAGCATGATGTGTGCAAATTGGCTGCCACGTTGCCTACATTACAACAGTGACTATACTTCAAAAGAAGTACTTCATTGGCTGTAAAGCGCTTTAGGACGTCCAGAGGTCGTGAAGGGTTCCGAGTTTTGCGTATCACACTGCAAGGGTTCGCTGGTTCAGGAGTTGTGGCCAATCTTCTGTAACTTGGGGAGTCTCAGAGTCTAATTGTGGATCTCGTCCTGCCAGCACCCTGCGGCTCAGCACTGATCGAGGGGCGGCCGGCGGGGGGGCGGGGGTGTTGAACCTGGGATCTGGTGGTATTTATGGCCAAGATGACCAACTGCTTTAATGAACTGTCTGATTGTGCCCCTTCAAACGCTCCATCACTTTTGGGATTGCACAAGGCACTAACTGGTTAATTCTGACCTCTAAAGACAGAAGGAAGGTTTGTTGCCTCAGTCAAACGAGCTGTTTATACCATGTTAAATTTACATATGTGCTAAACACCTGCTTGTGTTGTGGGCCAAGCTGAGCGGTGTGAGCAGGATGGTTGGTGGTAATGCTCTTGCACACTGCTTTCCACATATCCCCTCCCACTCCATAAACCCAAGTATTCTGCAAATTACAACATAGGCAAACAGAATGAGTCAGCTCAGTTTAAACCAAGAAAGCAGGAACTTTACTGACAGCAGCAGTGTGCAAGTGTTTTTAGCTCTGAGGTTTATTCAGATGTTTACCGTGGGGCCTCGGGGACCAGGTATAAAGTTTCAACTCGCACTCCGGTTAATTTGCAGAGAGGTCAGTTCCGATTTTAATCTTTAACCTAACGCGTACGGCAGGAATGGGGCAAGTCTGGGCCTCGGCCTGTAACCGAACTCTGTCCCACCAGCCAGGTTAGTGTAAAATCCAAGCTCTGGGTCCTGATACTAGCCCATCACATTGTTCTGATTTAGGATTTATATACCGTTGAGGCAACAACACACAAGAATAGCTCTTTGCCAAACCCCCAGGCTCACAAAATTTAAACAGAACAACAGGTGACTACGATATAAGATCTCCTTATTTAAGGAGAAATATACTTGCATCAGAGAAGGTTCACAAGGTTGATTCCTGGGATAAAGGGGTTGTCTTATGAGGAACGGTTGGGCCGAAACTCATTGGAGTTTAGAAGAATGAGAGGTGATCTTATTGAAACATATAAGATTCTGAGGGGGCTTGACAAGGTAGATGCTGAGAGGATGTTTCCCCTCGTGGGGGAATCTAGAACTAGGGCTCGCACGTTTAAAACGGAGATGAAGAGGAATTTTTTCTCTTGGAGGGCCATGAATTCTTTACCCCAGAGAGCTGTGGAGGCTGGGTCATTGAATATATTTAAGGTGGAGATAGACAGATTTTTGAACGATAAGGGGAGTGAAGGGCTATGGGGAGCGGGCAGGGAAGTGGAGTTGAGGCCATGATCTTATTCAATGGCGGAGCAGGCTCGAGGGGCCAAATGGCCTACTCCAGCTCCTATTATGTTCTTATATAAGAAATATGAGCATCATTAGGACTGAGTTTCTTCCGGCCTTGTGGGTTGGATTAGCAAGGCAGGGGAGTGAAGGAAAGCCTCTGATCGTAGGGTAGGGTAGGGTGGAGTGGAGACCACAGGGTCTGAGGAGCAGAGGGTCCTGGCAGTGAGGGCAATCCAGAAGGATGGAGTGAGACCTCAGAGGGATTTGAAAACCAGGTGGATTCTTGAAGTTGGCTCACTAGGACAGAGGGAGCCAGAGGAGCTGGACAGTGATGGTGGTGAGTGCGTGGGAGGGGGGGGTTAGCCGGGCGGGGAGGGGGCTGAATTTGTGGGGGGGTGGGGGACAGGTGGGGAGGGGGGTGAGCGTGTAGGAGGGTGGTGAACGTGTGGGGAGGGGGGAGTGAGCGTGTAGGAGGGTGGTGAGCGTGTGGGGGGGGGGGGTGAGTGCGTAGGAGGGTGGTGAGCGTGTGTGGAGGGGGGGGGGGCGGGAAGGAGACGGGTGGGGGATGAGCGTGTGAGAGGCGGGTCGGACACAGAGTCCTGGAGTAGCGGAGATTTGTGAAGGGCAACGGTTGTCGAAGAGGGCATTTGAGAAATGGATCGTGGTGACGAAGCCAGCAGAGAGTGAGTTCGTGGGTTGAGAGGACAGTGTTACGGGGGTGGAAGGTTGGCAATGGATTGGAATTCAGCAACAAAAAGAGTAGAAGAATGAGATAAACTAGTGGGAGCAGTCTAAAATTAGGGATCATAAATATAAGATAGTCACTAGGGAATTGAGGGGAAACAAAGTGGTTAGATTGTGCAACTAGCTAGTCAAGTCAAAGAGCACAGATGCATTTAAGGGGAAGCTAAATAAGTGCATAAGGGAGAAAGGAATAGAAGGATATGCTGATAGGGTGGGAGGGAGCTTGTGTTAAGCATAAACACCAGCACGGACCAGGTGTGGCGAAGGGCCTGTTCCTGTGCTGTGAACTCTCTTGTAACGTATGCACATGAGTATGCTCACAGGTTTAATAGTTATAGAGCTGTTGCCAGGGTGTCCCTGGAGATGGAGTACGCAGTGTCCACCGGTACGCTCGCGGCCTTCCGCGAGAGGTGGGCGTTGGAGGGACTGGAGTGCATCATCACCCCCAGGAACATGATTTTGATTTAATTTGGTAAAGTTCCCACGTTAATTTGGAGTTATGGGTTCTAATGACCTTTTTTAAAAAAAAAAAAACAGGGGTACTTGATTTAAAGGTTCTTACAAAAGTAGTTGTAGAGCTGTTGCATTGTGAGTGGCTTAGCCAGTCACGTGATGTTCACAAGGCTCAATAAAACCCCAGTCAGTTGGATCTGGGTCATCCACAATGAGGCAGGTGGTTGTGAGCTTGGTGGATGAACTGATAATGTGTAGTGTGATTGTTAAACCTTTTGCTAATAAACTAACTAGTTCTTAATAGCAATGTGTTGCTATGAATTCTTAAGCAAAGAACCCAATTACATTACGGGGCCGAAGTTGACCCCCTCCATAAGCTCTAAGAGGCGGGAATGGAACGGAGAGGCCTTACCTACCGGGGGCGGACAGATGGGATGGGCCGACCCACCCAAAATTGCCCCCGGGCCGGAAGCGGCGGGAATGGGTTACCGCTCTACCCGTTTTCCCACCACACCAGGCACGCGCCAACCCTACACCGACCGGGGGGTCAGCGCATCTCCGTTTTATTTTTTTATTGTCGGTCGACTGCCCGATCGGGCCGACAGTTAATGCCCACGGGATCGGCCGGGCCACCAATAGGCAGCCCGACACTCCCTCTTGGTGCCAGGCTGCTGGCCCAGCCGAAACCCTCCCTGGTAGCCCAGTGTTTGCCACTAAAGTGGCTGCAGAGTTCGTAGCAGCCCTCCCCTTCAGCTGATGGGGGGGGGGGGGACGTTGTGATGCGTCGGCGCAGCGCTGACAACTCTGAACGACAGCCGTTCCGACCTGCTTCCATGGATTGGGGCGGAGAAACACTTTCAAAAACTGTAGGCAAGGCGGGGCTCAATTTCGGCCTCTACATCTATGTAATATGTAAAAATAGAGAGAGGATCTGCAGTGGCAGGCGAAGGGTTAATCCTGTATCAGGGTGCAGGATGCAGCAGTCTTTAATTTTAAGCTGAGATAGATGTTTTGGCACATTGCTGCACTTTTCATGGACCATGGGCTGGCATTCAGATAAGGTTGGGAACGCGGTCCATTACCATCAATGGACCGTGGAAGTCTGTGCACTAAAGATAGGTCATTATGTCTCTTTGTGGAGACACATGCTGAATTTTAGAATCTTGTTACTTTAACCCTTGCAATGCTGCAGCCGGGTTCACCCATCGGTGCTCTTGCAAAGCTGCGCACTATGCTGGTGACTTTTTAATCTCTGGCACCAACCGCTTCTCAATTTTGACTCGACTGGCGTGAGCTGCCCAAACGCAAGTGGGCAGAAATCCAATACCGATGAATCTTGCACAATGGGAGAAAGAAGGAGGCAAATGCTTAATGAATGATGTTGAACCAGCCAGAGGAGAGGCTATTGTAAAACAGTAACTAACAAAGCCAGCACAATGCTGAGCTATACTGCCCGATCAGTGGAGTGTGACCTGCCATGCTAAAGCTGTATTTCGCTCTGGCATCTTCAGCACAACATTCAGGGCCTGTCACCAAGATTCAATGGAAGGTTCAAGAGGCCAATCTCGTGCAGCACGAGACCTGAGTTATGAGAAAAGTTTTGGAAACATTGGGCTCTTTAGTCTTGAAAGGCAGTGAATGAGAGGGGACCTTGTAGATGTATGGAGGATACTGAATCGAATAGTATCCAGGTTAATTTGGAGCACTATTTCAAGGTAAACCATGACTACAGGACAAGGAGTCATAGGCACAAACTAGGAAGCATTTAAACAACAACAGCTTGCATTTTATACAGCGCCTTCAACATAGAATAATATCCCAAAGGGCACTACAGAGACAAGGTCAGAAAGATGAACCCCAAACCAAAGACTGAGACATTACGAAGGGTGACCAAAGGCTTGGCCAAAAAGGTAGGTTGTAAGAAAGGTCTTAAAGGAGTGGGGGGGGGGGGGTGGAGGGGCTTAAGGAGGGAGTTCCAGAGATGGGGCCCAGGCAACAGAAGGCACGACCACTAATGGTGGAACGAAGAGCCAGGAGGGAATGCAGAAGATGAACAGAGAGTTTGGGAGGGCTATAAGGCTGGAGAAGGCTACAGAGATAGGAACGGGGGTGAGACCAGGAAGGGGTTTAAACACAAGGATGAGAACTTTAAATTTGAGGTACTGGGAGATCAAGAAACATAAAACCAAAAGAGGTTTACAGCACAGAAAGAAGCAAGTAGGCCATGGTATCTCTGCTAGCTTTTGCTAGAGCAATCTGAAACTTCTCCCACTGACCTGTTTTCTCAGAGAGCTGCAGTTTACTTCACAGAATGACCAATACCTGCAATGGGCTCTCGGTACGATACTGGAGGCAAAAACTCTGCAATAATTCAAGGGGCAGTTGGAGATAGTGATGGGGAAGAGCAGGTTTCTGTGGCAGGATGACCTAGATGGGCCGAATAGCCTCCCTCATCTGTACTTGCCTTTCTTTATGATTTCACAAAAATCCCTTAAAACCAGCAGCAAGAGGAGGCTCATCCCAGAGATCAAAGGATCTTGTTCTGGGAAAACCCATCACCTCTACTTTCAATATCTGTGGAGACGCCATTGTTACTAGTTCAATGGAACTTGTGCTCTCATCGGCAAGTGGTGTGCAAGGACTAGGCTACTGTCCCCAAATTAAATACCACCAGCGAATCCCCATCAGACCCAACTACAGGTCGTTCCTGCCCCAACCACAAGAATACAGATCTTTACTCCCATTTCAAGCTGAATTCTGTCATTGTATCTCTTCCTCCCCCCCTGTCCCACCACCAAAAACTGTGAACACATACTAAACACACAGAACCTCCATTTACATACTGATCCTGGTCAGGCTTTGAGCTCCTCCTTGTAACCTCCTCCAGCCCTACCACAGTCTCAGATCTCTGCACTCCTCCAACTCTGGTCTCTTGCGCATCCCTGATTTTCGTCACTCCACCATTGGCTGCCTCGGCCCTAAGCTTTAGAATTTCCTCCCTAAATCTCTCCGCCTCTCCTCCTTTAAGACGCTTCTTAAAACATACCTCTTTCTTGTCCTAATATCTCCTTATGTGACTCTGTGTCAAACTTTGTTTGATAACGCTCCTGTAAAGTGCTTTTTGATGTTTTACTGAGTAAAAGGCGCTATATAAATGTAACCACTGAACATACATACACACTCACTCGCTTGTGCTCTTTCTCTCCCTGACCCAGGGGGGCTGATGACAGCTATGCTCCACCACTGAGATCAGTTAACGTAAACCGACAGGAAACCAGCCTGGGTCCTCCTGTGTGGTTCAGTGCAATTATCCGCTCGTAGCCGAACCATTCTGGATGGACACTGGATTGGCAGCTCCTTCGTGGTACATCGGAAGTTGATCACTGACTGGCAAAACTTTAAAAGGGAAAGTTGCAGGAGATGGACAGATCGAGGGCTGAATTCAGATGTCGTTTTGCACTGAGGGAAGCTCACTCTGGGGGGAAGGGGGCGGTAGAATGTTCCAAATGTCTCATTAGAGGCTGGAATTCATTTGGGAAATGTTTACTCTGATAAATAGCATACTCACATGGACTTGATTTAAACGGCAACAGGACATGGAAAATTACTCTGCAATTACTACAGTACAATCAGCTGGTAGAGTGCAAACAACACAGAGGCACCAGCGCCATAAATATCTATGTCAGCACAGACAACTGTAACAATGCACTGGTCCCGTGCTGCATGCCATCCAGCACAAAGCATAGTTACATCGAGCTCCACACCCAAACATCCAACTGATACACTCATAAAACCACAGGGTGGGCCGAGGGTTTCCGCACTCCCAATAACAACCCCCAACCCCAAACCCCACCTCCTCCCAACCCCAAACCCCACCTCCTCCCAACCCCAAACCCCACCTCCTCCCAACCCCAAACCCCACCTCCTCCCAACCCCAAACCCCACCTCCTCCCAACCCCAAACCCCACCTCCTCCCAACCCCAAACCCCACCTCCTCCCAACCCCAACCCCAAACCCCACTCACCCTATGCATCAAGCCTAAATTTTGCCTATTTCAGCCATCAATTGCAGCCCTAGCTACTCCAAATACTCACCCCTATAGTCTATTGACTCCAACCAATAACCACAGGTTCATTACTTTTAACCACAGGCCCGTGCCCTAGCAACCTTAAAATTCACCAATGGCAACCTGTCACCCCCTGGCCTCCAGTCCAACCAGTTGCCCAAGCTGCAACCACTCGAGTCACACACCCTAGCCACGCTCACTGCCACCAGTCTCTCCACTCACCGTCGCTCGGTGTGACAAGTGGACCTCGCCTTTACCTGCCCCGTCACTTCCTTGGGTTTTGACACTCTCGAAGGTTGATGCAATGATGTTATCATTGAGCATTGACATAAACATGTCCACTTGTGACCTCAATGACATTTAATCATTGATGGAGAGAGAACCTTCTCTCGGGAGATGACATGAATCAGGTATAGTCGGAGCTAACGCAAAGTAGACATGGTCTGAGGAAAAGAACGGGTTTGATGGGCCAAATGACCTTTTCTTGTCGAGTGCTTTCTTCTGTTTGGTGTTTGGAGAGAGAAAAGTCTGTAAACCTGTGGGTATGTTTGCCCTGACTTTATGTGCGAGTGCTGTATTTCACTCTGATTTATCCCAATATGCTGGTACCCATTTATAGAGCATCCCACACGTCTCCCGGCCAGGATACAGCCAACACCCCTGGGTTAAGAAGAAGAAACATCAGCCAGGGTTTCTACCTTTGATTGCTACCAAGCGGTTCTTGTTAGAAAGGTTACGTGTTTGGCTATTGAATGATAGCGAGATTGGGCCATCTATTGATACCCTCCCAGGCACCTTCAGCACTCGCGGGGAAATTTATAAAAAGGGTTTTCAAAAGCACACCCTATAAGAGCAAGGCAGGAACACTTGCCAAACTCCTTTGGTGGGTTATTGGTCACATGAGCAATTCAGATACCACTGCACAGCAAGCCACAGTGCTTTGAAAAAATAAGCTGCTGCCACCAAGACTTTGTATGACGGTAAACAGGAAACTGGTTTGAATTTGATAAGTTACAAGAAGATGACACAAAATGAAAAACACTGTTAGACAGAAAAGGAAGTAGATAAGTGACTTGGTGGAAACATGTTGTTGCAAGTGTATTATTACCTATTTAGGAAGTGCATTGCAATAGTGTTGCCTCAGAGTCACTCTTCTCAATTTTGTTATTTGATTTCAATGTCATTTTTTTTCCCTTAACGGGACATATTTTGAAGAACTTCTTGATTGTAAGTAAACTACTTGACTATAAATAAACGTAGAGAATTCTGGGGGAGTGCAGTCCTTCCAGAAATATTCTTGAGTTGCTTTATTTTTGAGTTGGCAAACCAGGGTATAATGTACAACTTTGCACTCCCCGGCACAGTCTCCTCCGCCTGCTGGGAAGGTACATCAGCAATTCCGGAGCGGAGGGTCACTGAGTCTCGAAGGGTCTTCTGTCTCTGGTTCAGCATCACCTTGGTTAAAGGGGGAGAAAATTGAGCCAGGTTTCCCAGCCGATGGCTGCCCAGTGACCCCTGTCAGAAAGAGCACGTGTGTGTAGAGGACAGGATCGGGCTCGACTCCTTGCTTTCCAGCCCCCCAAACCCCCCCACCTTGGCTTTACGATGAGCATGTTCTTGCATAAAGTACAGAAAGATTTTGCATTCATAAACTGCAGCCTCGGAACCAAAAGCTTTACCGTCATAGAAATAATTTGAAGTGTAATGTAAGGAAACGCGGCAGCCAATTTGCGCACAGCAAGCTCCCACAATGTGATAATGACCGGATAATCTGTTTTAGTGATCTTGGTTGAGGGATAAATACTGGCCAGAACACCGGGGTGAACTCCCCTGCCCTTCTTTGAAATCAACTTCAGAGAGCAGATAAGGCCTCTGTTTAACATCGGGTGGGGGGGACTGGTGTGGGGGTGGGGGGGGCGTGGGGAGACTGGTGTCGGGGTGGGGGGGGGGAGTGGGGGGACTGGTGACTGGGTGGGGGAGGGAAGTGGAGGAGACTGGTGTCGGCGGGGTGGGTGGGCAATAAGGGGCTGGTATCAGGGAGAGGGTACACATTATATTCAGCACTTACCCAAGGATGTTAACTTTCAGCAGAGATAAATGCAGGATTTTTGCCAAAAACTAGATTGGAAAAGCAATAAAAAGGCTTTGATCAGGAGGTCTGTGGACGTGTTACAAAACTCTTCCAATTTCAGTGTACAGAGAATACTAGTAACACAGAATTGGCAGCGATTCTGCCCACAACTGCCGTAATGTGCAGGTATCTAAGAGGCTTTATGCAAAACATATGCTCGAAACCCAATTAACATTCTTAGTAAGATGCAAATTCTTGAGATATTTTGCCTCTTATTCGATTTTGAAAGGGTTACATTTATACGTTTATGTTCTGAAGCGAATCTGCACTGCTGGGTGCAGGTTTAGATTAAGCACCAGTTTTAACTTCCTGGTCTATTCTGCATAGTCAGCCTCCTGTCCGTAATTTCGGGATAAGGGATCGCCATTTAGGACTGCGATGAGGAAAAATTTCTTCACTCAGATGGTGGTGAATCTTTGCAATTCTCTACCCTCGACGGCTGTGGAGGCTCAGTCTTTTGAGTATATTCAAGACACAGATCGATAGATTTTTGGATATTAAGGGATATGGGAAAAGTGCAGGAAGGTGCAGTTAAGGTTGAAGATCAGCCATGATCTCACTGAATGGTGGAGCAGGCTCAAGGGGCCAAATGGCCTACTCCTGCTCCTTATTCTTATGTTCTTGTGATTAACCGAAGGAACGCTCCCCGGCACTCGGGTAAGTTGGAAAGGAGGTCCGAGGAGCCCAGACAAGGAAGTCTAAACTTCCCTTGTGGGGCCTGGACAGCCTCTCTTGTTGGTAAACTCACTTACCTTCTCACTCGGTGGTGTGGCCACTACGGCCTCCCTGCGCAGGCCTCTGGTTCAAACAGCAGTCAGGCCCTGATGTCATCGGAGCCCGTTCTGTCTTCCGTCTGGTTGTCCTCCTGGCCTGGGGTTGCCAATGTTCCAGGATTATCCTGGCATCTCCAGGAATTGATGATTTAAAGTAATTGGTAGAAGGATTAGAGGGAAGTTGAGGAGAAATGTCTTCACCGCACTTTCCCCATATCTCTTCAATCCCTTCATATCCAAAAATTAATTGATCTCTGTCTTGAATATACTCAAAGACTGAGCCTCCACAGCCCTCTGGGGTAGAGTAAAGGTGGTAATGGCAGAAACCCTCACCACATTTAAAAAGTACTTGGATGTGCACTTGAAGTGCCATAACCTACAGGGTTACAGACCAAGAGCTGGAAAGTGGGATTAGGCTGGTTAGCTCTTGGCCGGCTGGCATGGACACGATGGGCTGAATGGCCTCCTTCTGTGCTGTAAATTTCTCTGATTCTCTGAATCTCCTGGACTGTCCTGTGAGCATACCCAGGGGAAATATCATGGAGGTATTTTTTTTTAAATTGTGCGTTTTTTCCTCAATTTGTTTCAACACTATTGAGATTCCTCTGTCACTGTTGCTCTAAGCATGCCAGACTCAATGGTAGCACTCTCGCCTCTGAGTCAGAAGTTATGGGATTGTGGAGTCCCATTCCTGGGATGAGCACAGAATCGAGGCTGATACTCCAGTGCAGTACTGAGGAAGTGCTGCACAGTCGGAGGTGCTGTCTTTCAGATGAGATGTTACATGTGTATATATAACGTTACATCGAGCCTATAGCACAGCAACAGGCCATTCGGCCCAACTGGTCGATGTCGCCATTTATGCCCTACACGAGCCTCTTCCCACCCTTCTTCATCTAACCCATCAGAATTTCCTTCTGTTCCTTTCTCCCTCACCTAACTTCCCCTTAAATGCATTTATGGTATTAATTATTATACATTAAACTGAGGTCCCGTCTGCTCTCTCAGATGGACGTAAAAGATCCCACAGCACTATTTCGAAGAAGAGCAGGGGAGTTATCCCCGGTGTCTTTGCTAATATCTATCCCTCAAGTGACATCTCTAAAACAGATTTTCAGGTCATTTCTCTCATTGCTGTTTATGGGAGCTTGCTGTGTGCAAATTGGCTGCTGCATTTCCCACATTACAACAGTGACTACACTTCACTGTTTGTGAAGCGTTTTGGGATGCCTCGAGGTTGTGAATGACACTATATAAATGCAAGTCTTTTTCATTTTCCTTGTCTGTGAGGTGGTGCAGCATGACTCAAAAGGCCAAACCAGCAACAGCCTGGGCCAGTGCTGATTATAATCAGCCCGTGTACCACAGACTAGATGTTTAGAAGCAGCAATCGTAATAAGTCAAACACGACTGAGATTGCGGTGGCCAATAACGGAGTATTTTTAATTTGTTCTTGTAGGCAAGGCAGTGTTTCTTGCCCAGCCCTGGTGTGGGGCTGGAGTCACATGTAGGCCATACTGGGGAGGGGTAATGGGCTCCCTTCCCTGAGGAACATTAGTCAATCAATTTGGCTTTTAGACATTCTGGTCATTGTTTTTAATTCTGATGCCAGCCCACAAATGTCCAGATTTATTTTATTCCGTTTGACAACTTGTGGAGGTGGATTTGAACTCTGGGTTGTGTCCAGTACCTATTCCCACTGCACTGATAGCGTGTTCCTTCAATCAATAGCTGGAGCAAGGCCAGGTCACCACAGAAACACAGCACCACACCGTCAGAGGGACAGGACACAGCCCCCTCTCTGTCTGTCTCTGTCATTCTCTCTCTCTCTCTCTTGCGCGCTCTCTCTATCACTGTTACACTCTCTCTCTCTCTCTCTCTCTCTCTCTGTTACTCTGTCTCGCGCGCTCTCTCTCTCTCTCTCTATCTCTGTCGCACGCTCTAGCTCTCTGTCCCTGTCTCTGTCCTGTGCCTATCAAATGGAACAATAGTAGAATCGGTGACCATCATCACGAGTTCCTCGCTGACTCATCTCTCCCCCCAATTCCCCTAAAAAGAAAACGAAGCAGAATTTCACTGAGAGAGATCTGGGACTCAGACAGTCACAGACTGGACAACTTCTGCTTCTCCCCACAGCAGGGTCACAGACCTGAGTTGGTTTCTGCACCTCGGTTTATATGCCAGAGATCGGGACACACATCCTTATGGAGACATACATATATGAGTATGTGTAAGGAAAGATGGGTGCACTTGCAGTGACAAAACTATAGTATATTTAAAAAGCTAGGTGAAGGTTCAAAGTGGATAGTGCAGAACAGGCTGCAGGTGTATGGAGAAAGAGGGGGGAGGGAACTGGGGAGCTCCACCAAAGAGGCACAGGCACGATGGGCCGAATGGTGGCCTCCTGTCGTGTAAGCTTCTTTGTATTGCATGGGGAGGGAGGAATAGCATCGATCTGACTATTATATGCAGTAACACTGTAATGTTGTTGTTCCCGAATGCAGTTACGATCTTGTGACAGCCAGGGCCGGATTTTCAGCGTGCGCCTGTTGTAGAAAGCGCCTGATTTTTATCTCAGTGAGTAGGCGGGTAGCATGGTGGTGGGTCCATTCTCTACAGCAGGCAGTTGTACACCCGACAGCAAGTTATAAATCCCCCACGGATAGGCTTGCATCAAGAAGGGCCTGCAGCCCTTTCGATGTCACCCTTACAGAACCCCAGTCCCACTGCCTGTACCTGAGCTCCACGGAATCTGAAGCCAGGCAGAGCATTGGTATTCTGGTCATGAATCAAACATGCCGTCAGCTGTAAAACTGCATCACATTAGTCACATAACTGATCTGGACCTGACTCTAACCATAACATGCAGTTCTAATGGAACATTCCCATCTCCTTCCATTATACAGGGGTCCTGGTCCAACCATAACATCTCCCGGCTTCTTGCGGGGCTCAGCTGTATTTATTTAAGGATCGGGCACTAGGAAGGCTGATTTATTTTACCAGGGGCGGTGGGCTTATGGGGTGTTCCTTCACCAGTATCTGACGCCCAGCTTGGGGAGGGGCGTAGAGCCTCCCTCTCTCTCTCACACACACAGATACACACATGCTCAGGTTACCCAGTGAGCAGAGTTGTCTGGCCAGCTTGGTTCCCACTGGACTCGAGCCCACAGAATCAAACTATCCCATAATTCACAACAGGCACCAGAAATGCATTTTGGAACGTGCCTGTTTGGATGTTTTTAGCCCCAAGCCATTTCAGTTAGGGCACAGAGACATAAACAGGCTGTTTATGAAGAGTCAGCCTGTCTCTCAGGGTTTGCTGAGGCTGTGACTGCCTTGGCAATTGGTATCTTTTGTTCCCTTTCACAGCAGTCACGGTACAGTGCCCTTGACCCAATGCTCCTTAACCCTCGCAGTGCTGCTCTCCCTCTGCAGACCGTGAAATGTTCGCTCTGCGTCTCATACAATCATAGTTCGAACTGCTTAATGATGCAAAAGGGAATTGGGGAAAAATGCAGACAGGAAGCAATCTGGTCTGTACCTGCACAGAGCGGGAAGGGACATTTGCTGACCTGTGCTGGGTTAACTCGATCAGCTCCGCTGGGCAGGCCACATTGTCCGCATGCCCGACACAAGACTCCCAAAACAAGCGCTCTACTCGAAACTCCTACACGGCAAGCGGGCCCCAGGTGGGCAGAGGAAACGTTACAAGGACACCCTCAAAGCCTCCCTGATAAAGTGCAACATCCCCACCGACACCTGGGAGTCTCTGGCCAAAGACCGCCCTAAGTGGAGGAAGTGCATCCGGGAGGGCGCTGAGCACCTCGAGTCTCATCGCCGAGTGCATGCAGAAAACAAGCGCAGGCAGCGGAAGGAGCATGCGGCAAACCTGTCCCACCCTCCCCTGCCCTCAACGACTGTCTGCCCCACCTGTGACAGGGACTGTGGTTCTCGTATTGGACTGTTCAGCCATCTAAGGACTCATTTTTAGAGGGAAACAAGTCTTCCTCGATTCCAAGGGACTGCCTATGATGATGATGGGCTGGGCCGGGTGAGCTGGGCTGGGTTGGGCCGGGTGAGCTGGGCTGGGCTGGGCCAGGCCGGGTGAGCTGGGTTGGGTCGGGTAAGCTGGGCTGGGTTGGGCCGGGTGAGCTGGGCTGGGCTGGGCCAGGCCGGGTGAGCTGGGTTGGGCCGGGTAAGCTGGGCTGGGACGGGCTGGGTGAGCTGGGTTGGGCCAGGTTAGCCGGGCCAGGCAGGGGGACAGTAAGTGTGCTGTGATTGAAACGAGTGCACTGGTAGAATGAGAAAGGAAATGGCGGCTCAGGGTACCTGCTCCTGATTGCAACCCAGTGATTTGTCCATGTGTGGAGGATGGGACTTGACTCTGAACCTCCCTCACCATCGCTGCTGCTGCCTTTTAGCCAGTGCAACTATGGTAAATGGATTAATATTTATAGGAAGAAGAGGGATACAGTGGGCTAGCGTTGTGTGAAGATGTGAGGACCACCACAGCTGAGCTTAATCCAACATTCCCATCTGCGCCTCCCAGTCGGATTCCGTAGATAGTGATCTGGAACAGGAACCCTGGCCAGGGGAATCGAGAGCGAATGTAACACCTTGTCACTGCCTGTTATCTGGATCAGCGCTTCCTCATTTATAAAACACTGAAAGACTAAAGGTTGGTGGGAGAAGGCAAGCCGTTGACATGAGCCTCGGGCCATGGGAATGCTGAGTTGTGGACAGTTAATGTGGGCAGTGGTTGTGTGGGGCAGTGTTAAACCAGCTTTGTGACTCCTGTCTCTGTCTGCTGCAACTTGCAACCAGTCTGTAATCTGAGCTGTTATTTTCTGTTGCAGATGCAGAGAGGCTGTTATTAGGAGAACTGAACTCTTGACAAATATATCCGCTTCATACCTCAACTGAATCTCAGGAAAAGGGAAAAACATGGTATGTATCTGTTATGTATGTATTAACTCGATAGACTGAATACTGTAACATAGGAACAAACCTGGCTCTGCTTTATTAGGGCCTAAAGTGATTACCTTACATGATGTCTTGCCTTTTATACCTGGCCTGCACACATGTGCAGATAGCCCAATGGCCTCCGACAGTGGCGCCACCTGGTGTCTAGTAACCCCAAGCATACATACATGACAATATCCCCCTTTAAAATATTAGTAACAGTCTTTTTATAAATTGAGACGCTCCAGGGCTTTCCGCTCCCGAGTTGATCGTCTCAGTTCAACTCCAGCTTTGGGCGAGCGTTCAGAGTCTGTTATGACTGGGGACTGGGTAGCCGATTTGATGTGAGTGGCAATGGACAAGTGTTCTGAACTACTATAAACCAGGCTTTGGAGTTTCCTGGCTGTAAAACCGATTCGGTGTGGGATTTGAAGAAGTTCTGAAATCATCTGATCGAGGAAGGAAAATAAAATACACAATACAAAAATAAGAGGTTTGGTTTTAAAGATATATGGGAAGTAAATATAAATCATTAGTTACATAGCACTCTCTGGGCACAAGATTACAGCTCTCTGCACCCAAGTTGTAAAAATTAAATTATCCCTTCTTTATGGAATGGATTCTTGTTTTTCTTTCTCTGCAGTAGTTATCTACACACTTAGAACTCATTGTGTCTTACTAAGTCCTCCCCAAAGTCTCTGGCTTGGCTCCCCACAAACAGGTCGTACTTTTTGACGACGACTTCTTTCAAGAGTTTTCCATCCTTGTTTTCATCAGATTCGTAGACAAGATGGCGGGCCTTGGCATGGTCATAGTCAGCCGGCAGGATCCAGTCTTTGGTTTCGTCCTTGTCCATTTTGCCATCTATGTTGCGGTCTCTGAACTCAGTGAATTGCTCTCACTCAGTTTTCACCCACTTGGGCTCATGGCCATCTCTGTCCGCAGTGTACATATCACCAATATACTCCTCCAGATCAATGAAGCCAGCTCCATTCTTATCAATGTATACCTGGCCTGCTACCTTCAGGGATCTGTGGACATTAATAGCAGACTTGCCTCCCAGATCTCTCTGCTTTCACTTAATTTCTGTTCGGCATTTCTTCCTCTAACTGTGGCAAAGAATGACAAGTATTCAAATTCATTTTTGAAGCTTTATAAAGGCCGAAGCAATATCTGTCCCCTACCCAAGAACATAGGAACAAGAGGAGGCCAGTCAGCCTCAAACCTGTTATGACTGATCTGTATCTCAACTCCAGTTACTTACTTTTACTCCATAATCCTTCGATGTCCGGACCCAACAAAAATCTGTCAATCTCCGTTTTGAAAGCTCCAATTGTCCCCAGCATTCACAGTCTTGTGGAGTGGAGTGGAGTGTCACAAATTTCTACTATCCTTTGTGTCAAAAAATGCTTCCTAATCTTGCTACTAAATGGCCGAGCTCTAATTATAAGGTGATTTCCCCCTTGTCCTGGATTTCCCCACCAGAGGAAATAGTCTCTATCTACCCTGTTGAAACCCTGTTATCATTTTAAACATCTCAGTGAGATCATCCTGCAACCATGTAAACTCAAGGGATTGCAAATCAAGTTTATGCAATCTGTCCTCACAAATTAACCGTTTAAGGGCACAATCCCTGTGAATTTGAGCAGGTTTTGTCTATTGTCCATTGGTTCGATGCTGGTCCAGTCTAAAGCTGAGCCAAGATGTGGGCGAGCTTGGGCCACACAGCCACTCCCACTACAGATTTTGCCAGTCACACAAAAAGCTCCACTTTATTTGCCTAAATGCAGCTCTGTTTCCTTCCAGCTGCCTTCACTTTTCTCCCACCCTTCCCCCATTTTGCTTTCACTCCCATCTTTCACTAACCTTTGAATAACTGCCAATCCTCTCGGTTTCCTATTAACTTCTATATTTTAAAATAGATTGAGTATTTCTGACTATTGCACATCTCTTAACAACATTGCTGCAATTAGCAGCCTCTTCTAATTATTTACTGTCCGTTTCCTCTCCACGCTTAACCCTCTTTAAACCTAGTTCCCTCCCGCCTGCCCACGCCCTCCCCATCTTAATTTTACAAACTTGAATCCCCCAGCCACTTTACACATTTTCAATCTGTGTGCACTCCTCCTCAGGCTCATATTTGACTTATTTGATGTCTCAGAAAATGTAATGGTAACAGCAGAAAATGTTCTTGGATTGGATGCATACAACGATGTAGAGAGCCGCCTTCAGAGGAAGCTGGCTCAAAACTTTCAACATAGAGTAAAAGCACTTTTACAGAGAACATGCGAACAACAGGAAATAGAAAGTGAAAAATATCGGAAAACCACTTCAGAGAGTGAAGACAATTTTTGTTATTTCTGAAAGAGTGGCAAAACTCACACATCTGGTTATGTTACAAACCCAGAGAACATAGAAACATAGAAATTTACTGCGCAGAAGGAGGCTATTTCGGCCCATCGTGTCCGCGCCGGCCGACAAAGAGCCGCACGGCCCTTGGTCAGCAGCCCTGAAGGTTACATATAAATCTATGAACAATGGTGGACAGGTAAAGAGCACCCAGCCCAACCAGACAACAGTGACACCCCTTATACTGAAACATTCTACACTCCACCCCAACCGGAGCCATGTGATCGCCTGGGAGAGGCAAAAACCAGATAACAACCCAGGCCAATTGGGGGAAAAAATCTGGGAAAATTTCTCTCCAACCCATCCAGGCGATCGAAACTAGTCTAGGAGATCATCCTGGCCGTATTTGATTCCCTGAAGTACTTACCATCGTAACTGTGCCAGCCAACAAGAGGTTATCCAGTCTAATCCCACTTACCAGCTCTAGGTCCGTAACCCTGCAGGTTATGGCAAGTGCCCATCCAAGCACCTTTTAAATGTGAATGGGGGTTACTGCATCCACCATCCTTCCAGGCAACGAGTTCCAGTTTCCCACAACCCT
This sequence comes from Pristiophorus japonicus, assembly GCF_044704955.1. NCBI lineage: Eukaryota > Metazoa > Chordata > Chondrichthyes > Pristiophoridae > Pristiophorus > Pristiophorus japonicus. The sequence goes on from NC_091997.1 coordinate 54,072,670, forward strand.
CTGCATAAAGAAGCCCTCCCTCAATTCCCCTCTAAATCTTCCACCAACCACTGTAAAACTAAGCCCCCTCATAATAGACCCCTCCACCAATGGAAATAGTCCCTTACTATCCACTATGTTCAGGCCCCTCAATATTTTGTACACCTCAATGAGGTCTCCTCTCAATCTCCTCTGCTCCAATGAGAACAAACCAGCCTATCCAATCTGGCCTCATAGCTAAGATTCTCCATTCCAGGCAGCATCCTAGTAAATCTCCTCTGCACCCTGCAATCACATCCTTCCTATAATATGGCGACCAGAACTGCACGCAGTACTCCAGCTGTGGCCTAACCAGATTATTATATAATTTAAGCATAACTTCCCTGCTGTTATATTTTATGCCTCAGCCAATAAAGGCAAGCATTCTGTATGCCTTCTTAACCACTTTATCCACCTGGCCTCCTTTCAGGGATCTGTGGACAAGCACTCCAAGGTCCCTTTGTTCATCTACACTATTAAGTGGCCTACCGCTTAATGTGTAAACCCTTTCCTTATTAGCCTTCCCCAAATGCATTACTTCACATTTCTCTGAATTAAATTCCATTTGCCACTGCTCTGCCCACATGACCAGTAGATTGATATCCTCCTGCAGCCCATGACTTTCCTAGGAACCAACTAGGGGGGAGGCCATCTTAGACTGGGTGTTGTGTAATGAGAGACGATTAATTAGCAATCTCGTTGTGCGAGGCCCCTTGGGGAAGAGTGACCATAATATGGTGGAATTCTACATTAGGATGGAGAATGAAACAGTTAATTCAGAGACCATGGTCCAGAACTGGAAGAAGGGTAACTTTGAAGGTATGAGGCGTGAATTGGCTAGGATAGATTGGCGAATGATACTTAAGGGTTTGACAGTGTATGGGCAATGGCAGACATTTAGAGACTGCATGGATGAACTACAACAATTGTACATCCCTGTCTGGCGAAAAAATAAAAAAGGGAAGGTGGCTCAACCGTGGCTATCAAGGGAAATCAGGGATAGTATTAAAGCCAAGGAAGTGACATACAAATTGACCAGAAATAGCAGCGAACCCGGAGACTGGGAGAAATGTAGAACTCAGCAGAGGAGGACAAAGGGTTTGATTAGGGCAGGGAAAATAGAGTACGAGAGGAAGCTTGCAGGGAACATTAAAATGGACTGCAAAAGCTTCGATAGATATGTAAAGAGAAAAAGATTAGTAAAGACAAATGTAGGTCCCCTGCAGTCAGAATCAGGGGAAGTCATAACTGGGAACAAAAAAATGGCAGACCAATTGAACAAGTACTTTGGTTCGGTATTCACTAAAGGAGGACACAAACAACCTTCCGGATATAAAAGGGGTCAGAGGGTCTTGTAAGAAGGAGGAACTGAGGGAAATCCTTATTAGTTGGGAAATTGTGTTGGGGAAATTGATGGGATTGAAGGCCGATAAATCCCCAGCCCCTGATGGTCTGTATCCCAGAGTACTTAAGGAGGTGGCCTTGGAAATAGCAGATGCATTGATAGTCATTTTCCAACATTCCATAGACTCTGGATCAGTTCCTATGGAATGGAGGGTAGCCAATGTAACCCCACTTTTTTTAAAAAAGGAGGGAGAGAGAAAACGGAATTATAGACTGGTCTGCCTGACATCGGTAGTGGGTAAAATGGGTAAAATGATGGAATCAATTATTAAGGATGTCATAGCAACGCATTTGGAAAGAGGTGACCTGATAGGTCTAAGTCAGCATGGATTTGTGAAAGGGAAATCATGCTTGACAAATCTTCTGGAATTTTTTGAGGATGTTTCCAGCAGAGTGGACAAGGGAGAACCAGTTGATGTGGTGTATTTGGACTTTCAGAAGGCTTTCGACAAGGTCCCACACAAGAGATTAATGTGCAAAGTTAAAGCACATGGGATTGGGGGTAGTGTGCTGACATGGATTGAGAACTGGTTGGCAGACAGGAAGCAAAGAGTAGGAGTAAATGGGTCCTTTTCAGAATGGCGGGCAGTGACTAGTGGGGTACCGCAAGGTTCTGTGCTGGGGCCCCAGCTGTTTACACTGTGCATTAATGATTTAGACGAGGGGATTAAATGTAGTATCTCCAAATTTGCGGATGATACTAAATTGGGTGGCAGTGTGAGCTGCGAGGAGGATGCTATGAGGTTGCAGAGTGACTTGGATAGGTTAGGTGAGTGGGCAAATGCATGGCAGATGAAGTATAATGTGGATAAATGTGAGGTTATCCACTTTGGTTGTAAAAACAGAGAGACAGACTATTATCTGAATGGTGACAGATTAGAAAAAGGGGAGGTGCAACAAGACATGGTACATCAGTCATTGAAGGTTGGCATGCAGGTACAGCAGGCGGTTAAGAAAGCAAATGGCATGTTGGCCTTCATAGCGAGGGGATTTGAGTACAGGGGTAGGGAGTTGTACAGGGCCTTGGTGAGGCCACACCTGGAGTATTGTGTACAGTTTTGGTCTCCTAATTTGAGGAAGGACATTCTTGCTATTGAGGGAGTGCAGCGAAGATTCACCAGACTGATTCCCAGGATGGTGGGACTGACCTATCAAGAAAGACTGGATCAACTGGGCTTGTATTCACTGGCGTTCAGAAGAATGAGAGGGGATCTCATAGAAACGTTTAAAATTCTGATGGGTTTAGACAGGTTAGATGCAGGCAGAATGTTCCCAATGCTGGGGAAGTCCAGAACCAGGGGTCACAGTCTAAGGATAAGGGGTAAGCCATTTAGGACCGAGATGAGGAGAAACTTCTTCACCCAGAGAGTGGTGAACCTGTGGAATTCTCTACCACAGAAAGTTGTTGAGGCCAATTCACTAAATACATTCAAAAAGGAGTTGGATGTAGTCCTTACTACTAGGGGGATCAAGGGGTATGGTGAGAAAGCAGGAAGTTGCATGTTCAGCCATGAACTCATTGAATTGCGGTGCAGGCTCGAAGGACAGAATGGCCTACTCCTGCACCTATTTTCTATGTTTCTATGTTTCTCCTTAACTTAGCAAAGTTAGCTTTTCCCCAATTTGGGACTTTTATTCCTGGTATCCTTGTCCTTATCCATAACCAACTTGAATCTGACTGAATTATGGTCACTGGCCCCCAAGTGCTCTCCCACTAATACCCTTTGAACCTGCCCAGCTTCATTCCCCAAAACTAAATCCAAAACTGCCTCCTCTCATGTTGGGCTTGTTACATACTGACTAAAAAAGTTCTCTTGAATGCATGTTAAGAATTCCGCACCCTATATATCTTTCACACTATATTTGTCCCAATCAATATTAGGATAGTTCAAATCCCCTACTATTGCTGCCCTATGGCTTTTGGACTTCACAGAAATTTGCCGACATATTTGCTCCTCTATCTCCTACTGTTTGGGGGTCTATAGTAAACGCCCAGCAGTGTGATCGCCCCTTTTTTTGTTTTTCAGTTTGACCCATATGGCCTCATTTGATCCCTCTAACATATCATCCCTCCTCACAGCTGTAATATTTTCTTTAATCAGTACCGCAACCCCCCCCCCCCAACTCTTTTTACCCCCCTCTCTGTCTTGTCTAAAAATCCTGTAACCAGGAATATTGATCTGTCAAACCTGGCCCTCTTTCAGCCATGTCTCTGTAATGGCTATAATGTCATACTCCCAAGTGTCTACCTGTGCTCTTAGCTCATCCGTCTTATTCGCTATACTCCTTGCATTAAAGTATATACCCTTCAGCACAGGAAGACCTCTTTGCTTACTACTTACTAACCCTTGTTTCTTCTGTCTTACAGAATCATTTTCTAAATTCTTGCTATTCCAATTTAAGCCTTACTTCCTTCCCTATTGAATTTGTTCTCGGGTTTCCATCCCCCTGCCAAGCTAGTTTAAATTCTCCCCAACAACACTAGCAAAACTCACGCGAAGATATTGATCCCGGCGCTGTTGAGGTGAAACCCGTCCGGTTTGTACAGGTCCCATCTCCCCCAGAAGCAGTCCCAATGCCACAGGATTTTAAAGCCCTCCCCCCTGCACCAACTCCAAACATGAGTTCATCCTCTCCATCCTTCTATTCTGACACTCATTAGCACCAGTAGTAACCTGGAGATTACTACCTTTGAGGTCCTATCCTTTAATTTCTCTCCTAGCTCCTTAAATTCTGCCTGCAGGACCACATCCCTCTGTGTACCTATGTCATTGGTCCCGATATGGACCACGACCTCTAGCTGCTTACCCTCTCTCTTCCGCCCCCCAGGGTCGGGGGTCGGGGCAGCTCAGGTCGGGGGTTGGGGCCGCTCAGCGATCGAATTTTAATCCGTCCGACTGGTAAGAAACTAAATTGTCAAAAGGAACAAAGGGATCTGGAAATTCAGATGCTTAAACCGCTAAAATTGGAACCTACCCAACCAACGCATAAGACTCATTTAAAGCAATAATGCATAATTCACAACGATAATACTTTCCCTGAAGAATAAAATCCCCACAGGATAAATGGTCCAACCGTGGCTAACTAGAGAAGTTAAAGATAGTATTAGATTAAAGGAAGAGGCTGTTAATGTTGCCAAAAAGAGTAGTAAGCTTGAGGATTGGGAGGATTTTAGAGTTCAGCAAAGGAGAGCCAAAAAATTAATAGAGAGAGGAAAGAGAATACGAGAGTAATCTAGCGAGAGACATCAAAACAGACTCTCAAAGCTTCTATAGGTATGTAAAAAGGAAGAGATTAGAAAAAGTAAACATGGGTCCCTTACAGGCAGAGACAGGAGAAATTATAATGGGAAATAAGGAAATGGCAGAGACATTGAACACATACTTTGTATCTCTTCATGGAAGAAGACATAAAAAACATTCCGGAAATAATGGGGAACCAAGGTTCTAGTGAGAATGAGGAATTTAAAGAAATTTGTACGAGTAAATAAATAGTGCTGGAGAAATTAATGGGACTAAAAGCTGAGGAATAATCAAGTCAGTTTTCGGGTTGGCGGGCTGTAACTAGTGGGGTACTGCAAGGATCAGTGCTGGGGCCTCAGCTATTTACAGTCTATTAATGAATTAGATGGGGAGACCAAGTGTAATGTATCCAAGTTTGCTGACTAAACAAAGCTAAGTGGGAAAGTAAGTTGTGAGGAGGATGCAAAGGGATATAGACAGGTTAAGTGAGTGGGCAAGAATATGGCAGACGGAGTATAATGTGGAGAAATTTGAAGTTGTCCACTTTGGAAGGAAACATAGAATCTCCCCCTCCTTCCAATTTGCTGGTTAACTCTTGTCCTTTTGGTCCTATTTTTTAAATTTGTCTTATTGTGGGAGACAAATCAACCCAATGCCAGACTACATTCAGCCCACCTCTCCCTTTCGCTCAGAGATTCAACTTGTCTCCTGACAGCCGAGAGTTAGATGGTAAATGTTGTATTTGTGATGAAGAAATGCAGGCCAGGGAATCTGGACCGGTGGGATACAGTATCCAATCCTCAGGGAAGTGAGTAAGGAAATTGGCTAGTTTATGTGTCAAGCACCTGCAAGAACACAGGAACTGTAGGCCTGGGTTGCTGGATAGTGAATGGAAATCCAATATTCCAATTAGTTGTGACACCTTTAGTAAGAAAGTCATAGTGACATTGGCAATGCAGCAAATTCCTGAGGGAAAATGAAAAGGCAAATAATCCCCAGGCAAATGTCATGCTCCAGTCAGGAGGTGAGACCCGGGTAACCATTAGCAAGATGCTGTTGGATGGCTCAGGGTGGCATTGTCCGAGTCCCAGAGTGTGCTGACCATGCAGTGGCGATCTCGCCCATTGCTGGTGGACAGGTCAGGGAAAATGGGGAGTGGGGGAAAATAGAAAGATCTGCTGGGCTCACACGGCAAAGGAAAATTCTGTGTGCTGCATATATAACATAACATAGCAGGGATAGGACACAGCCTGTTAAGTAGTCTCTTGTGGTTTGTGACTTAATTGTGTTGTGTTGCAGATACTCCGGGCCAGCTGTTATTTTATATTTTATTGAAACATACAGTTCCCACCACTTGCACCATCAGTGCACATCACGTGCAGTCAGTGATGAGGCACTGAGTATAACACGTTAACCAATTAACACATTACCATCCACTTCTTATAGGGGGCATATCATGTTTACACCAACGCGCACGTTGTAAGCGATGGGGACTGCGTTTCTCTGTGCTACACACCTTCCCTGGGCATCAGGACAGGCAGCCAGTCTGCTCCCAGCTGTCACTGGTGCTGCTCTGTAAGTGGCTAGTTGGGAAAGTGAAAGGCCAGCCCAGGCGCACCCCCTCATCACCCTGACATGGTCTAGATTGGGAATACCATACGTGCGGAGCATGAAACGCGGGACTGCTTCCCACTGCACGGTGTACCGCAGATCCCAGTGGATCACAGTGAGGAAAGCCAGGTGCTAAGCTTCGGACGTTTTTGAATATTACAACAACAACAACAACTACTTGTATTTATATAGCGCCTTTAAGGTAGTAAAACGTCCAAGGCTCTTCACAGCAGTGTTTATAAGACAAAAATTTGACATTGTGCCATATAAGAAGAAATTACGACAAATGATCAAAAGCTTGGTCAAAGAGGTAGGTTTTAAGGAGCGTCTCAAAGGAGGATGGAGAGGTTTAGGCGGAGTTCGAGCCTATTAAGGGAATCAAGGGATATCTGGATCAGGCAGGAAGGTAGAGTTGAGGTAGAAGATCAGCCACGATCTTATTGAATGGCGGAGCAGACGTGAGGGGCCGAACGGTCGACTCCTGCTCCTAATTTTTATGTTCTTGCGTTCTGACTGCGTCTCCATGGGTCACCTGCAGAGAGAAAACTAGGGGAAAGTGCAAAAATAGTTTTTGAAAAAAAAAACTGTGGGGAGCAGCTAAAAAATTGGTTATTTCCGCTGGGCAGCAATACAGTGTCACGAGGACACAGGTTTAAATCACCACAAATAGAATTCACAGAGAAGTTAGAAAAGATTTATTTACATAGAGGATGGGTAGATTGTGGAATTCTCTGCCACAAACTGTTACTGAAGCAGAGTCCATACGTTCTGTTAACATCTTTCGGATAAGACATTAAACCGAGTTTCCATTTGCTCTCTCGGGTAAAAGATCCCATGGCACTATTTTGAAGAAAAGCAGGGGGTTATCCCCAGTATCCTGGGGCCAATATTTATCCCTCAATCAACACGACAAAAACAGATCATCTGGTCATTATTGTTATATATGTAAACATGTATTTACTCTGTACAGCCACCAAAGGGCTCATCCCCTGGAGTCCCAAGGGATCCCATAATCCCTTGGGAGCACAGGTATTTAAGGAGGCTTCACAGGTTGGAGAGGCACTCTGGAGACCTGCAATAAAAGACTACGATCACACTTTACTTTGAGCTCACAGCGCTCAGTCTGACTCTTTCTCCATACATAACAACTGGCGACGAGATACAGATAGTGAACCCAAAGATGCAGAGAACAGTGGGCATCCTGGAGAAATTCTCAGAGGGAGATGATTGGGAAACTTTTGTGGAGTGACTCGACCAAAACTTTGTGGCCAATGAGCTAGATGGGGAAGAGAGTGCTGCCAAACGAAGGGCAATCCTCCTCACTGTCTGTGGGGCTCCAATGTATGGCCTCATGAAGAATCTGCTCACTCCAGCGAAACCCACGGAGACATCGTACAATGATTTGGGCAAGCTGGTCCGAGAGCATTTGAACCCAAAGGAAAGCGTTCTGATAGCGAGGTACCAGTTCTACACCTACTAAAGGTCTGAAGGCCATGAAGTGGCGAGTTATGTCGCCGAGCTAAGACGCCTTGCAGGACATTGCGAATTTGAAGGACGTTTGGAGCACATGCTCAGAGACGTTTTTGTACTTGGCATTGGCCACGAAACCATACTTCGCAAACTTTTGACTGTAGCGACCCAAACCTTGAGTAAGGCCATAGTGATAGCCCAGGCATTCATTGCCACCAGTGACAATACTAAGCAAATCTCTCAGCACACAGTGCTGCTACAAGTACTGTGAACAAAATGATGTTGTTTTCAAATTGCAACGTTCAGGGCAGGTCACACATGCCTGCAGCTGCACATCCGCAGATGTCTGAGTCCCCGATCAATGATGATGAATGCAAGGCCATTAACACCTTGCTGGCACTGCGGGGGTGATCATCGTTTCCATTCATGCCGATTCAAAGGGTATGTTTGCAAGGGCTGTGGAACAATGGGACACCTCCAACGTATGTGCAGGCGAGCTGCTAATCCTGTTAAACCTGCAAACCACCATGTTGCAGAGGAGGACAGATCCACGGAGGATCACAACGAACCAGAGTCTCAGACCGAGGAGGCAGAGATACATGAGGTGCACACATTCACCATGAATTATCCCCCGATAATGCTGAATGTTTAACTAAATGGACTCCTGGTGTCAATGGAACTAGACACGGGCACGAGCCAGTCCATCATGGGCAAAACGACTTTCGAAAGATTGTGGTGCAACAAGGCCTCAAGGACAGTCTTGACTCCAATTCTTACGAAACTAAGAACTTACACGAAAGAACTGATTCCCGTAATCGGCAGTGCTACTGTAAAGGTCTCCTACGATGGAGCAGTGCACAAGCTACCACTCTGGGTGGTACCGGGCGATGGTCCCACGCTGCTTGGCAGGAGCTGGCTGGGAAAGATACGCTGGAACTGGGACGACGTCCGAGCGCTATCGCCCGCTGGCGACACTTCGTGTGCCCAGTTCTTAAACAAGTTCCTTTCGCTGTTCGAACCAAGCATCGGGAAACTCCAAAGAGCAAAAGTGAAGATCCACCTAATTCCGGGAAGTGTGACCCATCCATCACAAGGCAAAAGCAGTACCGTACATGATGAGAGAAAGGTTAGAGATTGAGCACGACTGGCTGCAATGAGAGGGCATCATTTCACCGATCGAGTTCAACGAGTGGGCCAGCCCGATCATTCCTGTCCTCAAGGGAGATGGCACCGTCAGAATCTGTGGAGATTACAAAGTAACTATCAATTGTTTCTCCCTGAAGGACCAATACTCACTCCCAAAGGCCGACGACCTCTTTGCAACGCTGGCGGGAGGAAAGACGTTCAGGAAGCTGGATCTGACTTCAGCCTACATGATGCAGGAACTGGAGGAATCATCGAAGGGCCTCACCTGCATCAACACGCACAAAGGTCTTTTTATTTATAACAGATGCCTGTTTGGAATTCGATCAGCAGCAGTGATATTCCAGAGAAACATGGAAAGCTTACTGAAGTCGGTCCCGCACACCGTGGTCTTCCAGGACGACATCTTGGTCACAGGTCGGAACACAGTCGAGCATCTGCAGAACCTGGAGGAAGTTCTTAGTCGTCTCAACCGCATGGGGCTCAGGTTAAAACGCTCGAAGTGCGTTTTCCTGGCGCCTGAAGTGAAGTTCCTGGGAAGGAGGATTGCGGCGGACGACATCAGGCCCATCAACGCGAAAACTGAGGCAATCGAGAACGCATCGAGGCCACAGAATGTGACGGAGCTGCAGTCGTTTCTGGGACTCCTAAATTACTTTGGTAACTTCTTACTGGGTCTCGGCACCCTGCTAGAACCACTACATGTCTTACTATGAAAAGGGGATGAATGGGTTTGGGGCACAAGCCAAGAAAATGCCTTTGTAAAAGCGAGAAAATTGTTATGCTCAAACAAATTGCTGGTGTTGTATGATCCATGTTTGGTACTAGCGTCTGGTGATGCATCGTCATATGGCATCGGGTGTGTATTGCAACAAGCTAATGATTTCGGGAAACTGCAACCGGTTGCTTATACATCCAGGAGTCTAAGGCTGAGAGAGCCTACAGCATGATTGAGAAAGAAGCGTTAGCGTGTGTCTCTGGGGTAAAGAAAATGCATCAATACCTGTTTGGGCTAAAATTCGAATTGGAAACTGACCATAAGCCATTCATATCCCTGTTTTCCGAGAGTAAAGGGATAAATACCAATGCATCAGCCCGCATCCAGAGATGGGTGCTTACGTCCACATACAACTACGCCATCCGCCACAGGCCAGGCACAGAAACCTGCGCCGATGCTCTCAGTAGGCTGCCATTGTCCACCACGGGAGTGGAAATGGCGCAGCCCGGCAGATCAAAACCTGGACAAGCCAGGACTCCTTATTATCCCTAGTCAAAAGCTGTGTGCTTCACGGGAGCTGGTCCAGTGTCCCAGTGGAAATGCAGGAAGAGATAAAGTTGTTCCAGCGGTGCAAAGATGAAATGTCTTTACAGGCAGACTGCCTTCTGTGGGGCAATCGAGTAGTGGTTCCCAAGAAGGACAGAGACACCTTCATCAATGACCTCCACAGTACCTACCCAGGCATCGTAATGATGAAAGCGATAGCCAGATCCCACGTGTGGTGGCACGGTATCGATGTGGACTTAGAGTCCTGCGTTCACAGATGTAATACATGCTCGCAGTTAAGCAATGTACCCAGGGAGGCGCCGCTAAGTTTATGGTCTTGGCCCTCCAAACCGGGGTCTAGGGTACACATCGACTATGCAGGCCCGTTCTTGGGTAAAATATTCCTTGTGGTTGTAGACGCATACTCCAAGTGGATTGAATGTGAGATAATGTCGGCTAGCACGTCCGCTGCCACTACTGACAGCCTGTGGGCCATGTTTGCCACACACGGCTTACCCAATGTGGTGAGCAACAATGGGCCATGTTTTACCAGTGCTGAGTTCAAAGAATTCATGACCCGTAACGGGATCAAACGTGTCACATCTGCCCCGTTTAAACCAGCGTCCAATGGCAGAGAGAGCAGTGCAAGGCTTGAAGGGGGTAACTGAAGGCTCACTGCAGACTCGCCTATCCAGAGTCCTGCTTAGCTACCGCACGAGACCCCACTCACTCACTGGGATCCCACCTGCTGAACTGCTCATGAAAAGAGCACTTAAGACAAGGCTCCCATTAGTTCACCCTGATCTACATGAACAGGTAGAGAGCAGGCGGCTTCAACAAAGTACATACCATGATAGCACAAATGTGTCACGCGAGATTGAAATCAATGATACTATATTTGTATTGAATTATGGACAAGGTCCCAAGTGGCTTCCCGGCACTGTCGTGGCCAAAGAGCGGAGTTCAGGTCAAACTTTCAAATGGACTCATTCACCGGAAACACTTGGACCAAATCAAACTCAGATTCACGGACTATCCTGAGCAACCCACCTTGGACCCTACCTTTTTTGATCCCCCAACATACACACCAGTGGCAACCGGCACCACGGTTGACCACGAAGCAGAACCCATCACCCACAGCAGCCCAGCAGGGCCTAACACACACCAGGCAGCCTAGCAAGGCCAGCTACACAGCAGCCCAGCGAGGGCCCAACAAATGATCCAACAACACCAACTTTCACACTGAGACGGCGTATGATTCTATGGGTTCATTCACACTGCAGGATCAGCATTGGTGCAAAGCACTTTCAGCTTTGTACTGACACTAGTTGATGGAACAACAGGTATCAAAGTCTGAGCTGATAATGCATAGTGGAGTTTAGACTTCCTTATCTCGGGAGTTCTTGCTTTGCTCTAGTGTCACGTCAAGCCCAGTTTCTAGACTTAGACCATATTTATAACCACTATAACCGCGGCATCAGTGTGAAGTCAAACTACTTAGAATCATAAGAACATAAGAAATAGGAGCAGGAGTAGGCCATACGGCCCCTCGAGCCTGCTCCGCCATTTAATATGATCATGGCTGATCTGATCGTGGACTCAACTCCACTTCCCTGCCCGCTCCCCATAACCCCTTACCGTTTAAGAAACTGTCTATTTCTGTCTTAGATCATAAGGAGATATTAGGTTGGTTTTAAGGAGTGTCTTAAAGGAGGAAAGAGGGAATTCCAGAGCTTAGGGCCTTGGCAGCTGAAGGCATGGCCGCTTTGTGTTATGAACTTTGATCATAGAATCTTACAGCACAGAAGGAGGCCATTTGGCCCATCATGTCTGTGCTGGCTCTTTGATAGAGCTAGTCCCATTCCCCTGCTCTTTCCCCGTAGCCCTGCAGATTTTAACCTTGCATGTATTCGCTTTTGAAAGTTACTATTGAATCTCCTTCCACCACCCTTTCAGGCAGCGTGTTCCAGATCGTAACAGATTCCAGATCCCTTTTTTTTAAGTCTCCTCATAGTGCCTCTTTTTTTGATAATCACCTTAAAACTGTGTCTTCTGGCTACCAACCCTTCTGCCACTGGAAACAGTGCCTCCTTATTCACTCTATCAAAACCCTTCATGATTTTGAACACCTCTGTCAAATCTTTCCTTCACCTTCTCTGTTCTAAGGAGAACAGCCCCAGCTTCTCCAATCTCCCTACATAGCTGAATTCCTGCATCTCTGGTACGTTTCTGGTCAATCCCTTGACACCAATGCTGCCCTTGTAAGGTGAAATGCTGAGTTTGATTCCGTGAGATCCCAGGCAGGAAGGAACAATGCAAGACTGCCCCCTGCTGGTGCTTTTTTTATTAAGTCTTGCCAGAACTGTCTCGATAATACCGAGGTTCAATGTGAGTAACCGTACTCTCCGCTCCCAGAATGTCACACGAGCGTGCAGTGCTTAGATCAAATGCTTTGCTCCAGCTGAATGATGGCTTGTATTTGGCAGAGCAGCTTTGTGTTATAAATTGAAACCATCCCAGGATATCCCCACCACTGCCAACATATTGCAGATTTAATCCCCCCCATCCACACTGTTGTTGGAAGTTGTCCATTTTAATCGTGATTTTAATCACTCCACCTTTGGTGGTCGTGTCTTCAGCTGCCAAGACCCTAAGCTCTGGAATTCCCTCCCTAAATTTCTCTTTCCTCCTTTAAGACACTCTTTAAAACCTACCTAATATCTCCTTATTTGGCTCAGTGTCAAATTTAGTTTTTTAATGCTCCTATGTAGTGCCGTGGGACGTTTTACTACTTTAAAGGCACTATATAAATACAAGTTGTTGGCGACCAGGCAACCCCCCCAGCGGGAAGGGGGAGGGGGGGTCACGGGGAGGGTCATCCTATCAGCTGAGGCCTGACATCACTCCTGGGTACAGCTGATGCACGGGTCAGAGAGTGAACGAGAGTGAGTTTCTACAATGCAACTTCCTCCTGTGCCACAAATTCAAATTCTTCCTGTTGGATTCTACGTTGGTTATCATCTCCCAAAACAGGAGATGTGCAGCACTGGGTCTGAGCACTCTCACTTTATTGGGGTGATTCTGGGAGTGGCATTGATGGGGTGACCATCTTGGGAAGTGGTGAGTGTGTAACCCGGGGCCCCTCCCCGTGAGTGTGTAACCCGGGGCCCCTCCCCGTGAGTGTGTAACCCGGGGCCCCTCCCCGGGAGTGTGTAACCCGGGGCCCCTCCCCGTGAGTGTGTAACCCGCCAACGTGACCCAGCAGAGCCACCCTTCGTATGCTGGCACTCCAGTCGGTGGAGAGAAATAGGTTTTTTCAATTGATCACCAGTTACTTTCCTGTGAGAATTTGCCCATTTAAAATGGAAACGAGGAGAAATTTCTTCAGAGGGTCGTGAATCTTTTCTTTCCCCTCGTGGGGAAATCTTAAACGAGGGGTCGCTGAATAAGGGGCCGTCCATTTAGAACTGAGATGAGGAGGACTTTCTTCTCTGAGGGTTGTAAATCTGTGGAATTCTCTGCCCCAGAGAGCTGTGGAGGCTGGGTCATTGAATATATTTAAGGCGGAGATCGACAGATTTTTGAGCGATAAGGGAGTGAAGGGTTATGGGGAGCGGGCAGGGAAGTGGAGTTGAGTACATGATCAGATCAGCCATGATCTTATTGAATGGCGGAGTGGGCTCGAGTGGCCTATTCCTCCTGCTTAATATAATTTGCAGTAGTGTAAATCCAGTTTGTCACTGCTGATCCTCATTTCCCCCAAACGGTACAGACTAACCAGGTACTCTGCTTTTCATTCCAGGCTTTTTTACGGACTGTGTCAAAGGAGCTCTGCACTTCCTGCAACAAGACCGTGTATCCCATGGAACGGCTGGTTGCTGACACGCTGGTTTTCCATGCCACCTGTTTTTGCTGTAAGCATTGCAAAGCTAAACTGAGGTGAGATATGAAACCAAAACTCTTGGCTAACTCTGCCATTCAGCCCCCACTTCCCCCGCCTGCACCCCTCCCCCGCCCCGAAAGCTCTCACGTTTAAGGCAGTGAGTAACAGCCATTCAAATCGGGAGTGTCCCAGGTTTGGCCCCGGGTCTGCCCTGAGTTATATCAATTAGAATTGGTCTCATCATCCTTGCGGTACGGAGGGGAATATCAGCCAGCTGCTGATCGCTAGCCACTGACCCGGGCCGCTGCTCCTTTTATGGCCTCGACCTGCCGCTGGTGTTTTCACGCAGCTCGGAGCCAGGAGCAGCGTGGAGGCGTACTATTTCAGGGAGCAGCGCGAGCTGGTGCAGGAGAGTGACGTCAGCAAGGTCCAGGTCGGTGACTGGAGCGTGGGCAGATACAGCAGGAGCGGCGAGGGGCAGTGGAGGGATGTGATCGGGGACCAGGGGAGGCATGAGTTCAGGGCCAGGGGCAGCACGGACCAGCCCACACTGCAATATGTGTGCGCACTAGGTCCGTACAGCAGACCAGTCTCCAGTCGTCTTGGGTAACCCTTGCCACTGGACCAAGACCTAGCTCTGTCAAGCCCATGTGGTGGCTGGTGTGCAATGGCCACCACATGTTAAAAAATCCATGCACAGGCATCTTCCACCCTTCAGGATGTAGTTCAGGATCTGGAATATTAGGTCCTTCATTGGAACACCTGTGAACTCATCCCTTTTTTGGCGTGGAAGTAAGTCATCCTCGCTTCAAGGGACTGCCTATGATGATGATGGGTGGAGGTGAGCATGTCCAGCCCTTGAACCCAGAAGATCCCGGTCTCCTGGAGGACGGCCTGGTGCAGATCTTTCCTCCACCTTGTCCATTGGATAGCTGATGAGTAAATTCCCGTAACTTGGACATCACCTGGAGGCTGGATAAGCTGCTCCAATATCCAGGCGGTCCATGCCTACCACCATTAGGTTGCACAGATGCAGGCAGCTGCTGCTGGAGCTGAGCGCTATTGCCTGGTAGAACCCCCATTTGATGAGGCACGGCTGCACGTTCATGCTGTGGTCAGGAGGATCGTGCTAATGCACTCACTCGATCCATGGTGAATTGATAGAATCGTAAAATGGTTACAACACTGGAGGCCATGCCGGCTATCTGCTTGAGCACTTCAGCCAGTCCCAGTCCCCCACCCTTTCCCCGTAGCCCTGTACATTTTTTTTCCTTCAGTTACTTATCCAATTTATTTTGAAAACCACGATTGAATCTGCCTCCACCACCCTTTCAGGCCGTGCATTCCAGATCCCTAACCACTCGCTGCGTTAAAAAAAAAGTTTTCCTTTATGTCGTCTTTGGTTCTTCTGCCAATCACCTTAAACCTGTGTCCTCTGGTTCTCAACCCTTCCACCAATGGGAACAGTTTATCTCTCTCTACTCTGTCCAGACCCCTCATGATTTTGAACACCTCGATCAAATCTCCTCCAAACCTTCCCTGCTCTGAGAACAGCCCCAGCTTCTCCAGTCTATCCATGTAACAAATCCTTCATCCCTGGAACCATTCTCGTAAATCTTTTCTGCATCCTCTCTAAGGCCTTCACATCCTTCTTAAAGTGTGGGGCCCAGAATTGGACACACTGCTCCTGTTGAGGCGAACCAATGTTTTATACAGGTTCGTCATAACTTCCTTGCTTTTGTACTCTATGCCTTTATTTATGAAGCCCAGGATCCCGTAAGCTATTTTAACTGATTTCTCAACCTGCCCTACCACCTTCAAAGATCTGTGCACATATACCCCGAGGTCTCTCTGTTCCTGCACCCCATTTAGAATTGAACCCTTTAGTTTATATTACCTCTCCTCGTTCTTCCTACCAAAATGTATCACTTCGCACTTTTCTGTGTTGCCTCGTGTCCACCCATCCCACCAACCTGTCTATGTCCTCTTGAGGTCTATCACTATCCTCCTCACTGTTCACTATGCTTCCAAGTTTTGTGCCATCTGCTAATTTTGAAATTGTGCCTTGTACTCCTAAGTCCAAGTCATTGATATATATCAAGAAAAGAGTGGTCCCAGTACCGACCTCTGCGGCATACCTTCCTCCAATCCGTTCACCACTACTCTGTTTCCTGTCACTGAGCCAATTTCGTATCCAGGCTGCCACTGTCCCTTTTATTCCATGGGCTTCAACTTTGCTGGCAAGCCTATTATGTGGCACTTTATCAACTGCATGGTTTTGAGTCTCTCAATCATGGTGGTGATGTACAAAACCCAGACTGCACTGTCTGCCACCTTCGGAAGGGTGTGTGATGGCGAGGGGCCTGGACCATCGCACTCTCCCAACCTCAGGAAGGCAAGGAGAGCAGCGAGACATCGGGAAAGGCCTGGAGTGACATTTATGAGCGAGACAGGTTGAAATCTCATTGAGAACTGTCAACTTGGAAGTCACTGGGAGTGAGGCCATTGTATGAATGCTCAACATGTTTTATCAAAGTCCTCTCTCTGCTATCCTAACTGAGGCGATCACTGTGTTTGCAGTAAACATTCGCAGGATAGCATGGCCTGCAGCAATGTTCAGGCAGTGGAGATAGTTCATGCTTTTAAACCCAATGTGATAGAGCTGCTAGCGAGTGTAATATGAGAGGCCCTGCCTGTCCACGAGCATCTCCCGGTGCTGAGAAACCTACAGGGAGATATGAGAGAGGTAAAGCATAGTGGGCAGTCGCGTGATTATTTAGTGTACCAAAATGGTCCTGAGTGTTGGTGAAGTCTTGGGGCCCAGAAATTCATGATCGTCCCGTTTGGAGGCAGTAACATCCAGAAGCCCCGCCCTGGTCGCTAAATTCGTGTTACCGTCCCCGGAAGGAAGAGGAGCGCTATCCTAAGGCGGTAATGGGGCGCACGCCTCAGCAGCGTTACGCAGCGGGCCACAAGCGCAGCCGTGTACGATTAAAGGGAAGGGCCCACGCTGCCGACTGTGCCTAGCCTGGAGCGCCGTGCGATCAGCCCAGCGCCCGAGCAGAGCGTTGGGCTGACTGATCGCGGCCCCGACCAGCCAACAAACCGCGCGACCAAAGTGCCATCGAAAAACGGCAGATTTTTTTTCGCAGCGGCGAATTTTTGCCCCGGTACGTGTGTGTGTGTCTTTTTCCCCCCCCCCCCCCCCCCCCCCCCCCCCAAAGCTATCGCTGTTATCGGCCCGCGCTGCTTCAGGGGGCGAAACCTGACCCCGGGGCGATGACGTCCCGATCTCCGGACGCAGGCGATTGGGACACAACGCTGCAGCTTATATCGTCTGTGGAGAGGAGGCAGAGTTAATGTTTCGGGTGGATGGTCCTGACTAAGGATTGTCGACCCAGAACGTTAACTCTTGCTTCCTCTCCACAGGTGCTGCCTGGCCTGCTGAGATTTCCAGCATTTTCTGTTTTTATTCCGGGTTCCAGCATCCGCAGTAGTTTGCTTTTTGTGAGAGCGTGCAGAAACCAAGCGCAAACAGCGGAAAGAGCGTGCGGCAAACCTGTCCCATCCACCCCTTCCCTCAACGACTGTCTGTCCCACCTGTGACAGGGACTGTGGCTCTCGTATTGGACTGTTCAGCCACCTGAGGACTCGTGTTAAGAGTGGAAGCAAGTCTTCCTCGATTCCGAGGGATTGCCTATGAATGAAATGTTTGTGAGAGTTGATGACGAGTTCCCTTTTGTTCCCTCGCAGCCTGGGGAGCTACGCGGCACTGCAGGGAGAGTTTTACTGCAAGCCTCACTTTCAACAGTTGTTCAAGAGCAAAGGGAACTACGATGAGGGCTTCGGCCGCAAGCAGCACAAGGAACTGTGGCAGCAGAAGGCGGCCGAGAGCGACTCCAAGTAAAGCGCGACACCGTGGCCGGGGAAGGAGCAGCGAGTTAGCGGCTAACCCAGTGTGAGCACTGACTCTGCGCCCCTCTCTAACCAGGGGCACCGCAGCTGCCATTCCTCAATCAGCTTTAAATAGTGTGTAATTTAGGGGCCATTGCTAAGATGGGGGAAGGATTGCTCTCGTTACTGTGTGTATCCACATGGTGAAACGTGTCATCAGGATCTCCTCTGGTCACAGTTACCGAGAGACACCGTGTCGGCACAAGGCGTTACAAATACCAACCAGAGGACATCGTGAAGACTGGATTTACAATATTGCCCCCCCCCCCCTCTGCCCCCCCAGTAGTGTCGACCTGTGCATGGAGCCCACCCCCACGGCAGGTTCATCTCTGGGACTAACCCATTCTGGTACTGAACAGCCCATTCCAAACCTGCAGGCCCCGCCATTCAAACTGGGAAAACTGGCAATACGAATCAAAAGTAAAACTTTATTGCCGTTGCCTGGGCTTCACGGGCTGGATTCCCCGGGACCGTGAGCTGCAGTGGCCAATTTAACACACAGCACCCACAGCAATCCTCCCCTCATTTACACATTGCTACGTCTTTGGAATGATAGCCCACCCTACTGGCAACAGTTTGCAACTGCACAATATACTCTCGATAATATATCTTATCTTCTTAAAACATGGTGGCTTTGCCACAGTGAAGTGGCTGTGCCGGATACTATAGCTGAGCTTTACACAACAGGACTGGGAACACACAATGCCACCTACATGGCCGCTGTGACACATTTATCTTTTAGCAATTCATGGTTTCAGTAAGAACCATGGGAATCATGGTGCATCGCTTGCACAGCTTGCTACACACTGTAAACGTTCCTCACCGCCCACAGGGCAGTGCCCCCAAATGACAGTGTTCAAATCAGATTGTTCTGGAGCAGTCCCTTCTCGAAACAGAGCGAGTCTGAAAACGGTTTCCACTGGGTGTCACTGGCCCTTTAACCCGCCTGTACGGTCAGAGATTGGATCAGATAACTCCACGGGTTCTACTTGTCTGATATGTGCAGGCCCTTGTCTTATCACCCTGTGTCCATGTTACAGAGAGCAGTGCCCCCTCTTAGAGAGACAGAGCTACCCCCACATACCAGTACAGCCCCCCCACCAACACACACACACACACACACACACACACACACACACACACACACACACACACACACACAGCAGTACCCCCCCCCCCCGCCCACGCACACAGCAGTACACCGCCCCCCCCCCCCCCCCCCCCGGCCAGAGAATTGTACTCCCCACACCCCCAAACACAGTACTCACCCCTCCCCAGATGCCAATACTCCCCCGTCAGTACTCCTGCACCCTCCCCACCGAGACCAATTTCCCCCCACCCCCCCCACGGGGACCAGTGCACCCCCCTCCCCCCATTACGGAGAGCTGTGCCTCAATAGGACGAATACCTCGTGTCACACACACACACCCCCCACCCCCCCACCTCATAACCCAATAATTTTCACTCACGGTTTTCTTGATGGCTCTGTCATTTTCTCCAGTTACTGGCTTAACTTTTGAAAAGCTTGCATGTGATTTAATTGCGTGGGGTTTGCGTGTGTTTATTGCGGTGTGATATCACTGGATTTCAGGGGCGCTTTCCCGAACTGGCTCCGCAGATGGAATGCATTTTCTTTTCAACTGAAACTGTGCCTCAGTAATGGGTTAAATGTTGAGAATAATATTTTGCTACTTGAATGTTTAATATGCGTGGACCTATGCATTTTATATTACGGCTCATCAGTCACAGATCGTTTCCGGGTTTCATTTAAAGATTCAGCAGCCTTTTATAAACTATTGATGTACTGACCCAGTCTAGCATACCACCCAAAAAATAACCTGTATCACTCGCCGACACCAAGATTTACATCGACTGTGTGCTAACCAGAGCAGGGCCAGGGGGTGAAACCTGGGCCCTGTCACTGTGATTGACAGATGTCCTCTGGTTTCCTTCATGGATTCAGCAAAATGATTCCACTGTTTCTCTATCCCTCCCCACTCACTCTCCAACCTACACCCAGAACTCTGCTGCCCGGTAAAGATATACAGTGCTCCGGTGGCAGACAGGGACTTGCACTTCTACTGGAGGGGCAGCACAGTGGCTCCCTGCTCCTGCCCCTGCCCCACCACCTCCACCTGCCCATCAGTAAGAAAGAGAAGTATGAAGTTGAATTGGAAGACCTGTAATTCTAGCTCCAGCATTCGGTGAAATTCATAAATTGTGAGTTTCACTGTGACTGTATATTCTGGAGTTAAATTCCACCCAGTTTGAGGATCCCTACCCTGGAGGGGGTTTTAGTCCGCTGGGAATTCCATTTGCTGCCACTGTTTTACAGATGCGCAGCCAAAACCACTTTCCTTCCACATGAAAGTGACAGTATAACTACAGCCCAAGACAGCGCTTCCATACCAGGATTGGCCGGTGGAACGGCTGCCTTGTAAAACCCCCATCCCTCCTCGTTCCCCCTCCCCTCATCCCCCCCCCCATCCCTCCTCCTAGTTCCCCCTTCCCTCCAGCCCCCCCATCTCTTCACTCCCCTCCAGCTCCCCCATCCCTCCTCGTTCCCCTTCCCCTCCACCCCCCGATCCCTCCTGCTCATTTCCCCCCCCCCCCTCATCCCCACATGTGTTCTATACATCTGTTCTGAGTTACACCCCCTCATCAGAAAAGTGATGGGGAAATACCAACAGGGGGCCATGCAGCCCCTCGAGCCTGTTCTACCATTCAATCAGATCATGGCTGATCTGTACCTCAACTCCACTTTATCCATCTTTTCTCCATACCTTCCAGTAATAAAAATCTATCGAATTCCAATGGCCCCAGCATCCACCACTTTGAAGGAATGAATTCCAGATTTCCACCACGCTTTGTGTGAAAAGATGTTTCCTGATTTCACTCCTAAACGGCCCAGCTCTAATTTTAAGATTATACCTTCTGGTTCTGGATTCGCCACTAACGCAAATAGTTTTGGTGTGTCGACCCTATCAAACCCCGTAATCATTTTAAACAAGATACTGTCACCAACTTGATGAGAGATGCTGAGCTTTCACAGATCAGGGTTAATGTAACCTGGAAACTGGGATTTTTAAAATGTGACATTATTTTGAGGAACGTCTATGCTGCATGCGTAAATCTGTGATCAGCATTTCAGGACCTGATGGTGTATGATGTCTTCCCAATGTGAAACCTTTCAAGTGCTGTTTTGTCATGGTTGCATGCATTTAATATATTGGTGGTTCTTGTCCATTAGACACTTGTTCTCGACTTACCGAGAGATGTGGGGCTGTGATCCCCAGATACTCAATTGTACTGGATCTAGTCAGTGTTGGAATTAGAAATTGTTACTAATTAAATATAATCGTGCATTGCACAGCTCTCTGGTACAGCACATCCATGAGTATATTGGGCATTGTTGAGGACACACTGTGAATGAATTGCTAAGATACAAACAGAGTAATGACCCCTAACGTTGGTGGTGGGGTATAGCAGTTGGGCTGCAGTGTTGCCGAGTTGGTGGCGTAATCCTGGTCAGTGGCCAATACTCAGTGAGTCCAGCCACATATCTGCATGTGGCTGTCGGACAAGGATGGGATGGGGCTTGATGTGGTGGCCAAATACCTTGGCAGCTGAGGCTTCTGACACCTGTGCAACTAAACCCTACCTCTTATAGTCTAAGCTTATATTCACTGGAATTTAGAAGAATGAGAGGGGATCTCATAGAAACATATAAAATTCTGACGGGATTGGACAGGTTAGATGCAGGAAGAATGTTCCCGATGTTGGGGAAGTCCAGATCTAGGGGTCACAGTCTAAGGATAAGGGGTAGGCCATTAAGGACTGAGATGAGAAGAAACTTCTTCACCCAGAGAGTTGTGAACCTGTGGAATTCTCTACCACAGAAAGATGTTGAGGCCAATTCATTAGATATATTCAAAATGGAGCTAGCTGTGGCCTTTATGGCTAAAGGGATCAAGGGGTATGGAGAGAAAGCAGGAATGGGGTACTGAAGTTGCATGATCATATTGAATGGTTGTGCAGGTTTGAAGGGCCGAATGGCCTACTCCTGCACCTATTTTCTATGTTTCAGGAGGAGGGTAAGTGGGTGGGGGGGGGGGAAAATAAAATGATTTTCAGGTACCTGCTGATCTCACATGTTTCACTGATGGTCAGACAGAGACAGGAAGATTACCCCAGGGCACAGTAAATGGGGCATTATGCACGACACATTGTGTATAATGTGGGATTATTTCATACTGAATGTGAAAGTCACATCAGACTTGGGACACACCAAGCGTTAATGGGCCATTGCACGCCGCACATCACACACCAGTGTGAATTTGCTTGTACATAGGAAGGACCTATTTCCCTTAGCAGAGGGGTCAATAACCAGGGGCATAGATTTAAAGTAATTGATAGAAGGATTAGAGGGGAATTGAGGGGAAATTTCTTCACCCAGAAGGTGATGGGGATCTGAAACTCACTGCCTGAAAGAGTGGTAGAGGCAGAAACCCTCACCATATTTAAACAGTACTTGGATATGCACTTGAAGTGCCGTAACCTACAGGGTTACGGACCAGGAGCTGGAAGGTGGGATAGCCGGCGCGGACACGATGGGTTGAATGGGTCGTAAAGTTCGCTGATTCTACGTTGCACACGTTACTGTGAACTAATCCCACATTGCAAGCACCAAATGTGAATGAATGGCTGTGCAGTCTGCAGCCAAAGTGTGATCGTATCTGGCTTTGCAGGCGCGGTTGACACAACTGCCTCTCCTACCTGCAATTGTTTTGTTCAAACTTGACATCCATTTTGTGAAACACTTTGCTGCCTCATTGCTCACTCTCGGTCCATTCCTGAGTGTGCCTGCAGAGAGCTGTGACTGTCCAGTTACTGCATTTATAACTTACTGTTGCCCAGCAGATATCCCTTGGTACACAGGCCTTATAAATACTGTATGTTTGTACCTTTTTTACTGTTTGTATATCTCTTTGATCACGACTGTTAAAAGTGCTGCTTTTGAATCTGTGATTACACCTCTGCTTTACAATTGTTATCAGAGTTTTTGACATTAAAATATCCATTGTGTAATTCTGTTTGTGTATAACCTGTTAAGAAAACAAGGAGGGAGGATGCAACTCTGTCTGTCCCTACATCTGACTTGGTTTATTTGATGTTCGGTAATATGGAATCGATGTCCAAAAGATTGGTCGCACAATGGCCCAGAAATCCCGGTTTCTCCTTCCCACAGGCGTTCGAATGGATTTTAGAAAAAAGATGCCACCTGAAGCTGCTGTGGCCACTCGAGTTCCCGGTCCTGAGGCCTCCGCTGACTGCGCGTGCATGCGCAGGGCTGAGCTGCAGTCACATGGCTCTGGGCAGCCAATCAGGTGTAGTATATTCTCATTCATAATAATGGGAACTTTAAGTTGCAGTTCCCATTATTGTGAATGATAAACAGCCATCCCCAAACACTAATAACCAATAATAAAAGATAGAAAAAATGCACAACATTTTTATTAATTTAAATTAGTTATGTATTTAAAAAAATATATACTTTTCCAACTTTTTAAAAAAAAAAAAAAAATTTAAATTATGGTTTAAAATAACCTTGCCCTGGTGGGGAGGGTTTTTAACAATAACATGTTTTGAAAATTTTATTTTACAATGGCTTTGAATGTTTTAAAACTCTTACATCTGTAAAAGTAGTCGATGTGCTTCCTTTTATCAGGCGCAGAGTTTTGAGGACATTTGCTGGGCAAGATATGGGTAAATCCCGCAATCTTGCCAGTGCAAATGTCCTCGCTCCCGATATGCGCGAGATCTGTCAAGCCAGAAACTTGATGGATCGGAAAAGCCGGTTTTCAGCGCATGCGCATTGCGATGCCTTCCCGAGTCCGTGCACGCCCCGTACACACTCTGTGCACGCCCCCTACACCCTCTGTACCGACCCGGGGAGGCTGGGATTTCCAGGCCATTATGTACACTCAAAGAGCACTTTTACTTTTCTGCTTAACTATCTGGTTGTAGAATCGTGTTCCAGAAAGTGGCCTCCTTATGCCGATCTGCCACTTGTATGTTCCACATCAGCGACCGGGCTTGGTAAACATGTTGGGCTCCATTTTAGTATACAGACCCAGAGTACGAACATTCGGACCAGGGGAAAGCCATTCAGCCCCTCGAGCCTGCTCTGCCATTCAATGAGATCATGGCTGATCTGATCCTGGCCTCAGCTCCACTTCCCCGCCCGCTCCCCATAACCCTTCACTCCCCTGTCATTCAAAAATCTGTCTATCTCAGCCTTAAATATATTCAATGACCCAGCCTCCACAGCTCCCTGGGACAGAGAATTCCACAGATTTACAATCCATTGAGAGAAGAAATTCCTCCTCATTTCAGTTCTAAATGGGCAACCCCTTATTCTGAGACTATGCCCCCTAATTCTAGATCACCACCATGCATAGAAACATCCTCTCGATCAAAGTTCAAAGTGAGAGGAGATGAAGGACCCTTTGCTACATCAGGGTTCCACCTTAACTTTTCAGCCCGTTTCCAAGTCATCCTGCCCCCAGAGTGGCACTGCTGGTGACAACTATTTTAATTTACCTTTAAATCAAGTGCCCCCTTTGTAAGGGCACAAAAATCCACAAATTAACTAAAACATTAATGGAAACCTTGACAAATCAAATTAAATTAAAATTTTGTTTCCTGTTGAAATTATGCATTCCAGTCCCTCCGGCGCCCACCTCTCGCGGAAGGCCGCGAGCGTACCGGTGGACACTGCATGCTCCATCTCCAGGGACACCCTGGCATGAATGTAAACTGCTGGTGACAAGCTGGCAGCCTGCACTCCAGGTGATTGAACACAGGAGCACAGTTGCTCTGTGGTTTCCTTCAGAACGGGGCTCCCTCTTTCATTCTTGCTTTCTCCCCGTCTTCCACAGTCGAGCTTTCTGTGTGGCATCCGTCCCCAGAGCCCACGTGCTCCCACAACCCCCGTCAATGCCAGCCCGAAATCAACAGTGCAGGAGAGCATCTTGAGTAAGTGTCCCTTACTTTCTGTATGTGGGCCATCTCTGACACACCCCTGACCAACATGCCCTCATATTCTGTGACCAGACTCCGACCACTGTGCCCTGTGAACTGCGTGTCGTTCTACACAGTCTGTTTCTTCTAATGCGCGGTCCCTTTAAATGTCTGCGCATGCGCGGTATTCACAGTGTAAAGGCCGGTGAGTGGCCTGCGCGAGACCTTGCAGATTATTGTGCGGCAGTGCGTGTGTGCAGCTTATCGGGAACATTGATTCTAATCCCCCCCCCCATGCGCGCTGCTCTGACACACCACAACAGCATAGACAACAACAACTTGTATTTATATGGCGCCTGTAACGTGGTAAGCCATCCCAAGCAGTGTTATAAGACAAAACAAATAAATTTGACAGCAAACCACTCGAGAAGAAATTACGGCAGATGACCAAAAGCTTGGTCAAAGAGGTAGGTTTTCAGGAGTATCTTAAAGGAGGAAAGAGAGGTTTAGGGAGAGAATTCAAGAGCTTGGGGCCCAAGCAGCTGAAGGTACGGCCGCCGATGGTTGAGTGATTATAATCAGAGATGCTTAAGAGGGGAGAATTAGAGGAGCGCAGACATCTCTGGAAGGTTGTGACCACTATGAGAAGCTTCCTCTTGGGAATTGTAGCAATTTTGAACCAAGTATAGAATATCTCACTTCCTCCTCTTTCCTCCTCTTCTGTTATCTGCAATGACCTGTTTAAAATAAATCATGGGACTGGAGCACATGAAGTAGACATTGGCATGCAGTACGGAGGGAGTGCTGTATGGTCAGAGAGGCTGGTCTTTGGATGGGACATTAAACCAAGAACCAGTCTGCCTGAACATTAACATCGCAAGGCACAGACTCGTGGTGTCTGATCAATGGCCCTCCGTCAAACAACATACCCAAAGCAGATTAACCAGTCATTCATATCTTCTCTGTTTGTGAGAAAGGGTTGGCACAGAATAGCTGCTACATTTACCGACATAACAAGTCACTGCACTTCAAAGTAATTCACTTTGAGGAATGCTTTGGCACATTACAGCAAAGTGAGTAGACATTTTAGAAATATCAGTATTGTGTTAAGAAAGAACTTGCATCTATATCACATCTCTCAAAACATTCCATAGTACATGCACACTCTCGACCTCTCAGCAGCACTGACTCATTATCTCGAAGTTGTCCTGATCCGCAGTTCCATTTCATCCGGCGCTTTAACAAAAAACTTTTTTTCTTCCTTTGAGGTGTCATGGATCGCAAGCTGCAACAACTCTTGGACACCAAAGCCCCTCCCAATTCCTCTTCCCCTTCACTTTCCTCTGACTGACCCCCATCCTTCCAATCTCATCCTTTCCCTCTGACCTCTCCCCCCGCCAGATCCTGAATGGTCAGTCCTCAGCAAAGGCCTGAGTTTCATCCCTTTACACCCACCTTAGAATCCTCCACCGCCTGCTGAACTGGTTCTCACATTCTCTTTCGACTCCACTCACTTCCTCCAAATTAAAGGTGTTGCTATGGGAACCTGCATGGGTCCTAGCTATGCTTGGCTTTTTGTGGGCTACGTGGAACATTCTTTGTTCCAGTCCTACTCGGGTCCCCTCCCTCACTTTTTCCGGTACATTGATGACTGTATCGGTGCCGTTTCCTGCTCTTGCTCCAAATTGGAAAATGCCATCAACTTTGCCTTCAATTTCCACCCTTCCCTCAGCTTCACATGGTCCATCTCTGACTCTGCCCTTCCCTTCCTCGACTTCTCTGTTTCCATTTCCGGGGATAGGCTTTCAACAAACATTCGCTATAAGCCCCCTGACTCCACAGCTACCTGGAATACACTTCCTCCACCCCGCTTCCTGTAAGGGCTCCACTCCACTCTTCCAGTTTCTCCGTCTCTGTCACATCTGTTCTGACGATGACACCTTCCACACCTCTGCTTCCGATATGTCTTCCTTTTTCCTCAACCGAGGATTCCCCACCACTGGTTGACAGAGCCCTCGACACCCGTGTCCGTTCTATTTCCTGACCTTCTGCACTCACCCCTTCCCTCTCAGAATGAGAGGGTTACCCTAGTCCTCACCTAGCACCCCACTAGCCTCCACATTCAATGGATCATCCAGCGTGATCCCACCACTAATCACATCGTCCCCTCCCCTCTCCTCTCAGCGTTCCGAAGGGACTTCTCCCTCTGTGACACCCTGGTCCATTCTGCAGCAACCCTCCCCTTCCCACAGCACCTTCCCGTGCAAGCGCAGGAGATGCAACACCTGCCCTTTTACCTCCTCCCTTCCCACTGTTCCAGGCCCCAAACACTTCTTCCAGGTGAAACAGCGATTTACTTGTACTTCTTTCAATTTAGTATACTGTATTCGCTGCTCACGATGTGGTCTCCTCTACATTGGCGAGACCAAACGTAGATTGGGTGACCGCTTTGCGGAGCATCTCCGTTCAGTCCGTAAGTGTGACCCCGAGCTTCCGGGCGCCTGTCACTTTAATTCCCCGCTCCACTCCCACTCTGACCTCTCCATTCTCGGCCTCCTACACTGTTCCAATGAAGCTCAACGCAAGCTCGAGGAACAGCACTTCATCTTTCATTTAGGCACTTTACAGCCTTCTGGACTCAACATCAAGTTCAACAATTTCAGACCGTAACCCCTGCCCAGATTTCTTTGGACGGCAGCAGTTGATGCTTCTGCCATTCCCACTTACAGCTCTTCTAAACCATATTTTGTTTCTTTACATGTCCCTTTACCATGTCCTTTCGTCTCTCACCATCACCACTTTTGTTATTTAATCTTTCCCGCCTACCACCCTATCACAGACCCTCCCTTTTGTTCTTTCCTCCCCGCCCCCTTTCCCTTCCTCTACACTTTATTAAAATCTATTATATCTCTACTTTTTCCAGTTCTGAAGAAAGGTCACCGACCTGAAACATTAACTCTGCTGCCTGACCTGCTGAGTATTTCCAGCATCTTGTTTTTATTTGCAAAGTACGTTACATGCGCTGAATACATCTCCAATTAAATGTGCCTAGTGCACAATTGGACTAGCCTCCATTGCCATATCAACGGGAACAGCAACATAAAGACTAGAAATAATTTTCATTTATATAGTGTTTAACGTAAGCTCGAGGAACAGCACTTCATCTTTCGTTTAGGCACTTTACAGCCTTCTAGACTCAACATCGAGTTCAACAATTTCAGAGCGTAAACTCTGCCCCCATTTTGTTCCCTTGCCTCCCTTTTTGTTTACAAACCCCCCACCTTTTTAATTTTTCTATTTTGTTTCTCTGTTTCCCATGGTAGCAGATAATTATTCTGCCATTCACATCCTATCTCGACTCATCTTTTGTTTCCTAACTTCTGCCATTACCATCTCAATTTGGCCCATCATCCCCTTTGTCTCTCAAATCTCTCCTGCCTTCCACCCTATCAGACCTTCCCTTTTGTTCTTTCCTCCCCTCCCCCTTTCAGGGCCCTTTGCACTTCCTTAAGAATCTGTCACATTTCAAACCTTTGCCAGTTCTAACGAAGGGTCATCGACCTGAAACATTAACTCTCTTTCTCTCTCCACAGATGCTGCCTGACCCGCTGAGAATTCCGGCATCTTCTGTTTTTATTTCAGATTCCCGTATCCGCATTAATCGGCTTTTGTGTTAGTGGTCCATTGCCAGATCTGGCTTGACCAAATCAAGCCCCCTCATGCTTCACTTTCCTTAGCCAAAGCAACACATTATTCCAATATCATCCTGAAGGGCAAGGATAATCCAAAAGTCCTTTTCTTTACAACCAACCACCTCCTTAAACACTTATCCTCGCCCTTCTACTATCAACAACAACAACTTGTATTGATATAGCGCCTTTAACATAGTAAAACATCCCAAGGTGCTTCACAGGAGTATTATGCAACAACAAAAATTGGCACCGAGCCACATAAGGAGAAATTAGAGCAGGTGACCAAAAGCTTGGTCAGAGAGGTAGGATTTAAGGAGTGTCTTAAAGGAGGAAAGTGAGGTGGTGAGGTTTAGGGAGAGAGTTCCAGAGCTTGGGGCCCGGCAACAGAAGGCACAGCCACTGATGGCTGAGCGATTATAATCAGGGATGCTCAGGAGGGTAGAATTAGAGAGTGCATCTATCTCCGGGGGGTGGGGGGGAGGGAGTTGTGAGGCTGAAGGAGATAACAGATAGGGAGGGGCGAGGCATGGAGGGATTTGAAAATAAGGGGTTTAATTTTGAAATCGAGTCATTGCTTAACCAGGAGACAATGTAGGTCAGCGAGCACAGGGGCTGATGGGTGAGCGGGACTTGGTGCGAGTTAGGACACGGGCAGCCGAGTTTTAGATCGGCCCTTGTTACGTAGGGTAGAATGTGGGAGGCCAGCCAGGAGTGTGTTGGAGTAGTCAAGTCTAAAGGTAACAAAGGAAAGATGAGGGTTTCAGCAG
The DNA here is from genome assembly GCF_044704955.1 of Pristiophorus japonicus. Lineage (NCBI taxonomy): Eukaryota > Metazoa > Chordata > Chondrichthyes > Pristiophoridae > Pristiophorus > Pristiophorus japonicus. The sequence continues at coordinate 54,102,141 of NC_091997.1, forward strand.
CGGATGAGCTGAGGCAGGGGCGGAGACGGGCGGTGTTATGGAAGTGGAAATAGGTGGTCTTAGTTGTGCTGCAGATTTGTGGTCAAAAGCTAATTTCAGGGTCAAATATGACATCAAGGTTGTGAACAGTCTGGTTCAGCCTCAGACAGAAGTTGGGGAGAGGGATGGAGTCAATGTCTAGGGAACGAAGTTTGTGGCGGGGACCGAAAACAATGGCTTCGGTCTTCCCAATATTCAATTGGGGAAAATTTCTGCTGCTGAAACCCTCATCCATGCCTTTGTTACCTCTAGACTTGACTATTCCAACAGTCTGGCTGGCCTCCCACATTTTATCCTACATAAACTAGAGGTGATCCAAAACCCGGCAGCCTGTGTCCTAATTTGCACCAAGTCCTCCTCACCCATCACCCCTGTGCTCGCTGACCTACATTGGCTCCCAGTTAAACAACAACTCGATTTCAAAATTCTCACCCTTATTTTGAAATCCCTCCATGGCCTCGCCCCTTCCTATCTCTATAATCTCCTCCAGCCTCTCAATCCCGCGAGAAACCTGCACTCCCCTAATTCTGTCCTCTTGAGCATCCCTGATTATAATCGCTTAACCATTGGTGGCCGTGCCTTCTGTTGCCTAGGCCCCAAGCTCTGGAACTCCCTCCCTAAACCTCTCTGCCTCTCTACCTCTCTTTCCTCCTTCAAGACGCTCCTTAAAACCTACTTCTTTGACCAAGCTTTTGGTCACCTGCCCTAATTTCTGATTATGTGGCTCGGTGCCAAATCATTTTTAATCACAATCCTCCTGTGAAGCGCCTTGGGACATTTCATTACATTAAATGTGCTATATAAATACAAGTTGTTGTTGTTTTAATAGGGACTAAGGCATCAAAGGTGGTGGTGAGCGTGTGGTTGAGCAGATGGGTAACTGCAGAAACGTTGTGGTGAATGGACGGCCAAAGGATCACCTCAAGAATAGAGTGCAAGGAACTGTTGGATTTCTTCATCGCCAAGTTTGATACTTTTCATTCAGCTGCCTTCAAATCTCATCGATGAACTCCACCTCCTGCTCCCTCAATCCCTTTCTCACACAACATCGCACTACCCAGTTTCCCTTCTTGGCCTTAATTCTCGATTGTCAATGGTTCCTTCTCCTCGGGCACCATGCCCTCTTCCCATCAAAATCTTTCACTCCTCAAAAAATCCACCAAAGACATCTTCACTTTTGACCAATTATAACCCCATCCTTTCTACTGCATTTCTGATTTTGACGAAGGAATTGAGTGTAATATCTCCAAGTTTGCAGATGACACTAAGCTGGGTGGTGGTGCGAGCTGTGAGGAGGATGTTAAGAGGCTGCAGGGTGACTTGGACAGATTAGGCGAGTGGGCAAATGTATGGCAGATGCAGTATAATGTGGATAAATGTGAGGTTATCCACTTTGGTGGCAAAAACAGGAAGGCAGAATATTATCGGAATGGTGACCGATTAGGAAAAGGGGAGGTGCAACGAGACCTGGGTGTCATGGTACATCAGTCATTGAAAGTTGGCATGCAGGTACAGCAGGCGGTGAAGAAGGCAAATGGCATGTTGGCCTTCATAGCGAGAGGCTTTGAGTATAGGAGCAGGGAGGTCTTACTGCAGTTATATAGGGCCTTGGTGAGGCCACACCTTGAAATATCGTGTACAGTTTTGGTCTCCTAATCTGAGGAAGGACATTCTTGCTATTGAGGGAGTGCAGCGAAGGTTCACCAGACTGATTCCCGGGATGCAGGACTGATATATGAAGAAAGACTGGACTGACTAGGCTTATATTCTCTGGAATTTAGAAGAATGAGAGAGGATCTCATAGAAACATATAAAATTCTGACGGGATTGGACAGGTTAGATGCAGGAAGAATGTTCCCGATGTTGGGGAAGTCCAGAACCAGGGGTCACAGTCTAAGGTTAAGGGGTAAGCTATTTAGAACCGAGATGAGGAAAAACTTTTTCACTCAAAGAATTGTGAACCTGTGAAATTCCCTACCACAGAAAGTTGTTGAGGCCAGTTCATTGGATATATTCAAAGGGGAGTTAGATGTGGCCCTTACGGCTAAAGGGATCAAGGGGTATGGAGAGAAAGCAGGAATGGGATACTGAAGTTGCATGATCAGCCATGATCATATTGAATGGTGGTGCAGGCTCGAAGGGCCGAATGGCCTATTCCTGCATCTACTTTCTATGTTTCTATGTTTCTCCAAGGACTTTTAATTTGTTGTCACCTCCCAACTACATGCCCACCTTTCCGTGACTCCCTCTTTTAATCTCTCCACACCTGCTTTCAACAGCCCTAACCATCCACCTCCATGGCACAAACCTGGTATTGCAGTACTTCCAGGAACGGTGCAGTGGCTCTAGGCCTTTTGGCTAAGAGCATTGGCGCAGAGTGATCCTTGATGTGTGCAAGGTGACCTCTGGCGTTTGTGATTTGACAAAGAATTGGAACGATTGGCTACGAATTTCCAAAAAAAAAATCTGGAGTGAAAAGCTAGTATCAGTGATGGATTGATTCCAGACAACGACTAAATGCTGCACAGCGACTTTGTGTTCAGCGCGTGCACAGAACGCTTCTGGGCCGTTGCCCACAACCACGTCACACCCTGCCACTGGGTTAGCATGCGCACAAAATAAACTCAAAAATCCAGCTTCGGGGTCGGCACCCGACAGTCGTCTCTGTCTTGTTTCGAACTGCCTGGAGCTGGGGAGGGTGGAGAGATCAGGGGGCGGGGTGTGGAGAGATCGGGGGGCGGGTTGTGGAGAGACGGGGTAGGGTAGAAAGACGGGGAGCGGGTAGAAACACGGCAGAGGGTGGAGAGACGGGGGGGGAGGTGGAGAGACGAGAGGGTGGAGAGACGGGGAGGGCAGGCGGGGGGGGGCGGGGGTGAGACACAATGGGGAGAGACGGGGGAGGGAGGGAGAGGAGGGACTGGGAAGGGGGAGAGGGGGAAGGAGAAAGGGAGTGACTGGGGAGAGAGACGAGGGAGAGAGAGGGGGCAGAGAAATGAGGGATGGAGGGGAGAGAGAGCATCTGTGGGGGTCCTGAGAATGCTGAGGGACTCCTGTGCTCTGTTCCCTATACTGTATGTCAGTCTGTGTGTGTGTGTGTGTCACTGCGTGTGTGTCAGTCTGTGTGTGTGTGTTTGTGTGCATGTGTCACTCTGTGTGTCTGTGTGTGACACTCTGTGTGTGTGTGGGTCACTGTGTGCATGTGTGTGTGTGTGTGTGTGTGTGTCACTCTGTGTCTGTGTGTGTGTGTCCGTATGCGTGTGTTGTAATATATATATAGCTCCACCCAGTGGAATACTGTGGTCATGCAACCATTGCTGTTTACAACAATAAAGTGGGAACAGGTCACCTGACAGATTCCTGAAATTATCCGCCATCAATTAAGACAGAAAGAGAATCATGATAGAGATAGAGTAAAAGAGAGAAGTGCGAAATTAAATCAGAAGCTGAGAGTGAAGAACCATCACCATAAATGGTTAAAGTGGTTACCAGGAAGACTGGTGAAGATATGTGGTCCTCCCACATATTTGGTCAAGATGTTTGAGCATGGACAGGTTAAGTTTGTTCACATTGATCATATTTTACCTACAGATGTGGAAGGAGTTGAAGATTGGAATGATTCATTATTTTTGATGACTCAGATAGTTTTGATACAAGTAAAGTATCAGTAGCAAATCCTACATCAGATATGCTGGAAACAAATCCAAGAGAAAGTCAGAATTTAAGTCTGAGTCCGAGTCAGGCAGACAAGCAGTCTGAAATTGTAAAGAGTTCAAATGTAAATCAAGGGCATCCCTTGGAGGGAAAACTTTCCTCCAGGGTCAGCCTAGAATGAGTCTAAGTCCAACACCATGTTTGGAAGGATCTGTTCAGGAGCGAAAGTATCTTCTTCGAAACAGAAAACAAGTGTTGAAGTTTGATTTGTAAATATGGCAAAATAAGTCCATGGGTTAAATTTTCCACTTTTGTGCTTATCGCCCCAAAATGGGCGTTATTTGCGGCGCGCACGGCAATAAAGGACTTTCAGATCGTCGGCTTCTCGCCCATTCTCAAAGCACATAATCTCCATTTTTGAAAATGGGCATTACCACGAGCGATATGAAATGGGAGGTAGCGTTAAATCTCACTGACCTTCTGCCGTAATGTGTCGGCGTCATTAGCAACGGCATGGCAACACTTGATTCACAGGATTCAGAAGGTCAAGGATCATCATGACATGCACAGAAGAGGGGATAGAGAGAGAGGGAGCACAGAGGGACTGAAAGCGTGTGTGGCTGTGGTGTGTGCTTGTCTGGCTGTTATGGGAGGCACGAGGGAGATTCACCAGCAGCAAAAAGCCTACTAAGCACCAAGAACATAGTTGGCACCGAGTTTTTGTCCAACAAATAAGATATAACATGGAAGAGATGGTGGAGGCCCTGGAGCTGTTAGCCAGGAACACTGGGGGCAGAGGGCTCCCAATGGTCCCGGAGCGCGGCACTGCACCCCAAGGTGCCGCACCCCCATTGCCAACCACACATGAGAGCCAGCAGCAACATCTTGCTTCTGGCTCAGAGCACGTTCCCACCTTGGGACTGTCCTCTCCCGTATCCGTCCAAGCAACAGTTCGGCCGTCATCCCCCCAAATGAAGCATCACCTGAGGAGCTCCTCAGCCAGGCGGCTTGGAGTCAGGAGGGGAAAGGGAAGGCGTAGAGGTGGGGAGGAGAAGCGGCTGGGGAGGGGGGAGGGTGGGAGGGTGGAAGGGTTGTTTTTTACAGAAATACTGATGATTTCAGACAAATGTTCAGAGAAATGTTTTTTATTTAACAAAACCTTGTTGCGCATTGGCTCAGATAGCTGCACCGTTACACGCTGGTGATTTCTTAACATCAAAGAGTATAATTACACTTAATGTCAATCAACTTAAACTTTAACTGTCACCAAGGTGATGCCCACTATTGATGTATCACCTGCACACCCAGCATTGTGTCAGCCTTGTAAATAACACCAACGTTCTTTCAGGCAAAGTGATCATTGATGAGCTCCTGATGTAAGGCTCTTGAAGCTATCATGCCACCACGGGCCCGCTCATGCGGTGTACAGGGGGGCAGGGATATGGCTTCAGCGTCAGCCTGATTGTCTGCACCAATGTCAGCATCCGCCTCCTCGTCCTCCTCTTCCTCTCTCTGGTGAGGTGAACTGTCAGACTCATCAGCCAATTCTTGTCCCCTCCTGATAGCCAAGTTGTGCAGCATGGAGCACACCACCACGAATTGAGCTACCTGCTCAGGGTGGTATTGGAGGTCGCCTCTTGAGTGGACAAAGCGTCTAAAGCGCTGCTTAAGCACTCCAATGGTTTTCTCCATGATATTGCAAGTGGCTCTGTGGCTCTCGTTGTATCGCCTCTCGGCTTCAGTGTGGGTGTCACGCAGGGGGGTCATCAACCAGGTGGCGAGGCCATATCCTTTGTCACCAAGCATCCAGCATTGACCTTGTGGCTGATTGTTAAACAAGTCAGATACAGTGCTCTCATGCAGGATGTGAGCATCATGGATGCTGCCCGGAAATTGAGCATTCACTGCCAGTATAATTTGCTGGTGGTCGACAACCAGTTGGACATTCAGGGAGTGGAATCCCTTGTGGTTCCTGAAAACCTCTGCCTCCTGAAAAGGTGTCTATTGCTCCCTGCAGCTTGGGGAAGTTTGCAATTCTGGAGAATCCTAGAGCCCTCTCACTCTGTGCCTCCCTGGTCATAGGGAAGCTGATCAAGTCCCTCCTGCATGCGTACAGGGCTTCAGTGACCTGCCTAATGCAGCAATGTGTGGCATGCTGAGAAAGTGCATAAATGTCGTCAGCTGTGGCCTGAAAAGAACCCGAGGCGTAGAACGACAGTGCCGCGGTGACTGTGACCTCGACAGACAGTAGTACTGATGGTGCTGGCAGGCTGCAGATCTCCCCTTATCAGCTGGCATACCTCAGTGATAACCTCTTTGTGGAAGCGCAGTCTCCAAAGGCAGGTGGTGTCAGGCAAGTCAAGGTAAGACTGCTTCTCCCTGTACTTGCGGGGGGTATAACGTCTGGGCCTCCTCATCAATCTGGCATGTCTTACATTGGGCACATAATGCTCTGGAGCATACCTTTGGCGATCTCAAGTCTGCTGCATGTAATTGGTCATCAAGAGAGGGCGAGAAAGGACAGGCCCCATTGCAGTAGCTCTCTGTTTTCCACCGATTGGTCACAAACAAGGAATGTCCCGACGAAGACAACTCTTCAATTCCAATCGGTCACAGTGTGGTCAAGATGTTTGTAGAGATGTTCACATCAACTCCAATGACCTCCAGAGTACATCACTGCAGAAGGTCCCCATCAGTGTGAGGACTGAGGAACAGAGACTAAAGCTGTGTACAAACCAACCAACAGAATGGAGTGCACTGCAGCCTTTATACTGCACATGGATCTTTTCTGGGGTTCAGGTACCAAGTCAAGTCTAAATTAGATGGGAAAAACATTCCACCCTTCCCTACTTGAAGAAGTAATTCAGGAAAACTTGGAGGATGTGAATATTAATGGGAACAGGTCACTTGACAGGTTCCTGAAGCTATTTGCCATCTTAAAGCCTGTGTGTTTGTGAGGTCGTACAGAAGATATCACGTGTCACTCTGTGTGTGTGTGTCACTCTGTGTGTGTGTGTGTCAGTCTCCACCTCCCTCCCCAGTCTCCTCACCAGTCTCTGTGCCTCCCTCCTCAGTCTCCGCACACTCCCTTTCTACTCTCCCCAACTCCCGTCTCTACCTATCCCCCATCCCCCTCACCCATCCCTCTCTTTCCCGCCCCTCCATCTCTCTCTCTCCCCGTCTCACTCTCTCTCCGCCTCCCCACACCCCCCCGTGTCTCTCACTATCTCCACTCCCCAGTATCGCTCTCTCTCTCTCTCTCTTTCCCCCCACCGCCTCGCTCTCTTTCCATAAGAACAGAAGAATTAGGAACAGGAGTAGGCCATCTAGCCCCTCGAGCCTGCTCCGCCATTCAACAAGATCATGGCTGATCTGGCCGTGGACTCAGCTCCACTTACCCGCCCGCTCCCCATAACCCTTAATTCCCTTATTGGTTAAAAATCTATTTCTCTGTGATTTGAATACATTCAATGAGCTAGCCTCAACTGCTTCCTTGGGCAGAGAATTCCACAGATTCACAACGCTCTGGGAGAAGAAATTCCTTCTCAACTCGGTTTTAAATTGGCTCCCCCGTATTTTGAGGCTGTGCCCCCGAGTTCTCATCTCCCAGACCATTGGAAACAACCTCTCTGCCTCTATCTTGTCTATCCCTTTCATTATTTTAAATGTTTCTATAAGATTCACCCCGGAATCAGCCTAGTGAATCGTCTTTGTACCCCCTCCAAAGCTAGTATATCCTTCCTTAAGTAAGGTGACCAAAACTGCACGCAGTACTCCAGGTGCGGCCTCACCAATACCCTAGACAGTTGCAGCAGGACCTCCCTGCTTTTGTACTCCATCCCTCTCGCAATGAAGGCCAACATTCCATTCGCCTTCCTGATTACCTGCTACACCTGAAAACTAACTTTTTGGGATTCATGCACAAGGACCCCCAGGTCCCTCTGCACCGCAGCATGTTGTAATTTCTCCCCATTCAAATAATATTCCCTTTTACTGTTTTTTATTCCAAGGTGGATGACCTCACATTTTCCGACATTGTATTCCATCTGCTAAACCTTAGCCCATTCGCTTAACCTATCTAAATCTCTTTGCAGCCTCTCTGTGTCCTCTACACAACCCGCTTTCCCACTAATCTTTGTGTCATCTGCAAATTTTGTTACACTACACTCTGTCCCCTCTTCCAGGTCATCTATGTATATTGTAAACAGTTGTGGTCCCAGCACCGATCCCTGTGGCACACCACTAACCACCGATTTCCAACCCGAAAAGGACCCATTTATCCCGACTCTGCTTTCTGTTCGCCAGCCAATTCTCTATCCATGCGAATATATTTCCTCTGACTCCGCGTACCTTTATCTTCTGCAGTAACCTTTTGTGTGGCACCTTATCGAATGCCTTATCTAAATACACCACATCCATCGGTACACCTCTATCCACCATGCTCGTTATATCCTCAAAGAATTCTAGTAAATTAGTTAAACATGATTTCCCCTTCATGAATCCATGTTGCGTCTGCTTGATTGCACTATTCCTATCTAGATGTCCCGCTATTTCTTCCTTAATGATAGCTTCAAGCATTTTCCCCACTACAGATGTTAAACTAACCGGCCTTTTGTCTGCCCTCTTTTTTAAACAGAGGCGTTACATTAGCTGCTTTCCAATCTGCTGGTACCTCCCCAGAGTCCGGAGAATTTTGGTAGATTATAATGAATGCATCTGCTATAACTTCTGCCAGCTCTTTTAATACCCTGGGATGCATTTCATCAGGACCAGGGGACTTGTCTACCTTGAATCCCATTAGCCTGTCCAGCACTACCCCCCTAGTGATAGTGATTGTCTCAAGGTCCTCCCTTCCCACATTCCTGTGACCAGCAATTTTTGGCATGGTTTTTGTGTCTTCCATTGTGAAGACCGAAGCAAAACAATTGTTTAAGGTCTCAGCCATTTCCACATTTCCCATTATTAAATCCCCCTTCTCATCTTCTAAGGGACCAACATTTACTTTAGTCACTCTTTTCCGCTTTATATATCTGTAAAAGCTTTTACTATCTGTTTTTATGTTTTGCGCAAGTTTACTTTCGTAATCTATCTTTCCTTTCTTTATTGCTTTCTTAGTCATTCTTTGCTGTCGTTTAAAATGTTCCCAATCCTCTAGTTTCCCACTAACCTTGGCTGCCTTATTGGTTCCCCCCCCCCATGTCTCTCTCCCCTCCCCCGTGTGTGTCTCTCTCTCCTCCGCCACCGTGTCTCTCTCTCTCTCTCTACCCGTGTCTCTCTCGCCTCTCCCCCGCCCCCCGGTGTCTCTCTCTCTCTCCCCGTGTCTCTCTCTCCTCCCCCCAGATGGACACTGTTATGTATGCAATAAAGGTTCAAACTCGAGTACTGAGTAACTAAGCAAGGTACAACCTTGGCTCTGCTTTATTTAGGCCCAAAGTGCCTGACTCTCAAAATGGCTGGCCTTTTATACCTGAGCAGCACCATGTGCGTGCTGCTCAGTGGCCTTCAAAAATGACACCATCTGGTGGCTACAAACAGAATGTGCATACATGACAATACCAGTATGTGAGATCTTATCACAGTCTTTCACAGGTTGAGGCATTCCCGGGTTGACCGTCTCAGTTTGATTCCGGCCTTGGGTGAGTGTGCGGGGTCTGTTGTGGCTGGTGGCTGGATGACTGACTTGTTGGGGGAGGCAGTGGCCATGTCAGGAATTGCAAGTCCATTTTTATTGAACAGGTCCGTGATGGAAATTCCGGGTTCACTGATGACCCTTGAGTTCTCTGAAGGCTGCTGGTAGGTTGGTTGGTCGTCGATGGTTTCTTCGTCCGACTGCTCTGGCTCGTCTGTGTGCCTCAGCTTTGTCTGATCCATGTGTTTCCCGCAAGTTTTCCCATTCTTGAGTTTAATAATGAATACTCTGTTGCCCTCCTTGGCCATGACTGTGCCAGAGATTCATTTGGGACACTGACCATAGTTCAACACATACACAGTATCATTAACAGAAATCTCGCGTGACACAGTTGCGCGATCATGGTACCCTTGTTGACTTTGTCTTCTGTATTAAACATGATTATTTAAATCCAGGTGTACCAGAGATAGCTTGGTCTTAAGACCTCTTTTCATCATGAGTTCAGCAGGCGAGACCCCTATGAGTGTGTGGGATCTTGCCCTGTAACTCAGCAGTATGCAGGACAAGCGGGTCTGCAGTGACCCTTGGGTTACTCTCCTCATGCTTTGCTTGATAATTTGTACTGCACGTTCTGCTTGCCCATTGGACACAGGCTTAAACGGTGCTGACCTTTCCATGTTTTAAGCCATTAAGTTTCAGAAACTCCTGAAACTCTTGACCGGTGAAGCATGACCCATTGTCGCTCACCACTATGTCAGGCAGGCCATGTGTCGCAAACATGACATTGAGATTCTCTATGGTTGCCGTAGACATGCTGGATGACATGATTATGCATTCTATCCACTTCGAATGAGCGTCCACCACCACTAAAAACATCTTGCCCAGGAAGGGACCTGCAAAATCTACATGGATTCTGGACCAAGGTTTGGATGGCCGCGACCACAGACTCAGCAGCGATTCCGCTGGTGCTTAGCTGAGCTGCATGCAAGTGTTGCACTGATGCATGCATGCTTCCAGCTCAGAATTAATTCCTGGCTACCAGACATGGGACCTGGCGATGGCCTTCATCATCACTATACCAGGATGTGGGCTGTGTAACTCACGCACAAACTTCTCTCTCCCTTTCTTGGACATTACAACGCGATTGCCCCATAATATGCAATCTGCTTGAATAGACAGTTTGTCCTTGTACAGTTTGGCCTCTTTGCACATTTACTTAGGTATGGCAGACCAATCCCCTTTGAAGATGCAACCCTTTACCACCAATAAAATCGGGTCCTGGCTGGTCCAGGTCTTATCTTGTTGCGCCGTGACAGGGATTCCTTCACTCTCAAAAGCATCCATGATTAACATTAGATCTATCGGTTGTGGCGTTTCCACCTCCGGTGTGGGCAATGGCAACCGTCTCAAAGCATCGGCACAATTCTCTGTGTCAGGTCTGTGGCGAATGACATAATCATAGGCAGATAATGTCAGCGCCCACCTTTGGATGTGGGATGACGCTTTGGTTTTGATACTTTTGCTCTCAGAAAATAACGAAATGAGCGACTTGTGATCGGTCTCTAATTCGAACCTCAGACCGAACAGATACTGATGCATCTTTTTAACACCGTACACACACACTAAAGCTTCTTTTTCTACCATACTATAGGCTCTTTCTGCTTTAGACAAACTTTTGGATGCATACGGGACAGGTTGAAGTTTCCCCAACTCATTGGCTTGTTGTAACACGAAACAAATTCCATATGACGATGCCTCACAGGCCAAAACTAAACGTTTACATGGGTTATAATGTACCAGCAGCTTGTTCGAGCAAAGCAGATTGGTGGTTTTCTCAAAAGCTCAGTCTTGCAATGCGCCCCACACCCAGTTGTCGCCTTTTCTCAATAGCATGTGCAGTGGTTCTAGGAAGGTGCTCAATTTAGGTAGGAAGTTACCAAATTAGTTGAGTAGATCCAGGAACGAACACAGCTCCGTCACATTCTGCGGCTTGGGTGCCTTGGCTTTCACGTCAGTAGGTCTGATGCCATCAGCGGCGATTTTCCTCCCGAGAAATTCGAACTCCGGTGCCATGAAGACGCACTTCGGGCGTTTATGTCTGAGTCCCACTCTGTCCAAACGCAGTAGAACCTCTTCCAGGTTGTTCAGATGTTCCTTGGAGTCACGACCGGTGATCAGGATGTCATCTTGGAACACGACGGTTCTGGGAACGGACACCATTGTTGCAGCCGAGCGAATTCCAAGCGGGCACCTGTGGTAAATAAACAATCCTTTGTGCGTGTTAATGCACGTAAGTCTCTTCGACGTCTCGACAACTCCTGCGTCATATAAGCCGACGTCAAGTCCAGTTTTGTGAACGACTTCCCTCCAGCTAGCATAGCAAACAAGTCATCAGCCTTCGGTAACGGATACTGATCTTGTTTTGAAACCCTGTTGATCGAAGCCTTGTAGTCTCCACAGATTCCGACTGTGCCATCACTTTTCAGCACAGGAAGAATGGGGCTGGCCCATTCATTAAATTCGACCGGTGATATGATCCCTTCACGCTGGAGTCTGTCCAGTTCAATTTCGACCTTCTCCCTCATCATGAGCTTTATGATGGACGGGTCTTGCATCTGAGTCCACGTGGATCTGCACCTTGGCTCCCGTGAAGTTGCCGATACCCGGTTCGAAAAGCGAGGGGAACTTGCTCAATACTTGGGCACATGTATCTTCCTCTGACGACAACGCCTTTATGTCGTTCCAGTCACATCTGATTTTCTCCAACCAGCTCCTGCCAAGCAGCGTTGGGCCATTGCCTGGAACAATCCACAGCGGTAACTCGTGAACCACATTGTTATATGACACATTAATTTGTGCACTGCCAATCACCTTTATCGGTTCTTTGGTGTACGAGCGCAGCTTAGCGTTAACAGGGCTCAGCCTGGGCCTCACAGACTTAGTATCCCACAGCTTATTAAATGCCCCCTCGTTTATGATCGATTGACTCGCCCCTGTGTTCGGTTCCATCGATACCGGTATCCTGTTAAACTTCACATTAATCAAAATTGGTTTACTCTTCGTTATGAAGGAGTACAGTCCATACACTTCCTCCTCTGGCATCTCGGATTGCGTATCTGGATCCACGGTAGTCTGACTCTCATCCTCCACGTGGTGTGTCGCAGCACGCTTGCTCATCTGTGGACACTTGCGCTGGAGATGCCCCACTCTCAGACAGCCTTTGCAACTATATTGCTTAAATCGGCACTGCTGGTGCTGGTGATTTCCCCCACAACGCCAACACGGAGAAGTCGGATACATTCCCGCTGGCGGACTTTGGGCAGCCACAGGTTTCGCAAACTCAGCCAGATAGGCCCTGCCATGTGCCGCTCTGCCGAACGCTGAATCAGTCGCTTTTAGAGTACTTGCTGAGGTTCGGTTCTTCACTGCTATTTGCTTTAAACTCCTGTCTGTCGTCATACATGATTGAGCGATCTGGATGGCCCTTTTTAAATCCAACTCCTCCACCGCCAGAAGTTTGCACAGGATCACCTCGTGGTTGATACCGATAACAAAGAAGTCCTGCAGCATGTCTGCCAACACCGTCCTGAACTTGCACGGTCCCGCTAGACGTCTCAGGTCGGCAACGAATTCCGCCGCGCTCTGGGCCCCTGATCGAATGTGTGTATAAAACCTGTATCTCGAGATGATGATGCCGTTGTCTGGCTTGAGCTGCTCCCGTACCAATGTACACAACTCCTCGCATGTTTTCTCTGTTGGATCACTAGGCATGAGTAGATTCTTTATCAGACCGTAGATCTTTGAACCGCACACAGTGAGGAACACGGCCCGGCGCCGATCTGCATCGTCGACCTCCTCCATTTTGTTGGCCATGAAGTACTGGTTCAAACGGCTCACAAAGTCTGTCCAATTTTCTCCCTCCACGAATCGCTCTAAAAATTCAATCGTGCTCATTTTGCAAACAAAGGTTCTTGTATTCTCATCGCCAAATGTTATGTATGCAATAAAGGTACAGATTGAGTACTGTTTAACTAAGCAAGGTACAACCTGGCTTCTGCTTTATTTAGGCCCAAAGTGCCTGACTCTCAAAATGGCTGACCTTTTATACCTGAGCAGCACCATGTGCGTGCTGCTCAGTGGCCTCCAACATGACGCCATCTGGTGGCTACAGACAACATGTACATACATGACAGGCGCTACTATTGTGTCCTGGCCAACATCTGCGCATACGTAAGTCTTTACTTTTGTCGCACATTTAAGTTTGTGAAAGATCCGGAAGTGGGCATGGGAGGAACGCTCCCGTTCGTTGTCGTGAGTTGCGTCCTACCAATAATGGCAACCATGAAACTACCGGATTGTTGTAAAAATCCATCTGGTTCACTGATGTCCTTTAGGGAAGGAAATCTGCCGTCTAGAAGATGCACTGCAGCAACTTGCCATGGCTTGTTCGACAGCACCTCTACCACCTAGAAGGACAAGGGCATCAGGTGCATGGGAACACCATCGCCTGCAAGTTCCCCTCCAAGTTACACACCATCTTGACTTGGAAATATATCGTCTTTCCTTCATCGTCGCTGGGTCAAAATCGTGGAACGCCCTCCCTCACAGCACTGTGGGAGCACCTTCACCACACGGACTGCAGCGGTTCAAGAAGACGGCTCACCACCACCTTCTCAAGGGGCAATTAGGGATGGGCAATAAATGCTGGCCTTGCCAGCGACGCCCACATTCCGGAACAAATTTTTTTAAAGTCATCATGGACATTCTCTGACTGATCCTCATCCTCGCCACAGAATTCAACACAGTTAATCGCATCATCCTCTTCTGGTACCTCCCTTCGGTCTTGCAGCTTCCTGAGACTGCCCTCACAAGGTTCCATTCCTACCCATCTGAGCGTAGCCAATGCAGCTCCAGCAATGGTTTCTTCTCCCTCCCCAACACTCTTTCCCCTCTGGAATCTCCCAAGAATATACTGTTGGCATTCCCCTGTTCCTGGACCACTTGCTTCACTGACTCATCAACTACATCTGTGGTGAGACGTCTACCCTGGCATCCAGCCTGTGCTGATTCACAACTTCCTCCAGTTCAACATCAGGAAGAACAAATCCATCATCTTCACAAATTGCACACCCTCGCCACCAATTCCTTCTCACTCCCCAGTCAATGTCTCAGACTCAACCAGACCTTGGCATTACATTTAACCCTGAGCTTAGGTTCAGACACAAAATTGTTTCCCTTACATAGCTTACTTCCACCTCCATAACTGTATCCTTCTCCACCTTTATCTCTGCCCATTTCACTGCTGAGACCCTCATAGAATCTTACAGCACAGAAGGAGGCTGCACAGGATTACACGGAATGTACGGCACACAAACAGGCCATTCGGCCCAACCAGTCCATGCCGGCGTTTAGGCGCCACTCGAGCCTCCTCCCGTCTTTCCTCATCCAACCCTCTATTCCCTTCTCCCTCATATTCTTGTCCAGCCTCCCCTTAAATGCACCTATACTACTTGCTTCAATCACTCCCTGTGGCAGCAAGTTCTACATTCTCTCCACTCTCTGGTAAAGAAGTTTCTTCTGAATTCCCTATTAATTTGTTGGTGACTATCTTATATTGATGGCCTCTAGTTATGCTCTTCCCCACAAGTGGAAACACTCTCTCTGTATCCACTCTATCAAAACCTTTCATCATTTTAAAGACCTCTATTAGGTCACCCCTCAGACTTCTTTTTTCAAGAGAAAAGAGACCCAGCCTGTTCATCCTTTCCTGATATGTATACCCTCGCATTTCTGGTATCATCCTTGTAAATCTTCTCTGCACCCTCTCCAGTGCCTCTATATCCTTTTTCTAATACAACGACCAGAACTGTACACAGTACTCCAAGTGTGGTCTAACCAAGGTTTGATACAGGTTTAACATAACTTCCCTACTTTTCAATTCTATTCCTTTAGAAATAAACCCTCGTGCTTGGTTTGCTTTTTTTATGGCCTTGCTAACCTTTTAGTGATGTGTGTATTTGTACTCCGAGATCCCTTTGTTCCTCTACCCCACCCAGACTCACACCCTCCCAGTAATAAGTGACCTCCCTATTCTTCCGTCCAAAATGTAATAGCTCACATTTATCTGTGTTGAACTTCATTTGCCAATTATATGCCCATTCTGCAAGTTTATTAATGTCCTCCCGTAATTTGTTACAGTCCTCCTCAGTATTGACTATCCCCCAATTTGGTGTCATCCGCAAATTTAGAAATTGTGTTTTTGATTCCAAAGTCCAAATCATTAATATAGATTGTGGGCTATTCGGCCCATTGTGCCTGTGCTGACTCTTTGAAAGAGCTGACAGATGAGTTCCCGCCCCTGCTCTTTCCCCACAGCCCTGCAACTTCCTGTCCCTCAAGTATTTATCCTGTTCCCTTTTGAAAGTTACTATTGAATCTGCTCCCACCGCCCTTTCAGCAAATGCATTCCAGATCACAACAACTCGCTGCATTAAAAAATTCCCTTTATCTCATCTCTGGTTCTTTTGCCAATGATCTTAAATCTGTGTCCTCTGGTTACTGATTCACCTGCCAGTGGAAACTTTTTAATTTAATTTAACTCTTTACTTTAATTTACACCAAACCCTTCATGATTTTGATGCCTCTATTTAATCTCCCCTGAATGGTCTCTGCTGTCAGGAGGACAATTCCAGCTTCACTCAATTCTCCACGTAACTGAAGAGCCTCATCCCTGACACCGCTTTAGTAAATCTCCTCTGTATGCCTTCCAAGCCTTGACATCTGTTGTGTATCTGTAAAGCATGCACTCCCATGTTCTGCCACCAGGGAGCGCATCCCCTGAAGTCCCAAGGGATCCCAGCATCCCTTGGGAGCACTGTATATAAGCCGGCCCCGAAGGCCTGTTCCTCACTCTGGAGTGTCTTATTAAAGACTGAGGTCACTGTTACTTTAACCTCCCTGTGTGCAGTCTCATCTGTGTTAGGAACACAATAACTGGCGACGAGTATACGAATCCAATGCAAAGATGCAGCAAACTGTGGACATCCTGCAGAAGCTCTCGGAGGGTGAGGACTGGGAAGCTTATGTCAAACGGCTAGATAAGTACTTTGTAGCCAACGAGCTGGATGGAGAATGAAGCGCTGCAAAAAGGAGAGCGATCCTCCTCACGGTCTGCGGGGCACCGACCTAGAACCTCATGAAGAATCTTCTGGCTCCGGTAAAGCCCACGGATAAGTATGAGGAGCTGTGTACACTGGTTCGGAAGCATCTTAACCCGAGGGACAGCGTGCTGATGGTGAGGTATCGGTTCTACACGAGCCAGCGATCTGAAGGTCAGGAAGTGGCGAGCTATGTCGCCGAGCTAAGGTGACTTGCAGGACAATGTGAGTTTGATGGCTACCTGGAGAAAATGCTCAGAGACTTTTTTGTACTGGACATTGGCCACAAGACCATCCTACGAAAACTTTTGACTGTAGAGACACCGGCCCTCAGTATGGCCATTGCAATAGCACAGGCGTTTATGTCCACCAGTGATAACACCAAACAAATCTCTCAGCACACAAGTGCTAGCAATGTTCATAAATTAACTGGAACTGTGTTTGCGAGCAGAAATGTACAGGGCAGAAATCACGAGTCTGCAACTGCCAGCAGGCCTCAGGTGACCCAGATGACTTAGAGTCCGCAAGAAAGGATGAATACAAGGCAATTCACAATTTGTTGGCATTGTGGAGGCTTCCATTCAGCCTATTCATGCCGCTTCAAAGCGTATGTCTGCAAGAGCTGTGGAACAATGGGGCACCTCCAACGAGCTTGCAAACAAGCTGCAAGCTCTGCAAAACCTGCTAACCACCACGTGACAGAGGAAGATCGGTCCATGGTGGATCAAAGCAATTTCGAGCCTCAGAGAGAGGAGGCAGATGCTGAAGTACACGGGGTGCACTCTTTTTTGACAAAATGTCCACCTATAATGCTAAACGTAAAATTGAATGGCATACCCGTAGCCATGGAACTGAACACTGGCGTTGCCAATCCATCATGAGTAAAAAGATGTTTAAGAGACTGTGATGCAACAAGGCATTCAGACCAGCCCTGATCCCCATTCACACGAAACTGAGGACGTACACTAAAGAGCTTATCATTGTCCTGGGCAGCGCCATGGTCAAGGTCACCTACGAGGGCATGGTGCACGAACTGCCACTCTGGATTGTCCCGGGCGATGGCGCCACACTGCTTGGAAGGAGCTGGTTGGGCAAAATCCGCTGGAACTGGGATGACATCCAAGCGCTATCACATGTCGATGAGGCCTCATGTTCTTAACAAATTTCCTTTCCTTTTTGATCCTGGCATTGGAAACTTTTCCGGAGCACTTGGTCCCAGAGGCACGATCCATTCACCACAAGGCGTGAGCGGTATCTCACATGATGAGAGAAAGAGTGGAAATCGAGCTGGACAGGCTGCAATGCGAGAGCATCATCTCCCCAGTGGAATTCAACAAGTGGGCCAGGTACCGATTGTTCCAGTACTCAAAAGTAATGGCAGGGTCAGGATTTGCGGTGATTATAAAGTAACTATTAATCGTTTCTCGCTACAGGACCAATACCCGCTACCTAAGGCAGATGACCTATTTGCGACGCTGGCAGGAGTCAAGACGTTCACCAAGCTCGACCTGACTTCGGCCTACATGACGCAGGAGCTGGAGGAGTCTTCGAAGGGCCTCACCTGCATCAACACGCACAAGGGACTGTTCATCTACAACAGATGCCCATTTGGAATTCGGACAGCTGCAGTGACCTTCCAGAGAAACATGGAGAGCCTACTCAAATCGGTACCACACACGGTGGTCTTTCAGGACGACATATTGGTCACGGGTTGGGACACCGCCGAGCACCTACAAAACCTAAAGGCGATCCTCCAGCGACTGGATCGCGTAGGGCTGCGGCTGAAGAGGTCGAAATGTGTCTTCATGGCAACAGAAGTGGAGTTTTTGAGGAGAAAGGTCGCGGCGGACGGCATTCGGCCCACAGACGCCAAGACAGAGGCTATCAGGAACGCGCCCAGGCCACAGAACGTCACGGAGCTGCGGTCGTTCCTGGGACTCCTCAACTATTTTGGTAACTTCCTACCGGTGTTAAGCACCCTCATAGAGCCCCTACATGTGTTATTGCGTAAAGGTGAGAATGGTTATGGGGGAAAAAACCAAGTAATTGCTTTTGAGAAAACCAGAAACATTTTATGCTCCAACAAGCTGCTTGTATTGTATAACCCGTGTAAAAGACTTGTGCTAGCATGTGATGCGTCGTCGTATGGAGTCGGGTGTATATTACAACAAGCTAACATTATGGGGAAGTTGCAACCTGTTGCCTATGCCTCCAGGACCTTGTCTAAGGCCGAGAGGGCCTACAGCATGATTGAGGAAGAGGCATTAGCGTGTGTGTTAGGGGTAAAGAAAATGCATCAGTACTTGTTTGGTCTCAAATTTGAGCTGGAAACCGATCACAAGCCCCTCATATCCCTGTTCGCTGAAAACAAGGGGATAAATACTAATGCCTCAGCCCGCATACAAAGATGGGCACTCGCGCTATCAGTGTATAACTATACCATCCGCCACAGGCCAGGCACCGAGAACTGTGCGGATGCTCTCAGTCGGCTACCATTGCCCACCACGGGGGTGGAAATGACGCAGCCTGCAAACTTGTTGATGCTCATGGAAGCGTTTGAAAATGATAAATCACCTGTTACGGCCCACCAGAGTAGCACTTGGACCAGCCAAGATCCTCTGCTGTCCCTAGTAAAAAAACTGTGTACTGCATGGGAGCTGGGCCAGCATCCCCGTTGAAATGCAAGAGCTAATCAAGCCGTTCCAACGGCGAAAGAACGAGCTGTCCATTCAGGCAGACTGCTTGTTGTGGGGTAACCGTGTAGTGCTACCCAAAAAGGGCAGGGAGACGTTCATCTCGGATCTCCACAACACACGCCTGGGTATAGTAACAATGAAAGCGATAGCCAGATCCCACGTGTGGTGGCCCGGTATCGACTCTGACTCTGTGTACGGCAATGCAGCGTGTGTGCTCAGTTGAGCAACGCGCCCAGAGAGGCACCACTAAGTTAGTGGTCCTGGCCCTCCAGACCATGGTCGAGGATCCATGTCGACTATGCGGGCCCGTTTCTCGGTAAAATGTTCCTGGTGGTGGTGGATGCTTTTTCAAAATGGATTGAATGTGAAATAATGCCGGGAAGCACCGCCACCGCCACCATTGAAAGCCTGAGGGCCATGTTTGCCACCCACGGCCTGCCTGACATACTGGTCAGTGACAACAGGCCATGTTTCACCAGTGCCAAATTTAAAGAATTCACCAGCAATGGGATCAAACATGTCACCTCGGCCCCGTTCAAACCAACCTCCAATGGGCAGGCAGAGCGGGCAGTACAAACAATCAAACAGAGCCTTAAACGAGCCACAGAAGGCTCACTCCAAACCCGCCTGTCCCGAGTACTGCTCAGCTACCGCACGAGACCCCACTCGCTCACAGGGGTGCCCCCGGCTGAGCTACTCATGAAAAGGACATTTAAAACCAGACTCTCGCTGGTTCACCCTAACCTGCATGATCAAGTAGAGAGCAGGCGGCAGCAACAAAATGTAAACGATGGTCGCGCCACTGTGTCACGGGAAATTGATCTGAATGACCCTGTGTATGTGCTAAACTATGGACATGGTCCCAAGTGGATCGCGGGCACGGTGATAGCTAAAGAAGGGAGTAGGGTGTTTGTAGTCAAACTAGACAATGGACAAATTTGCAGAAAGCATCTGGACCAAACGAGGCTGTGGTTCACAGACTGCCCTGAACAACCCACAGCAGACACCACCTTTTTCAAGCCACAACACACACCCAAAGGATCAACGACACCACGCAGGACCAGGAAATCGAACCCCTCACACCCAACAGCCCAGCAAGGCCAGGCTCACCTAGCAGCCCTGCAGGGCCAACAACACGCCAGTCCAGCGAGGGCACAGCCAACACACCAGAACAGACATTTGTACCGAGGAGGTCCACCAGGGAAAGAAAGGCTCCCGACCGCCTCACCTTGTAAATAGTTTTCACTTTGACTTTGCGGGGGAATGATGTTGTGTATCTGTAAAGCATGCACTCCCATGTTCCGCCACCAGGGAGCTCATCCCCTGAAGCCCCTAGGGATCCCAGCATCCCTTGGGAGCACTGTATATAAGCCGGCCCCTAAAGCCTGTTCCTCACTCTGGAGTGTCTTAATAAAGACTGAGGTCACTGTTACTTTAACCTCCCTGTGTGCAGTCTCATCTGTGTTAAGAACACAATAACATCCTTCCTAAATTGCGGTGTCCAGAATGGCACACAATACTCCAGTTGAGGCCGAACCAGTGATTTATAAAGGTTTAACATCAGTGAGGTCGTACCTGTATCATAAAGTTAGTATCAGTAATGGTGATCATGAAACTGCCGGATTGTCGGAAAAACCCAATTGGTTCACTGATGTCTTTTAGGGAAGGAAATCTGCCGTCCTTACCCGGTTTGGCCTATATGTGACTCCAGACCCACAGCAATGTGGTTGACTCTTAACTGCCCTCTGAAATGGCCCAGCAAGCCCCTCAGTTGTACCAAAACCACTCCGACAAAGTCACTGTGAGAGTACCTTCACCACACAGACTGCAGCGGTTCAAGAAGGCGGCTCACCACCATGTTCTCAAGGGGCCATTAGGGATGGGCAATAAATGCTGGCCTTGCCAGCGAAGCCCACATCCCGTGAATGAATACATTTTAAAAAGCATTACTTCCTTATTTTTGTACTCTATTGCTCTACTTATGAAGTCAAGGAACCTGTGTGCCTTTTTAACACTATCAGCTTGTCCTGCCGCCTTCAAAAATTTCTGTATGCAAACCCTTAGTTTATACATGTCTTCATCTCGTCTAGACTCAACTATTAAAATGGCCTCTTTGTTGGCCCTCTCTCTCTTTACTCTCCATAAACAACAACTTATGCAAAACACAAGTCCCGCACTAAATCTTGTTCATCCAGCGGTTCTCCCATCACTGGTTCCCTGTCCCCAACACAATGGTCTGGATATTAACTCGGAGATGGGGAGGGAACAGGGGGGCTGTTTTGAGGTTGGGAAACCTGGAAGAACAGGTTTCCCTGAGTTCCTGCTCAATTTAACGGCAGGACCTGATGAACATTTTTTATCTCCCTTTCCCAGATGCAGCCAGCCAGATTGAGAGGCGAGCGGGCTGTCGGGTGGATAGGCCTTCAGAAACAGGCCGCAGCCAGGGAGCAGAGAGGAGGGAGGGAGGGACCGGAAGCTTCGGAGGGAGATCGGAGGCTTGGGCGGGGGGGGAGAAAGAGATCGGAGGCTTGAGGAGTGGGGGGGGAGAAATTGGAAGCGTCAGGGGTTGGGAGATCGTAAAAAGAAAAAGAAAACTTACATTTATATAGCGCCTTTCACGATCACCGGACGTCTCAAAGCACTTTACAGCCAATGCAGTACTTTTGAAGTGTAATCACTGTTGTAATGTGGGAAACACGACAGCCAACTTGCGCACAGCAAGCTCCCACAAACAGCAATGTGACAATGGCCAGATAAATTGTTTTTGTTATGTTGATTGAGGGATGAATATTGGCCAGAACACTGGGGATAACTCCCCTGATCTTCTTCAGAATAGTGCCATGGGATCTTTAATGTTCACTTGAGAGGGCAGGCAGAGCCTCGGTTTAACGTCGACAGTGTAGCACTCCCTCAGTACTGCACTGGAGTGTCCGCCTAGATTTATGTGCTATTGATACACGCAGCCTCATTAAAATATTTTGGTTGGTTGCCACCCTCCTTGATTGCCTCCGTTAAAACTGGAAGTGGGTGGGTTTTAGTTATTTTTACATTTTTACATGCCATCCGACTCAAACCCATCCTTTTTTGAGGGTTAAAATTGCCCCCTTTAAATTTAAAATTCTTATCCTTGTCTTTAAATCCCTCTGTGGCCTCAAATCTCTGAACTTTCTCCATCCCTCTATCCCCCGACTAACAGTTTGTTCCTCTGCCCCACCCTCTGTCCCACGATTATTGATGACGCGTTCAGGCTCCTGTGTCCAACCTTCTGCCATCTGCTCCTCAAACCTCTCCACCTCCAACTCCTTTAAAAAACCTCCTGGAATTCCATCTCTAAAGCCAAGCCTTCGGTCATCCCTCCTGATCTCTCCTTCTCTGGCTTGCCATATTTACCTCTATCTGTGAAGCACCTTGAGATGTTCTTTCATTAAAGGGGCTATACAAATAGACATTAGAAACATAGAAACATAGAAATTAGGTGCAGGAGCAGGCCATGCGGCTCTTCGAGCCTGCACCGCCATTCAATAAGATCATGGCTGATCATTCAACCTCAGTACCTCTTTCCTGCTTTCTCTCCATACCCCTTGATCCCTTTGGCCATAAGGGCCATATCTAACTCTCTTTTGAATATATCTAACGAACTGGCCTCAACAACTTTCTGCAGTAGAGAATTCCACAGGTTAACCACTCTCTGGGTGAAGAAGTTTCTCCTCATCTCGGTCCTAAATGGCTTACCCCTTATTCTTAGACTGTGAGCCCTGGTTCTGGAACTCTCCAGGAACGGGAACATTCTTCATGCCTCTAACCTGTCCAATCCCGTCAGAATTTTATATGTTTCAATGAGATCCCCTCTCATTCTTCTAAATTCCATTGAATACTATCCCAGTTGCTCCAGTCTCTTCTCATATGTCAGTCCTGCCATCCCGGGAATCAGTCTGGTGAACCTTCGCTGCACTCCCTCAATAGCAAGAGCGTCCTTCCTCAGATTAGGAGACCAAAACTGAACACAATATTCCAGGTGTGGCCTCACCAAGGCCCTATACAACTGCAGTAAGACCTCCCTGCTCCTATACTCAAATCCTCTAGCTATGAAGGCCAACATGCCATTTGCCTTCTTCACCGCCTGCTGTACCTACATGCCAACTTTCAATGACTAATGTACCATGACACCCAGGTCTTGTTGCACCTCCCTTTTTCCTAATCTGTCACCATTCAGATAATATTCTGTCTTCCTGTTTTTGCCACCAAAGTAGATAACCTCACATTTATCCACAGTATACTGCATCTGACATGCATTTGCCCACTCACCTCAGCTGTCTAAGTCACCCTGCAACCTCTTAGCATCCTCCTCACAGCTCACACCGCCACCCAGCTTAGTGTCATCTGCAAACTTGGAGATATTACACTCAATTCTTTCATCTAAATCATTGATGTATATTGTTAATAGCTGAGGAGATAAAATTATTTATGAAGTGTTGTTACTTATTATGTAGTGGCAACCAATTTTACATACAGCAAACTCCTACAAACAGCAAATAAAATGAATTACCTGTTAATCTTTTCTTGTTGGTGTTAGGTGAGTAAGGAGTATTGATGAGTACTTCAGAAGGAGTCCAACTCTTCTTCAATTAATGCCATGGGATATTTTTTGTCCATCTTGACAGGCAGACATCATCATCATCATAGGTGGTTCCTCATATCGAGGATGACTTGCTTCCACGCCAAAAAGGGATGAGTTCACAGGTGTTACAATGAAGGACCTTGTTGTGTTCCTAACACAGATGAGACTGCACACAGGGAGGTTAAAGTAACAGTGACCTTAGTCTTTAATAAGACACTCCAGAGTGAGGAACAAGCCTTAGGGACCGGTTTATATACAGTGCTCCCAAGGGATGATGGGATCCCTTGGGACTTCAGGGGATGCACTCCCTGGCGGCGGAACATGGGAGTGCATGCTTTATAGATACATAACATCACTCCCCCCCAAAGTCAAAGTGAAAACTATTTACAAGGTGAGGCGGTCAGGAGCCTTTCTTTCCCTGGTGGGCCGCCTCGGTACAAATGCCGGTGTTTTGGCTGTGCCCTCACTGGGCTGGCGTGTTGTTGTCCCTGCAGGGCTGCTGGGTGAGCCTGGCCTTGCTGGGCTGTTGGGCGTGATGGGTTCGATTTCCTGGTCCGGGGTGGTGTCGTTGATCCTTTGGGTGTGTGTTGTGGGCTCGAGAAAGGTGATGTCTGCTGTGGGTTGTTCAAGGCAGTCTGTGAACCACAGCCTCGTTTGGTCCAGGTGCTTTCTGCAAATTTGTCCATTGTCTAGTTTGACTACAAACACCCTACTCCCTTCTTTAGCTATCACCGTACCCGCAATCCACTTGGGACCATGTCCATAGTTTAACACATACACGGGGTCACTCAGATCAATTTCCTGTGACACAGTAGTGCGACCATCGTTTACATTTTGTTGCTGCCGCCTGCTCTCTACCTGATCATGCAGTTAAGGATGAACCAGCGAGAGTCTGGTTGTAAGTGTCCTTTTCATGAGTAGCTCAGTCAGGGGCACCCCTGTGAGTGAGTGGGGTCTTGTGCGGTAGCTGAGCAGTACTCGGGACAGGCGTGTTTGGAGTGAGCCTTCTGTGACTCGTTTAAGGCTCTGTTTGATTGTTTGTACTGCCCGCTCTGCCTGCCCATTGGAGGCTGGTTTAAACGGGGCCGAGGTGAACATGTTTGATTCCATTGCGGGTCATGAATTCTTTAAATTTGGCACTGGTGAAACATGGCCCGTTGTCACTGACCAGTATGTCAGGCAGGCCGTGTGTGGCAAACATGACCCTCAGGCTTTCAATGGTGGCGGTGGCGGTGCTTCCCGACATTATTTCACATTCAATCCATTTTGAAAAAGCATCCATCACCACCAGGAACATTTTACCGAGAAACGGGCCCGCATAGTCGACATGGATCCTCGACCATGGTCTGGAGAGCCAGGACCACAAACTTAGTGGTGCTTCTCTGGGCGCATTGCTCAACTGAGCACACATGCTGCATTGTCGTACACAAGACTCTAAGTCAGAGTCGATACCGGGCCACCATACGTGGGATCTGGCTGTCGCTTTCAGCGTTACTATACCTGGGTGTGTGCTGTGGAGATCCGAGATGAACGTCTCCCTGCCCTTTTTTAGTAGCACTACGCAGTTACCCCACAACAGGCAGTCTGCCTGAATGGACAGCTCATCCTTTCGCCGCTGGAACGGCTTGATTAGCTCTTGCATTTCAACGGGGATGCTGGTCCATCTCCCATGCGGTACACAGTTTTTTACTAGGGACAGCAGAGGATCTTGGCTGGTCCAAGTCCTAATCTGGCGGGCTGTGACAGGTGATTTATCATTTTCAAACGCTTCCATGACCATCAACAAGTCTGCGGGCTGCGCCACCATCAACAAGTTTGCAGTCTGCGCCATTTCCAAACCCGTGGTGGGCAATGGTAGCCGACTGACAGCATCCGCACAGTTCTCGGTGCCTGGCCTGTGGCGGATGGTATAGTTATACACTGATAGCGCGAGTGCCCACCTTTGTATGCGGGCTGAGGCATTAGTATTTATCCCCTTGTTTTCAGCGAACAGGGATATGAGGGGCTTGTGATTGGTTTCCAGCTCAAATTTGAGGCCAAACTGGTACTGATGCATTTTCTTTACCCCGAACATACACGGGCTAATGACTCTTTCTCAATCATGCTGTCGGCCCTCTCGGCCTTAGACAAGCTCCTGGAGGCATAGGCGACAGGTTGCAACTTCCCCGCAATGTTAGCTTGTTGTAATACACACCTTCCCCGTAATACACAACTTCCCCGTAATGTTAGCTTGTTGTAATACACACCCGAGTCCATACGACGACGCATCACATGCTAGCACAAGTCTTTTACACGGGTTATACAATACAAGCAGCTTGTTGGAGCAAAAATGTTTCTGGCTTTCTCAAAAGCAATTATTTGTTTTTTTTCCCCCATACCTAGTTCTCATCTTTGCGCAATAACACATGTAGGGGCTCTAAGAGGGTGCTTAACCGCGGTAGGAAGTTACCAAAATAGTTGAGGAGTCCCAGGAACGACCGCAGCTCCGTGACGTTCTATGGCCTGGGCACGTTCCTGATAGCCTCTATCTTGGTGTCTGTGGGCCAAATGCTGTCCGCCGGGATCTTTCTCCCCAAAAGCTCCACTTCTGTTGCAATGAAAACGCATTTCGACCTCTTCAGCCGCAACCCTACCCGATCCAGTCGCTGGAGGACCTCCTCCAGGTTTTGTAGGTGCTCGACGGTGTCCCGACCCGTGACCAATATTTCGACCTGAAAAACCACCGTGCGTGGTACCGATTTGAGTAGGCTCTCCATGTTTCTCTGGAAGATCGCTGCAGCCAACCGAATTCAAAACGGGCATCTGTTGTAGATGAACAGTCCCTTGTGCGTGTTGATGCAGGTGAGGCCCTTCGATGACTCCTCCAACTCCTGCGTCATGTAGGCCGAAGTCAGGTCGAGCTTGGTGAATGTCTTGCCTCCTGCCAGCGTCGCAAATAGGTCGTCTGCCTTAGGTAGCGGGTATTGGTCGTGTAGCGAGAAACGATTAATAGTTACTTTATAATCGCTGCAAATCCTGACCCTGCCATCACTTTTGAGTACTGGAACAATCGGGCTGGCCCGCTCACTGAATTCCACTGGGTAGATGATGCCCTCGCTTTGCAGCCTGTCCAGTTCGATTTCCACTCTCTCCCTCATAATGTGAGGTACCGCTCACGCCTTGTGGTGAATGGGTTGTGTCTCTGGGAGCAAGTGGATCCGCACCTTCGCCCCGGAAAAGTTTCCAATGCCAGGCTCAAAAAGGGAAGGAAATTTGTTCAGTACATGGGTACATGAGGCCTCATCGGCATGTGAAAGCGCTCGGATGTCATCCCAGTTCCAGCGGATTTTGCCCAGCCAGCTCCTTCCAAGCAATGTGGGGCCATCACCCGGGACAATCCAGAGTGGCAGTTCGTGCACCGTGCCCTCGTAGGTGACCTTGACCATGGTGCTGCCCAGGACAGTGATAAGCTCTTTGGTGTACGTTCTCAGTTTCGTGTGGATGGGGCTCAGGGCTGGTCTGAGTGCTTTGTTGCACCACAGTCTCTCAAACATCTTTTTACTCATGATGGATTGGCTAGCACCAGTGTCTAGTTCCATGGCTCCGGGTAAGCCATTCAATTTTATATTTAGCATTATAGGTGGACATTTCGTCAAAAATGTGTGCACCCCGTATACTTCAGCATCTGCCTCCTTTCTCTGAGGCTCGAAATTTCTCCCATTTGTCCCATTTTCTCCCACCTTATCCTGAAGGCACTGACTCTTGGTGCAGTATGGGTCCTTGCGCACAAACCATGCAATATCTCATCATCATCATAGGCAGTCCCTCGAAGCGAGGATAACTTGCTTCCACGCCAAAAAGTTCACAGGTGTTTCAATGAAGGACCTAATATTCCAGGTCCTGAACTAAATCTTGGAGGGTGGAAGATGCCTGTGCGTGGATTTTTTTAACGTGTGTTGGCCGTTGCACACCAGCCACCACACGGGCTTGACAGAGCTCTAGGTTTTGGTCCAGTGACAAGGATTACCCAAGACAACTAGAGACCAGCTCTGCTGTACGGACCTAGTGCGCACACATATCGCAGTGTGGGTTGGCCCGTGCTGCATTTGGGCCCTCGCCCCTGATGGGTCCCAAACTCATGCCTCCTCTGGGCCCCAGTCACTTCCATCTACAAACTCTTGCCGCTCCTTCGCCCCTCCTGGCTTTGCTGCCGTCGCCCTCCTGCAGCAGCACGCGCTGCTCCCTGCAATGGCCCCAGCCTGCTGATGGTCTCGCATGCAGACAAAGATGGTCACAGGCAGACAAAGCCTCAGCTGAATGCTCACCCGAAAGACAGCACCTCCAATCATGCAGCAATCCTTCAGTACTGCACAGAAGCGTCAACCTAGATGATGTGCTCATGTCCTGGACTGGAGTCACCCTCAAAAAATTATCGCAGCCTGAGCTGAAGATACTCAGTGGCTGCACTTCAGTTTTGCACCATCCTTTACCCATGTATCCACCTCTTTATCCATTGTGAATAGCAAGTGGCCAAGTGTGGGGAAGGGAATAACAGACAATTATAAAGCAGCGAGCAATTTTAAAAAAATCTCCACAAAAAGTAACAGCTAAAACATTTAGGAGTCTTTTTTTCATGATGCAAACCATCACTAAAACATTAGTAATGGGTAAACTGTTGAGAAATGCGGATATGCATAAATTTATGTAGCAGTGTTATTCTCGCCTCCTCTGCTTTTTAAAAGGCCACATGGAAGCAATAAAAATGAGGGAAACAAACATGTTAAGGGCTTATTAACTCCTTGCTCATTTGTGAATGCTTTTGCTTGTTATAGAGCCACCTGGTGGACGACTGATGTATATAATAATAAAGCCATGTTGTGCAGTTCTCTGTAGTGTTGTATCTCAAGATATCACAGAATTGGCGATGAGGATGTGATTTTGGATTCCCTAGCTGAAATTTTTGTTGGAGAATAAGCCTGCCAACCGACAGAGGGACAGTTAGAGGTTCTTCATTTTGCAGAAAGACTTAAATCCGAGGTAAATTTAAAGCACCCTTAGCTGAACTGTCGACGCCGCCAGAGTCCAGATAGCCGCGCCTATGGGAATAATCGGTCTCTTGGGTTCGTGACCGAGAGACTTTGGGAGCGTATGTGGAACAGCTAGAAATGTTTTTCACTGCAAATAGCATCATCGAAGTCCCCGATGATGTAAACCATAACAGAGTGACTATTTGCACTGTTTTTTCTGCGCCTGCGTCCTCTGGACTCCGTTTCTGATGCCTCTCGCGCATACGCAGATTCCTCGGACCCGGAACCAGAACCCGAAGTGGGGCCCCGTAACGAGGTGCTGCTGATCTTCCGACAAATCCGCATGGAGTTCGCTGCTAAAACATTTGTTGCCGTTAGAGCTGGATTTGCTTCCAGCCTTTGCATTATTGCAGCCTTTTGTGGGAGCGAAAAAAGTGGAGATAGTGAGAGAGAGAGAGAGACATGGGGAGGGGGAGAGAGAGATTGGGGGGGAGAGAAAAAGAGACTGGGAGAGGAGGGAGAGAGAGAGACTGTGGGGGGAGAAAGAGGGAGAGAGACTGAGGGGGGAGAGAGAGAGAGACTGGGGGGGGGAGAGAGAGACTGGGGTGGGAGAGAGAGAGACTGGGAGGGAGCGAGAGACTTGGGGGGTGGGGAGAGAAACTGGGGGGGAGAGAGCGCGGGGGGAGAGAGACATGAGGGGGGGAGAGAGAGAGACTGGGGGGAGAGAGAGAGACTACGGGGGGAGAGAGAGAGACTGGGGGAGAGAGAGAGATGGGGAGGAAAGAGAGAGACTGGGTGGTTGAGAGAGGGAGAGACTTGGGTGGGGAGAGAGAGCGAGATGAGGGGGGAGAGAGACCTGGGGGGGTTGGGAGAGAGAGAGAGACGGGGAGGGGAGAGATAGAGATGGAGAGGGGGGAAGAGAGAGGGGAAGCGGGAGGTGGGTTTGGATGGGAGAGAGGGAACTCAGGGAAGACGTTCTTCCAACTCCCTTTATACCCTTAGAATGCTCGGTGCGTGTGTTACAAGGGACATCGTTGGAGTGGATGGAATCCAGAAGCAGAAGTCATGACACTATCACTATTCACTTCATACACAATAAACCTGTTAATAATCCGTGACCCACACACAATGCCCCATCTATGGCGGGGGGGGGGGGGGAGGGGGGAAAACGGTCAGGAACTTGGGCTGGGGCTGGGGGGGGCATGAGCTTGGGCTGGAGGGGGGTATGAGCTTGGGCTGGAGGGGGGTATGATCTTGGACTGGGGGGGCATGAGCTTGGGCTGGAGCGGGGTATGAGCTTGGGCTGGAGGGGGGTATGAGCTTGGGCTGGGGGAGGCATGAGCTTGGGCTGGAGGGGGTTATGAGCTTGGGCTGGAGGGGGGTATGATCTTGGGCTGGGGGGGCATGAGCTTGGGCTGGAGGGGGGTATGAGCTTGGGCTGGAGGGGGGTATGATCTTGGGCTGGGGGGGCATGAGCTTGGGCTGGAGCGGGGTATGAACTTGGGCTGGAGGGGGGTATGAGCTTGGGCTGGAGGTGGGTATGAGCTTGGGCTGGGGGAGGCATGAACTCGGGCTGGTGTGGAGAGGGATGAACTTGGGCTGGAAGTGTCAGGAACTTCGGCTGGGGGAGGCATGAACTTGGATTGGGGTCAGGAACTTGGACTGGGGTCAAGAACTCCGGCTGGGGGAGGCATGCATTTGGGCTGGGATGGGATCAGGAACTTGGGAGGCTTTTGCTGGATTGGTGGAGCTCTATCTTCTCTAGGGTCTGAAGTCAGAATGCCTCGAATTACACTTTGCAAAGTCACTCAGAACTTGGGCTGGGCGGTTTCAATTACACATTCAGGAGAAACCTCCAAGTGGACCCATCAGCACTCAGGTCATACGATAATGGAGAGCTAATTAGAGCATTTTTAAAGTGCAAATAACTGCATCCAAACCTTAACCAAAACCCTGAAGAAGTTGCTTGTTCCCACCAAGTTGAAGGATACGCCACTGAAGTAGATTCTAACCAGTACTACAGTCCTGAGCCTCTGGAAATTGCTGAAAATTATCATTTTGGAACACGCGATCAATGACATGATGATGCTATCAGTGAGTACATTGTAGCTTTAAAAAAGCTATCCATTTATTGTCATTTCAGAAACTTTCAGGACCGAGCTTTGCATGGCCGCTTTGTTTGTGGGTTGAAAAATGAACGAATCAGAAGTAAATTGTTGACAATCCTTAACTTGACTTTGGATTCAGCTTGTCAGACAGCTATGTCGATGGATATGGCCGACCGATACTCCCGAGAATTTCGCACAATTTCCAGTCGTCAGACAACTGAGGTGAATCGGCTGCAGGCTAAAAGAAAAAGGCAGTTGTGCCCCAAAGCCTCAGCAACAGACCAACGTAACAGTACATTGAAGACGTGCTATTGGTGTCTGGGACAACACATTGTTCAAAGCTGTCCATATGTGAAGGCAGAGTTTTTTTACTGCAAGAAAACTGGGCATCTTGCAAAGTCACGCTGAATAAACCGACTGGTAATGCTAGAAGAAGAAATCGCCAGACACCACATATTGTTGAAGAGAAGCAGCAGGACGAGGAGTTTCTGGAGAGTCACGCCGTTGGGAGCATGAAGGTATCTAACAATGATTTGCAAAGTATCGTCATCCAAGTAGACGTCATAGGAACCAGGGTAGCCATGGAAATCGACACTAGTGCATCTGTGAGCGTAGTACTGGAATCGCTGTATCGCAACAAGCTGCGTGATTATCGACTAGAAAAATCGAAGGTAGAGCTGCGAGGCAACTCAGGAGAGCAAATTCCTGTACAGGTTGAACCTTCCTTATCCGGAACCCTTGGGACCTGGCCTGTTCTGGATAAGGGAATTTTCCGGACGAGGGCTGATCATGTTAAATTGGATGGTACAGGTACTGAGCAAGGGGATATCGTGGCTAGCTGGCTTGGGGCTGGGAATGCGGCAGAGAGATGATGGGGAGGGGGGTGGGGGTTGCGGTGGATCGCGGGGTCAGGCCAGCGATTGCGGGAGTCAGCAGTGAGGAAGGACTTCAATTTGTTCATGTCTGAGTTCTGCGCATGTCCTGCCCGGTGGCCGGAAATGGTTCCAGACGAGGGGTGGTTCTGGATAAGGGAGTTCTGGATAAGGGAGGTTCAACCTGCAGTAGGAAGTGTCACCATACCAGCGAAATACAAGGATCAGTTTCAGAGCTTGCCTCTCATAATAGTGGCAGGAGACAAGCTTGTCTTGATAGGTAGAAATTGGTTGTGATCACTGAAGCTGGATTGGAATGAGATTTTTGCTGTGGAAGCGAAATTTGCACTGAAAGGTGATATCATAAAGCAGTATCCAAAGATTTTCCGCAAAAAGGGAGTCTGATCCAACACTTCAAGGCGAGCATCAGAGTGCAGAAGGTCGCAAGACCAGTTTACTGCAAGCTACGTCCCGTACCATACGCACTCAAGGAGAAAGTTGAGCGAGAACTCAAAAGACTCGAAGCTGAGAACATTATCTCTTATATAGATCTGAGTAATTGGGCTACACCCATTGTTGTTGTACCTAAGTCAGATGGTAAGGTAAGGTTGTGTGATGATTATAAGGTTACCATAAACTAGGTTCTAGAGTGTAATCTACCCAATATGTTGCCAAATGTGGAAGATTTGTTCACAATGGTGATAGGTGGCCAGATCTTTTCAAAGTTGGATCTAACAAACGCCTACCTACAACTAGATGATGAGTCCAAATCATGCTTGACTATAAATACTCACCTAGGCCTATATCAGCTCAATAGACTGCCATTTGGAGTGCCTCCCACCCCCGACATATACAAGGGGGTGGTGAGCCACATTTTGCAAGGGATTGAAGTGGGTAGAGGTGTTTCCAATGCGGAAAATAACAAGCAAAACACTAGACAATTTGCGAAGATTGTTTTCTTCATACGGCCTCCCAGGTGAAATTGTGTCTGATAATGGGCTGCAATTTTGTTCAGAAGAGTTCACACAGTTCATGAGCAGAAACGGTGTTAAAAATATCAAAGTTCCAAAGCTTCAAATGGTGCAGCAGAGCGCACAGTACCAATTGTCAAAAGTGCCCTCATCAAGCAAATGTTGGATCCAAATCTAGTTGTCGTTGGACCACAAACTGGCACATTTTCTGATTAACTATCAGAATACTCCCCATACCATTACCGGTAGAAAACCAACAGAGTTGTTGCTCAAATGACAGCCACGAACCAGGTTCACGTTATTAAAGCCAAACTTGGCACAGTCAGTAAAAAAGAAAGGCTTGGATTTATATAGTGCCTTTCACGACCACTGGACGTCTCAAAATGCTTTACAGCCAATGAAGTAATTTTGGATTGTAGTCACTGTTGTAAGAAAAGAAACAATCAAGGCAGGAAGAGAGTGATGATAAAGGTACAGTTAGAGAGTAAGAGAGAGAAGTGTGCAGTTGAATCAGAAGGTTAGAGTGAAGAACCATCACCATAAATTGTTAAAGTGGTTACCAGGAAGAGTAGTGAAGATATGTTGCCCTCGCACATATTTAGTCAAGATGTTTGATCATGGAAAGGTTAGGTTTGTTTACATTGATCATATCTTACCTACAGATGTGTAAGGAGTTGAAAGTTGGAATGATTCAATTGATTCTGATGAGTCAGATAGTCTTGTTACAAGTAGAGTACCAGTAACAAATCCTACACCAGATGTACCAGAAACAGGTCCAAGAGAAAGCCAGAATTTAAGTCTGAGTCAGGCAGACAAACAGCCTGAAAGTGTAGAGAGTACAAATGTAGATCAAGGTCAGCCTTTGGAAAAAAAACTCTCCTGAGGCTCAGCCTAGAATGATTCAAAGTCCTACAACAAGATCGGAAAGTTCTGTTCAAGAAAGAAGGTATCCTCTTCGAAACAGAAAACCAATGGTTAAGTTTAATCTGTAAATAAGGAAAGTAAGTTAATATCTTTTGTTTGTGTTATGGAATACTATAGTAGAATTTAGAAACATAAAATGGGTTCCATTTGAGAAATGTATAACAAGAGTTGTGTGTACCATGCAAGTCATGTACAATGATTATTGCTATGATTAACTTCTTCAATAAGGAGGGAGAAGTGTTATAGTGCCACCTGGTGGACTATTGATATATATAATAAAGCCATGTGCTGTGCAGTTCTCTGGAATGTTATGTCTCAAGATACCACAGTGTTGAAATCAGTTGGATAGAAACAGTTGGTGCTTTCCTCGTTGTAGAATCAATCCATAGAGTATGACAGGGGGAGATGACATGAACTTGTAAGGGCCAGTTTTGTGACTCACATACTTAAAGCCACGTATTAGAATTGTAGATTTCTATGGCAGGTTGGGCTCAGCCACTGAGTCCCAGTGCCCTATATTCTTTTTATGTTTTTTAAAAATATGCATCCACTTCCCTTTTAAAAGCTATTACACATTCTGCCCCTACATTGTTCCTGGAACATTCCACATCCTAACAACTGTTTGCATAAAATAATTTTCCTAACCTATCCCTTCATTATTTTGTTGATCTGAAATTTTTACCTCTCGTTAGTAACTCATGAAAAGCAGAAATACCATTGGACAGAGTA
This sequence comes from Pristiophorus japonicus, assembly GCF_044704955.1. NCBI lineage: Eukaryota > Metazoa > Chordata > Chondrichthyes > Pristiophoridae > Pristiophorus > Pristiophorus japonicus. The sequence goes on from NC_091997.1 coordinate 54,136,541, forward strand.
TTAATCAAGAAATAGGAGCTTGCAACAAATGTAATGCACTAATCGTGGGCGACTTTAATCTTCAGATAGAATGGGAAAATAAAGGTAGTCTGGAGGACGAGTTCATGGAATGCATTTGAGACAGTTTCCCAGTACCAACCAGGGAACAGGCTATTTTATATTTTATATTATGCACTGAGACAGGGTTAATTAGTAATCTCATAGTAAAGGATCCTCTGGGGAATAGTGATCATAATATGGTAGAATTTCACATTGAGTTTGAGAGTGACTTCTTAAATCTGAAACTAGAGTCAAAAACTTAGATAAAGTCAATTACATAGGTATGAGGGACGAGTTGGCAAAGGTAGATTGGGAAATTAGATTAAAAGGTATGACGGTAGATAAGCAGTGGCAAACATTTAAAGAAATATTCCAAAATTCTCAACAAATATACATTCCATTGAGAAATTTAAAAATCCACAGGAAAAATGATCCATCTGTGGCTAACTATAGAAATTAAGGATAGTATTAGATTACAAGAGGCTATAATGTTGCAAAGATTAGTAGTAAGCCTGAGGATTGTGAAAGCTATAGAAATCAGAAAGGATGACCAAAACCTGATAAAAAGGGAGAAAATACAATATGAGAGTATACTAGCAAGAAATATAAAAACAGATTGTAAGAGCTTCTACAAATATGTAAAAAGAAAGAGAGTAGCAAAAATAAGTATTGGTCCCTTAGAGGCTGAAATAGGAGATATTATATTGGGGAAAAGGAAATGGCAGAGGCATTAAACAAATACATAAGAACATAAGAACATAAGAAATAGGAACAGGAGTAGGCCATACGGCCCCTCGAGCCTGCTCCGCCATTCAATAAGATCATGGCTGATCTGATTATGGACTCAGCTCCACTTCCCCGCCCGTTCCCCATAACCCCTTATCCACTTATCGTTTAAGAAACTGTCTATTTCTGTCTTAAATGTATTCAATGTCCCAGCTTCCACAGCTCTCTGAGGCAACGAATTCCACAGATTTACAATCCTCTGAGAGAAGAAATTTCTCCTCATCTCTGTTTTAAATGGGCGGCTCCTTATTCTAAGATCATGCCCTCTAGTTCTAGTCCCCCCCATCAGTGGAAACATCCTCTCTGCATCCACCTTGTCAAGCCCCCTCATAATCTTATACGTTTCGATAAGATCACCTCTCATTCTTCTGAATTCCAATGAGTAGAGGCCCAAACTACTCAACCTTTCCTCATAAGTCAACCCCCTCATCCCTGGAATCAACCTAGTGAACCTTCTCTGAACTGCCTCCAAAGCAAGTATATCCTTTCGTAAATATGGAAACCAAAACTGCACGCAGTATTCCAGGTGTGGCCTCACCAATACCTTGTATAGCTGTAGCAAGACTTCCCTGCTTTTATACTCCATCCCCTTTGCAATACAGGCCAACATTCCATTGGCCTTCCTGATCACTTGCTGTACCTGCATACTATCCTTTTGTGTTTCATGCACAAGTAGCCCCAGGTCCCACTGTACTGCGCACTTTGCAATCTTTCTCCATTTAAATAATAACTTGCTCTTTTTTTTCTGCCAAAGTGCATGACCTCATACTTTCCAACATTATACTCCATCTGCCAAATTTGTGCCCACTCACTTAGCCTGTCTATGTCCTTTTGCAGATTTTTTGTGTCCTCCTCACACATTGCTTTTCCTCCCATCTTTGTATCGTCAGCAAACTTGGCTACGTTACACACAGTTCCTTCTTCCAAGACGTTAATATAGATTGTAAATAGTTGGGGTCCCAGCACTGATCCCTGCGGCACCCCACTAGTTACTGGTTGCCAACCAGAGAATGAACCATTTATCCTGACTCTCTGTTCTCTGTTAATTAGCCAATCCTCTATCCATGCTAATATATTACCCCCAACCCCATGAACTTTTATCTTGTGCAGTAACCTTTTATGTGGCACGTTGTCAAATGCCTTCTGGAAGTCCAAATACACCACATCCACTGGTTCCCCTTTATCCACCCTGTTCGTTACCTTCTCAAAGAATTCCAGCAAACTTGTCAAACATGACTTCCCCTTCATAAATCAATGCTGGCTCTGCCTGACTGAATTTTGCTTTTCCAAATGACCTGCTACTGCTTCTTTAATAATGGACTCCAGCATTTTCCCAACCACAGATGTTAGGCTAACTGGTCTATAGTTTCATGCTTTTTGTCTGCCTCCTTTTTTAAATAGGGGCATTACATTTGCAGTTTTCCAATCTGCTGGGTCCTCCCAGAATCCAGGGAATTTTGGTAAATTACAACCAATGCATTCCTGCCACTACTTCTCTTAAGACCCTAGGATGCAAGCCATCAGCTACAAATAGTTTGTAGCTGTCTTCACAGTAGAAGATTCAAAAAGCATACCAAAAATAGTGGGAAAAGAGGCTAATGACAGTGAGGAATTTAAAGTCATTAATATCAGTAGAGAAAAATTAATTGAGAAACTAATGGGACTAAAAGCCAACAAATCCACTGGACCTGACGGCCTACATCTGAGATTCTAAAAGACGTAGCTGCAGAGATAGTGGATGCATTGGTTGTGATCTTCTAAATTTCCCTAGATTCTGGAACGGTCCCAGCGGATTGGAAGGTAGCAAATGTAACCCCGCTATTCAAGAAAGGAGGGAGAGAGAAAACAAGGAACTATAGGCCGATTAGTCCGATATCAGTCATCAGAAAAATCATGGAATTGATTATTAAGGAAATGGTAACAGGGCACTTAGAAAATTATAATATGATTAGGCAGAGTCAACGTGGTTTTATGAAAGGGAAATGGATTTGACAAATTTGAGTTTTTTGAGGATGTAACTAGCAGGCTAGATAAAGAGGAACCAGTGGATGTACTATATCTTGATTTGCAAAAGGCATTTGATAAGGTGCCACATAAAAGGTTGTTCCGCAAGATAATGGCTCGTGAGGTCGGGTGTAATGTATTAGCATGGGCAGTGAATTGGTTAACAGACAGAAAACAGAGTAGAGATAAATTTTCAAGTTGGCAGGCTGTAACTGGCGGGGTCCCACAAGGATCAGTGCTTGGGCCCCAGCTATTTACAATCTATATCAATGACTTAGATGAGGGGACCGAGTGTAATGTATCCAAATTTGCTGATGATACAAAGCTAGATGGGACAGTAAGCTGTGAAGAGAACACAAAGAGCCTGCAAAGGGATATAGACAGGTTAAGTTAATGTGCAACAGGGTGGCAGATAGAGTATAATGTGGAGAAATGTGAGGTTATTCACTTTGGCAGGAAGAATAGGAAAACAGAATATTTTTTTTAAATGGTGAGAAACTATCAAATGTTGCTATTCAGAGAGATTTAGGTGTCCTCGTATAGCAAACATAGAGCGTTAGCATGCAATTAGGGAGGCAAATGGCATGTTGGCCTTTATTGCAAGGGGTTTGGAGTACAAGAGTAAGGAAGGCTTGCTACAATTGTACAGGGCCTTGGTGAGACCACACCTGGAGTATGTGCACAGTTTTGGTCTCCTTATCTAAGGAAGGAAATACTTGCCTTACCGGCGGTACAATAGAGGTTCACAAGATTGATTCCTGGGATGAGAGGGTTGTCCTATGAGGAGAGGTTGAGTAGATTGGGCCTATACTCTCTGAAGTTTAGAACAATGAGAGGTGATCTAGCGACACAATCCAGCAATTCACATCGATAAAGTACCACATATTAGGCTTGTTAGCAAAATAGAAGCCTATGGGATGAGGGGCAGTAACAGCAGGGATACAAAATTGGCTAAGGGAAAGAAAACAGAGAGCTGTGGTGAATGGCTGCTTTTCAGCCTGAAGGGAGGTATACAGTCACGTTCCCCAAGGTTCCGTACTGGGACCACTGCTGTTTTTGATATTATACATTAATGATTGGGGGTACAGGGCACAACTTTGAAATTTGCAGATGACACGAACCTTGGAAGTGTAGTAAATAGTGAGGAAGACAGTAATAGACTTAAAGAAGGCTGGTGGAATGGGAAGACACATGGCAGATGTATTTCAACGCAGAGAAGTGTGAGGTGAAATGTTTTGGTAGGAAGAATGAGGAGATACAATACACACTAAATGGTACAATTTTAGAGGGGGTGCAAGAACAGAGAGACCTGGGGGTGCTTGTGCACAAATCTTTGAAGGTGGCAAAGATTACCACCTTCTTTGGATCCCATATAGTTTATTAATCGCTTTATGGCTTTAACTATATGGGATCCTGGGCTTTATAAATAGAGGCAGAGTGTGCAAAAGCCAGGAGGTTATGCTAAATCTATATAAAACACTAAATTAGTGGAGTATTGTGTCCAGTTCTGGGCACCACATGTTAGGAAGGACATGAAGACTTTGGAGACAGTATAGAACAGATTTACTAGGACGGTTGCAAGGATAATGGATTACAGTTATGTTGATAGACTGGCAAACCTGGTGTTGTTCTCCTTGGAACAGAGAAGACGAAGAGGAGATTTGATAGAGGTGTTTAAAATCATGAAGTGTTTAGATAGAGTAAATAAGGAGAAACTTTCCAATGGCTGAAGGGTCAATAACAAGAGGGCACAGATGTAAGGTGATTGGCAAAAGAACCAGAGGCAAATATGTTCCCGTTTCACAAACTCCTGTTAATTTCACTGCACTAAGCATCAGTGGTTAGTGTAGTGGAGAAAACAAGAGTGTGCCATTTATCGGCACTGAAGGGCTATATGGAAGCATTATCAGACAAGAACTGGCACCGAACCAAAGGAGATATTAGGACAGGGGCTTGGTCAAAGAGTTAGGTTTTAAGCAGCTTCTTAAAGGAGAACAGAGAGGTGGATAGCCAAAGAAGTTTGGGAAGAGGATACAAGGGCTTAGGGCTGAGACAGCTGAAGGCATAGCTGCCAACAGTGGGGTGAAGGAAGTGGGGGATGGACAAGAGACCAGAGTTGCAGAAATGTAGAGCGCTCAGAGGGTTGTAGAGCTGGAGGAGGTTACAGAGATAGGGAGGGGTGAGGCCAGGAGAGATTTAAACACGAGAATCAAAATTTTAAAATCGAGGTGTTGCCAGACCAGGAGCCAGTGTAGGTCTATGAGCAAAGGGGTGATGGGTGAATGGAACTTGGTGCAAGTTAGGATACGGGGAGCAGAGTTTTGGATGCACAAGTTTAAATGACGCCGTTTTTTTTCATCTTCATCGCTATCCAATGACCCCTCGAGTGAGGACAGAATCTGGGCTTTGTGGCTCCCATGATTGAGTAGCCCATCGACATTCATGACCTTCCTTGTTGAACTCCAAAGCTCCATAGCATGCAAACTCCATAGTTAAACTACTGAGTTCCGTATATACCCTTCTTTACCCAGGGAGCGGTGAGAATGTGGAACTCGCTACCACAGGGAGTGGTTGAGGTGAATAGCACTGTTGCCTTCAAGGAGAAGCTAGGTAAACATAGAAACATAGAAGTATAGAAAATAGGTGCAGGAGTAGGCCATTCGGTCCTTCGAGCCTGCACCACCATTCAATAAGATCATGGCTGATCATTCACCTCAGTATCCCTTTCCTGCTTTCTCTTCATACCCCTTGATCCCTTTAGCCGTAAGGGCCAAATGTAACTCCCTCTTGAATATATCCAATGACCTGGCATCAACAACTCTCTGCGGTAGGGAATTTCACAGGTTAACAACTCTCTGAGTGAAGAAGTTTCTCCTTATCTCAGTCCTAAATGGCTTACCACTTATCCTTAGACTGTAAACCCTGGTTCTGGACTTCTCCAACATCGGAAACATTCTTTCTGCATCTAACCTGTCCAGTACCGTCACAATTTTATATGTTTCAATGAGATCCCCTCTCATCCTCCTGAACTCCAGTGAATACAGGCCCAGTCGCTCCAGTCTCTCCTCATATGTCAGTCCAGCCATCCCGGTAATCAGTCTGGTGAACCTTCGCTGCACTCCCTCAATAGCAAGAACGTCCTTCCTCAGATTAGGAGACCAAAACTGAACACAATATTCAAGGTGAGGCCTTACCAAGGCCCTGTACAACTGCAGTAAGACCTCTCTGCTCCTATACTCAAATCCCCTAGCTATGAAGGACAACATACTCTTTGCCGCCTTCACCGCCTGCTGTATGCCAACTTTCAATGACTGATGTACCATGACACCCAGGTCTTGTTGCACCTCCTCTTTTCCTAATCTGCCGCCATCCAATAATATTCTGCCTTCGTGTTTTTGCCTCCAAAGTGGATAACCTCACATTTATCCACATTATGCTGCATCTGCCATGCATTTGCCCACTCACCTAACCTGTCCAAGTCACCCTGCAGCCTCTTAGCATGCTCCTGACAGCTCACACCACCACCCAGTTTAGTGTCATCTGCGAACTTGGAGATATTACACTCAATTCCTTCATCTAAATCATTAATGTATATTGTAAATAGCTGGGGTCCCAGCACTGAGCCCTGTGGCACCCCACTGGTCACTGCCTGCCATTTTGAAAAGGACCCGTTTATCCCGACTCTCTGCTTCCTGTCTGCTAACCAGTTCTCTATCCATGTCAGTACATTACCCCCAATACCATGTGCTTTGATTTTGCACACCAATCTCTTGTGTGGGACCTTGTCAAAAGCCTTTTGAAAGTCCAAATACACCACATCTACTGGTTCTCCCTTGTCCACTCTACTAGTTACATCCTCAAAAAATTCCAGATTTGTCAAGCATGATTTAATAAACCCATGCTGACTTGGACCGATCCTGTCACTGCTTTCCAAATGCGCTGCTATTTCATCTTTAATAATTGATTCCAACATTTTCCCCGCTACTGATGTCAGGCTAACTGGTCTATAACTACCTGTTTTCTCTCCCTCCTTTTTAAAAAAGTGGTGTTACACTAGCTACCCTCTAGTCCATAGGGACTGATTCAGAGTCGATAGACTGTTGGAAAATGATCACCAATGCATCCACTATTTCTGGGGCCACTTCCTTAGTACTCTGGGATGCAGACTATCAGATCCCAGGGATTTATCGGCCTTCAATCCCATCAATTTCCCTAACACAATTTCCTGCCTAATCAGTTCCTCCTTCTCACTATACCCTCGGTCCCCTAGTACTTCCATAAGGCTATTTGTGTCTTCCTTCGTGAAGACAGAACCAAAGTATTTGTTCAGATCTGCTATTTTTTTGTTCCCCATTATAAATTCACCTGAATATGACTGCAAGGGATCTACGTTTGTCTTCATTAATCTTCTTCTCTTCACATATCTAGAGAAGTTTTTGTAGTCAGTTTTTATGTTCCCGGCAAGCTTCCTCTCATACTCTTTTTCTCCCCTCCTAATTTGTCCTCCTCTGCTGAATTCTAAATTTTTCCCAGTCCTCAGGTTTGCTGCTTTTTCTGGCCAATTTATATTCCTCTTCCTTGGATTTAACACTATCCTTAATTTCCCTTTTTAGCCACCTTCCCCGTTTTATTTTTACTCCAACAGGGATGTACAATTGTTGAAGCTCATCCATGTGATCCTTAAATGTTTGCCAAGTGTTTGTAAGTACATGAGGGAGACAGGAATAGAAGGATATGGCGATAGGGTGAGATGAAGTAAGGTGGGTGGAGGCGCATGTGGAGCACAGTTGAGCCAAATGGCCTGTTTCTGTGCTCGATATTCGATGTAACGCGGGGACCTCCTACTGCCCAGTGTCACTCTGCACTCCTTCCCTCGCAATCCCGCCCTGCCCCACTACTCCAGCACAGAGTTCACAATCTTCGGCAGTAATGCCCCTGCGCTCTCCTGAACCCCTCATAAGCCTCTTTGCACCCTACGCCACTGTGGATGACCTTGCTCCCCAACACACACACCTGTGCTGAAATGGCAAAGAAAGAAAGGCATTTATATAATGCCTTTCATGACCACCGGATGTCTCAAAGTGTTTTACAGCTAATGAAGTACTTTTTGGAGTCCCGCCACTGTTGTAATGTGGTAAACGTAGCAGCCAACTTGTGCACAGCAAGCTCCCACAAACAGCAATGTGATAATGACCAGATAATCTGTTTTAGTGATGTTGATTGAGGGATAAATATTGGCCAGGACACCGGGGTTAACTCCCCTGCCCTTCTTCCAAATAGCGTCCACTTGAGTGAGCAGACGGGGCCTCGGTTTAACGTCTCATCCAAAAGACAGCACCTCCGCGCAGCGCTTCCTCAGCACTACACTGGCATGTCAGCCTAGATTTTTGTGCTCAAGTGCCTGGAGTGGGACTTAAACCCAGGACCTTCTGACTCAGAGGCGAGTGTGCTGCCCACTGAGCCACAGCTGACAGTGGGGGAGACAGGGAAGGCCCGGTCCGGCTCGGCGCCTGCGCTGTGGCGCCCCAGCACGTTCCGTTTCCCCCAGCGACCCTGCCCGCGCCGCGCAGGCGCCCGACAGCCGCGGGACCGTCCCGCGCAGGCGCACCGGGCAAATGCTGCCGGCGGCCCGCGCACGCGCGGTGTCAGGCGACGCGGAGCGATTTGGCGGCCCCCACAGAGCGGGACCTGTCGGGATTTGCATCCGTCCGGAAGAGCGCTCGCCGTGCGGCGCCCCCACCGCAGCAGCAGCCTGTCCACGCCACATCTGGGGGCTTGGGGCCCCTCCGACCCGGAGCCGCCATGGAGACGGTGGGAGCTGCGCAGCGCCGAGGCTGATCCGTGCGAGGGAGCGAGGGGGCGCGGGGCCCAGTGCCCCGGGACACACCGGAGCCTGGAGCACGCAGCGCGGCCCGGCCCGGCCCGCAGCGGCACACACACACACACAGACAAGCAGGCCCCAGTGCACCGGGACATACCCGGACCCGCAGCAAACCGACCAGGACACACAAATGCAGGTACACCGAGTTGCTGCACAGCACGGCGGGATATACTAACTACTGGCTGGCATACTGGCATATACTAATGCTGCTGCACTGAGCTGGTGCACACTGCACTGAGGTACACAAATGCATGCATAAAGAGCTGGCGCAGAATATACCGAGATAGACGAATGCAATATACTGGGATATGCAAGTGCTGTTAGAAACAGCTGGTGCAGAATATCCTGGATTATACTTTTATACACCTACAGAGCTGCTATCAAATGCACTGTGATATACTAATCCATACATGCAGAGATTATATCACAGATAAACTAATGCAAGTGTACAGAATAAATGGAGATTAGTAATACATTTATGGAGAAATAGTGCACAATGTACTGGTGTATGTAGAAATACAGGTATAGTTGCAGGTCCTGAATATACGGAGATATACTAATGAAGATATCCAGAGCTGACGCAAATACACTATATTACTACAGGTACAGAACTGGCATGGAAATCTTGAGATATATTCATGCAGGTAAACTGAGCTGGCACAGTATATACTCTGGTGTCCTGATGTCGAACAGGCCCAGAAGTGCCTACATGTAATGATGCAGGTATATACAACCCTAACAAGTATGGGGAACCAGTGTAGGATAAACCAGCACATCGTTATAGAGCTGGTGCAGAATATAGCAATTAAAGTACATGGAGTGTTGCATGATATAGTTATGCAGAACCAGTGCAGAATATGCCAGAAAATACTCAATCAACTGTGAAGAACCATCATATACCAAGATGCAATAGTGGAGGATACAGAGCTGATAGAAAATATACCAGGATATGCCAGTAGAATTATATAGAGTCATCACAGATTTTGGCCTAGTAGATACAGTACAGGTGCAGAATATCCTTGGATTATGGTATGGAGATAATATACTGGGATCCACTAATTTATAGATCCAGACTCAATATTGGGCAATATATACTAATGAAAAAAGCAAAATACTGCAGATGCTGGGATCTGAAATAAAAACAGAAAATGCAGGAAATACTTAGCAGGTCAGGCAGCGTCTGTGGAGAGAGAAACCAAGTTAATGTTTCAGGTCAATGACCCTTCATTAGTTCTGATAAAGGGTCATCGACCTGAAACGTTAACTCTGTTTCTCTCCACAGATGCTGCCTGACGTGCTGAGTATTTCCAGCATTTTTTGTTTTTATATACTAATGAAGGTTTACAGAGCTGGTGCAGAATACAATGAGATATAATGCAAATATATAAAGCTTATGTAGGATAGCCCAAGACATTATCAATACACATATGCAGAACCATTGCAGAATTTGGCAGAGCTTGTTCAGATTAGCCATGATCTTATTGAATGGCGGAGCAGGCTCGAGGGGCCGAATGGCCGACTCCTCCTATTTCTTATGTTCTTATGTGATATGCCTGATATGACCATAAGAAAAGAGGCAGTTAGAGGCTGGTCCATCTAACATAGTGCAATCTATACGCACCATCAATCCAGTCTCTTCCTCAGTCATGCAACCTCCTGGGAGAGGCAAAAAATAAACACAGCTTTTCTAATGCAGCTTTACCTTGTATATTGAATATACAAGGATATACAAAGCAGGCATGGAATATGGTGGTATATACTGATGCAGCTGTACAGAGCCAGTGCAGAAATAGATAGGATGTAGTGATGGAGGTAGTGCTGAATATACTGGGATATAACACAACCAGTGCACAATTAAATAACATACAGTAATTTAAGAACACAGTGCTGGTGCAGAATGTGACGCATGTATGCAGAGCCAGTGTGGAATATGTAGTCATGTCATTCTCTTAAATGGATGAGGTAGCAGCATAGCAAGACTATGGGAGAGGGAGGTCTAATAATAGTCCCATTTTTGAAAAAAAGAGCACCTTGTATTTACATAGAAAAGAAACATAGAAAATAGGTGCAGGAGCAGGCCATTTGGCCCTTCTAGCCTGCACCGCCATTCAATGAGTTCATGGCTGAACATGCCATTTCAGTACCCCATTCCTGCTTTCTCACCATACCCCTTGATCCCCTTAGTAGTAAGGACTACATCTAACTCCTTTTTGAATATATTTAGTGAATTGGCCTCAACTTTCTGTGGTAGAGAATTCCACAGGTTCACCACTCTCTGGGTGAAGAAGTTCCTCCTCATCTCGGTCCTAAATGGCGTACCCCTTATCCTTAGACTGTGACCCCTGGTTCTGGACTTCCCCAACATTGGGAACATTCTTCCTGCATCTAACCTGTCTAAACCCATCAGAATTTTAAACATTTCTATGAGGTCCCCTCTCATTCTTCTGAACTCCAGTGAATACAAGCCCAGTTGATCCAGTCTTTCTTGCTAGGTCAGTCCCGCCATCCCGGGAATCAGTCTGGTGAACCTTCGCTGCACTCCCTCAATAGCAAGAATGCCCTTCCTCAGGTTAGGAGACCAAAACTGTACACAATACTCCAGGTGTGGCTTCACCAAGGCCCTGTACAACTGTAGCAACACCTCCCTGCCCCTGTACTCAAATCCCCTCGCTATGAAGGCCAACATGCCATTTGCTTTCTTAACCGCCTGCTGCACCTGCATGCCAACCTTCAATGACTGATGTACCATGACACCCAGGTCTCGTTGCACCTCCCCTTTTCCTAATCTGTCACCATTCAGATAATAGTCTGTCTCTCTGTTTTTACCACCAAAGTGGATAACCTCACATTTATCCACATTATACTTCATCTGCCATGCATTTGCCCACTCACCTAACCTATCCAAGTCGCTCTGCAGCCTCATAGCATCCTCCTCGCAGCTCACACTGCCACCTAACTTAGTGTCATCCGCAAATTTGGAGATACTACATTTAATCCCCTCGTCTAAATCATTAATGTACAGTGTAAACAGCTGAGGCCCCAGCACAGAACCTTGCGGTACCCTACTAGTCACCGCCTGCCATTCTGAAAAGTACCCATTTACTCCTACTCTTTGCTTCCTGTCTGACAACCAGTTCTCAATCCATGTCAGCACACTACCCCCAATCCCATGTGCTTTAACTTTGCACATTAATCTCTTGTGTGGGACCTTGTCAAAAGCCTTCTGAAAGTCCAAATATACCATATCAGCTGGTTCTCCCTTGTCCACTCTACTGGAAACATCCTCAAAAAATTCTAGAAGATTTGTCAAGCATGATTTCGCTTTCACAAATCCATGCTGACTTGGACCTATCATGTCACCTCTTTCCAAATACGCTGCTATGACATCCTTAATAATTGATTCCATCATCTTACCCACTACCGATGTCAGGCTGACCGGTCTATAATTCCCTGTTTTCTCTCTTCCCTCCTTTTTTTAAAAAGTGGTGTTACATTGGCTACCCTCCACTCGATAGGAACTGATCCAGAGTCAATGGAATGTTGGAAAATGACTGTTAATGCATCCGCTATTTCCAAGGCCATCTCCTTAAGTACTCTGGGATGCAGTCCATCAGGCCCTGGGGATTTATCGGCCTTCAATCCCATTAATTTCCCCAACACAAATTCCCGACTAATAAGGATTTCCCTCAGTTCCTCCTCCTTACTAGACCCTCTGACCCCTCTTATATCCGGAAAGTTGTTAATGTCCTCCTTAGTGAATACCGAACCAAAGTACTTGTTTAATTGGTCCGCCATTTCTTTGTTCCCTGTTATGACTTCCCCTGATTCTGACTGCAGGGGACCTACGTTTGTTTTTACTAACCTTTTTCTCTTTACATATCTATAGAAACTTTTGCAATCCCTCTTAATGTTCCCTGCAAGCTTCTTCTCGTACTCCATTTTCCCTGCCCTAATCAAACCCTTTGTCCTCCTCTGCTGAGTTCTAAATTTCTCCCAGTCTCCAGGTTCACTGCTATTTCTGGCCAATTTGTATGCCACTTCCTTAGCTTTAATACTATCCCTGATTTCCCTTGATAGCCACGGTTGAGCCACCTTCCCTTTTTTATTTTTACGACAGACAGGAATGTACAGTTCTTGTAGTTCATCCATGCTGTCTCTAAATGTCTGCCATTGCCCATCCACAGTCAACCCCTTAAGTATCATTCGCCAATCAATCCTAGCCAATTCACGCCTCATACCTTCAAAGTTACCCTTCTTTAAGTTCTGGACCTTGGTCTCTGAATTAACTGTTTCATTCTCCATCTTAATGCAGAATTCCACCATATTATGGTCACACTTCCCGAAGGGGCCTCGCACAACTGGATTGCTAATTAATCCTCTCTCATTACACAACACCCAGTCTAAGATGGCCTCCCCCCTAGTTGGTTCCTCGACATATCGTCTAGAAAACCATCCCTTACGCACTCCAGGAAATCCTCCTCCACCGTATTGCTTCCAGTTTGGTTAGCCCAATCTATGTGCATATTAAGTTGAAGAGTGATTCCAGCAGGAGGTGGGAAATGGTTGTGGAGAAGGGTGTTGTGGAAGAGTGGGGAGGGTCTGTGATCTGCAAGCAATGAGAATGTAGTTGGATCGGATGGCAGAATTGGAACTGTGTGGCACCAATGGAGTGGAGGGAGAGTTTGTAAAGAAAGAAAGACTTGGATTTATATAGCGCCTTTCACAACCACCGGAAGTCTCAAAGCGCTTTACAGTCAATAAAGTAGTTTTTAAAGTGTAGTCACCATTGTAAGGTAGAAAATGCAGCAGCCGATTTGTGCACAGCAAGCTCCCACAAACAGCAATGTGATAATGACCAGATAATCTGTTTTTTGTTATGTTAATTGAGGGATAAATATTGGCCAGGGATAGCTCCTCTTCGAAATAGTGTCATGGAATCTTTTACGTCCACTTGAGAGAGCAGACAGGGCCTCGGTTTAATGTCTCATCCGAAAGAAGGCATCTCGGGCAGTGCCGCACGCCCTTAGCACCGCACTGGAGTGTCAGCCTAGATTTTTTGTGCTCAAGTCCCTGGAGAAGGACTTGAACCCATAACCTTCTGACTCTGAGGTGAGAGTGCTGCTCACTGAGCCACAGCTGACACAGGTAAAGCATTGGATGATGTCTTGGAAAGTGATAAGGTCTGATAAGGTGTGTGATAGTATTTGGGAGAGAGGGAGCACAGCAGTGGGAAGGTTATTAAATGATTGTGTAATATATTTATTACGTTGCGCTCTGTGCAAGAACTGAGGGGGAGGGGAAGAGTGGGGAAGCATTGGAGAGGAGAGGATTGTGCCCGAGAGCAGAGGAGCTGATCTAACGGTGTTTAGGACTTGGAGCCCTGAGGGCTGAGAAGAGGAGAGGCATGCTTTTAGAAGTGGGCGTAATCTGAAAACAGCTGGCAATAGCCAGGGTTGGAGAGATGATGACGAGAAGGAGTGAATGTGGAGGGGGAATGTATTCATATTGAGCAACAGAGTGGAGAGACAGCAGGGCTGAGAAGATGCATAGAAAGTGAAGTGAAGTGGAGAAAGAGAAAAATTTGTGTGTTTCTCGAGAGCCAGGCTCGGGTAACGGAGTCTGTGCATGCTGAGAATATTGGCTTTGATTTGCCAGTCACAGTTGTTGTTTCCTATTTGAAATTGTTTCCCCACGATCTCTCTCTTTGCACGTTCCTTCATGCCATGTTGCCCAACAGCTGAGGTGGGGAGCTGGACCACCATCATCATCACTGAGATTGGCCTGTGGGAAATGTCTCTCTCTCTCTCTCTCTCCCTGCCCCCCCCCCCCCCCCCATCTCTTTGAAGCTCAACTGAAATAAAAGGCCTAAAGCTCCTCCTTTAATGAAATATGGAAAATTACTATTTTTCTTTGTAATCTACACAGTGTTAAGGAAATTGAAGGAAGGCGTAAATTTTGAGAATGTGACTTAATTGATGGGTTAACTGTGGAGAAAAACACACATTCTTCAGTTTTTTTTTGAGGAATTTAAGGGTCCTGATTGGCTTCTTCCTGACTTCCCCTTCAGTAGTCTTGTGGCCCACGCTGTGTGTGCTGCGTCTACCACTGAAAACAATGCTTTATCTGATCATTCTCTCTAGGTTTAAAAACAAGGTTAATACTACTTGCATGAATGACACGCAGAATAATGTAAACCTATGGTCAATTACCTGGCACTAAGGGATTTGGATATTGAACAGTACATCCCTAGAAATGCGTTCTAAACTGGAGTCTGATCAAGGGATTTTGGTGATTTATATGTACTACAGTAGATTCCTTGGAGTTAGTTACAGGCTGGAATGAGCGGCTTAGGTTGCTGTGTTAATTGATCTCAGCTAGGACAATAATGCTGCCATCAAAGCGTGTCTGGGGTAGGGAAGGGAAGGATCAGCCAGGAATCCTGCTCCAAAGTGCGTGCGCCCAATCAGACTCCCAGAACAAGTGCTCTACTCGGAGCTCCGACACGGCAAGCGAGTCCCAGGTGGGTAGAGAACACGCTTCAAGGACACCCTCAAAGCCTCCTTGAAGAAGTGCAACATCCCCAACAACACCCTGGGATATCCCTGGCCCAAGATCGCTCAAAGTGGTGGAGAAGCATCCGGGAAGGCGCCGAACACCTCAAGTTTCTTCGCTGGGAGCACGTAGAAGCCAAGTACAAACAGTGACAACCCAAGCATCCCACCCACCCGTCCCTTCAACCACCACCTGCCTCATCTGTGACAGAGTCTGTAGATTGCGCATTGGTCTCATCAGTCACCTGAGAACTTAGTGTGGAAGCAAGTCATCCTCGACTCCAGGGACTGCCTAAGAAGAAGAAAACATCAGATGCAAACTCATCCATGAAGCCCCCATTGCATCTTTAAGGGAAATTAGTATAAATATTTATTTGAAACAGGGAAAGTTACAGGACTATGGGAAGAGAGCGCAGGGCCGTGGAATTAGTTTTGGATTATTCTAGCAAAGAGGCGGAAAAGAGAAGGTGAGCTGAAATGGCGGCCTCCTATGGCAGTGCTGCACCTGACCACTCTGGACCGGATGAACTGGGAAGGGGGGTGACTACTTCTTTCACGTGCAAATGGGTGATAAATCGAGGATCACCTGGGCTAGTACCACAACTACCCTGCTGAAGCTGTTTTTATGCTGTTGCTACTGATTTCGTTCAGACTCCAGACGAGCAATGTTTGTGAGTCGGTTCCAGCGTGTACACTGCTAAATCCAGCTCTGCTGTTGTGACAGACTTGTAGACACATGAACTATTGGGTCTATGGTTCTGCAGTTGGGATAAGGGAATTGGATTTAGTCATATAACTGCCAGCAGCTGGCCGGTGGACACTGGTGTCTCTGAATCCAAACTAAAAGTGCCGGTGTGTCAATGTGACTTTAGACACTAAATCCACCAAGAACCAGTGTGCTGTGACCCTTTTTTTAAAACTCAGTCAGAATCTTGGAAAAGACTGGTTAAGGGTTCATAAGAACATAAGAACATAAGAATTAGGAACAGGAGTAGGCCATCTAGCCCCTCGAGCCTGCTCCGCCATTCAACAAGATCATGACTGATCTGGCCGTGGACTCAGCTCCACTTACCCGCCCGCTCCCCATAACCCTTAATTCCCTTATTGGTTAAAAATCTATCTCTGTGATTTGAATACATTCAATGAGCTAGCCTCAACTGCTTCCTTGGGCAGATAATTCCACAGATTCACAACCCTCTGGGAGAAGAAATTCCTCCTCAACTCGGTTTAAAATTGGCTCCCTCGTATTTTGAGGCTGTGCCCCCTAGTTCTAGTCTCCCTGACCAGTGGAAACAACCTCTCTGCCTCTATCTTGTCTGTCCCTTTCATTATTTTAAATGTTTCTATAAGATCACCCCTCATTCTTCTGAACTCCGAGTAAAGACCCAGTCTACTCAATCTATCATCATAAGGTAACCCCCTCATCTCCGGAATCAGTTTAGTGAATCGTCTCTGTACCCCCTCCAAAGCTAGTATATCTTCCTTAAGTAAGGTGACCAAAACTGCACGCAGTACTCCAGGTGCGGCCTCACCAATACCTTGTACAGTTGCAGCAGGACCTCCCTGCTTTTGTACTCCATCCCTCTTGTATGAAGGCCAACATTCCATTCGCCTTCCTGATTACCTGCTGTACCTGCAAACTAACTTTTTGGGATTCATGCACAAGGACCCCCAGGTCCCTCTGCACCGCAGCATGTTGTAATTTCTCCCCATTCAAATAATAATCCCTTTTACTGTTTTTTTTCTTTCCCAAGGTGGATGACCTCACATTTTCCGACATTGTATTCCATCTGCCAAACCTTAGCCCATTCGCTTAACCTATCTAAATCTCTTTGCAGCCTCTCTGTGTCCTCTACACAACCCGCTTTCCCACTAATCTTTGTGTCATCTGCAAATTTTGTTACACTACACTCAGTCCCCTCTTCCAGGTCATCTATGTATATTGTAAACAGTTGTGGTCCCAACACCGATCCCTGTGGCACACCACTAACCACCGATTTCCAACCCGAAAAGGACCCATTTATCCCGACTCTTAGCCAGCCAATTCTCTATCCATGCTAATACATTTCCTCTGACTCCGCGTACCTTTATCTTCTGCAGTAACCTTTTGTGTGGCACCCTATCGAATGCCTTTTGAAAATCTAAATACACCACATCCATCGACACACCTCTATCCACCATGCTCGTTATATCCTCAAAGAATTCCAGTAAATTAGTTAAACATGATTTCCCCTTCATGAATCCATGTTGCGTCTGCTTGATTGTACTATTCCTATCTAGATGTCCCGCTAATTCTTCCTTAATGATAGCTTCAAGCATTTTCCCCACTACAGATGTTAAACTAACCGGCCTATAGTTACTTGCCTTTTGTCTGTCCCCTTTTTTAAACAGAGGCGTTACATTAGCTGCTTTCCAATCCGCTGGTACCTCCCCAGAGTCCAGAGAATTTTGGTAGATTATAACGAATGCATCTGCTATAACTTCCGCCATCTCTTTTTGTACCCTGGGATGCATTTCATCAGGACCAGGGGACTTGTCTACCTTGAGTCCCATTAGCCTGTCCAGCACTACCTCCCTAGTGATAGTGATTGTCCTGTGACCAGCAATTTTTGGCATGGTTTTGTGTCTTCCACTGTGAAGACCGAAGCAAAATAATTGTTTAAGGTCTCAGCCATTTCCACATTTCCCATTATTAAATCCCCCTTCTCATCTTCTAAGGGACCAACATTTATTTTAGTCACTCTTTTCCGTTTTATATATCGGTAAAAGCTTTTACTATCTGTTTTTATGTTTTGCGCAAGTTTACTTTCGTAATTTATCTTTCCTTTATTGCTTTCTTAGTCATTCTTTGCTGTCGTTTAAAATTTTCCCAATCTTTTAGTTTCCCACTTGGCCACCTTATGCGCATTGGTTTTTAATTTGATACTCTCCTTTATTTCCTTGGTTATCCATGGCTGGTTATCCCTTCTCTTACCGGCCTTCTTTTTCACTGGAATATATTTTTATTGAGCACAATGAAAGAGCTCCTTAAAAGTCCTCCACTGTTCCTCAATTGTGCCACCGTTTAGTCTGTGTTTCCAGTCTACTTTAGCCAACTCTGCCCTCATCCCCTTTGTTTAAGCATAGTACGCTCGTTTGAGACACTACTTCCTCACCCTCAATCTGTATTACAAATTCAACCATGCTGTGATCACTCATTCCGAGAGGATCTTTTACTAGGAGATCGTTTATTATTCCTGTCTCATTACACAGGACCAGATCTAAGATAGCTTGCTCCCTTGTAGGTTCTGCAACATGCTGTTCTAAGAAACAATCCCGTATGCATTCTATGAATTCCTCCTCAAGGCTACCCCGTGCGATTTGATTTGACCAGTCGATATGTAGGTTAAAATCCCCCATGATTACTGCCGTTCCTTTTTCACATGCCTCCATTATTCCCTTGATTATTGTCCGCCCCACCGTGAAGTTATTATTTGGGGGCCTATAAACTACGCCCACCAGTGACTTTTTCCCCTTACTAGCTCTAATCTCCACCCACAATGATTCAACATTTTGTTTATTAGAGCCAATATCACCTCTCACAACTGCCCTGATATCATCCTTTATTAACAGAGCTAACCCACCTCCTTTCCCTTGTCTATCTTTCCGAATTGTCAGATACCCCTGTATGTTTAATTCCCAGTCTTGACCACCCTGCAACCACATTTCTGTAATGGGCACCAAATCATACCCATTTGTAATGATTTGTGCCGTCAACTCATTTACTTTATTTCGAATGCTGCGTGCGTTTAGGTATAGTTTTAATACTAGTTTTTAAACCATGATTTTTAGTTTTGACACCTGCAGCCCCTTTATATTCATACATACTGTCCCATCCTATCACCTTGTGGTTTACACTTACCCCAGTGCTACTCTGCTCTGTTCCTCCTGCCTTTTGCATTCTTTCTTGGGGTCCTGTTCATCTGAGCTCTCACCCACTCTAACTAGCTCAGAGCCCTCTCCTCTGAGTTCCGAATATTCCTCGCATTGAGGCACCGAGCTTTCATGCTTGCCTTTTTATTACACTTTGACCCTTTAGAATTTTGCTGTACAGTGGCCCTTTTTGTTTTTTGCCTTGGGTTTTTCTGCCCTCCACGTTTACTCATCTCCTTTCTGTCTTTTGCTTCTGTCTCCATTTTGTTTCCCTTTGTCTCCCTGCATTGGTTCCCATCCCCCTGCCATATTAGTTTAATTCCTCCCCAGCACTAGCAAACACTCCCCCTAGGGCATTGGTTCCGGTCCTGCCCAGGTGCAGACCGTCCAGTTTGTACTGGTCCCACATCCCCCAGAATCGGTTCCAATGCCCCAGGAATTTGAATCCCTCCCTGCTGCACCACTGCTCAAGCCGCGTATTCATCTGAGCTATCTTGCGATTCCTACTCTGACTCGCACGTGGCACTGGTAGCAATCCTGAGATTACTACTTTTGAGGTTCTACTTTTTAATTTAGCTTTAGATGTGAACCCTTCATCGGAACTGGAAGTTGAACCCCTTAATAGGACTGAACAAAAGAGTCAGTGTCAGAGAACAGCTACAACAACTTGCATTTATATAGCACCTTTAATGTAGCAAAACGTCCCATAAGAACATAAGAATTAGGAGCAGGAATAGCCCATATGGCCCCTCGAGCCTGCTCCGCCATTCAGTATGATCGTGGCTGATCTTCGACCTCAACTCCACTTTCTCGCCCGATCCCCATATCTCTTGATTCCCCTCAGCCTTGAATATACTCAAAAGATTCATTATCCATAGCCCTTTGGGGTAGAAAATTCCAAAGATTTGTAACCCTCTGAGTGAAGAAATTCTTCCTCATCTCAGTCTTAAATGGTCGACCCCTTATACTGGGACTATGCCCTCTAGTCCTAGACTCTCCAGCCAGGGGAAACAACCTCTCAGCATCAACCCTGTCAGTCCCCCTCAGAATCTTGTCTGTTTCAATGAGATTACCTCTCATTCTTCTAAACTCCAAACAGTATGGGCCCAAGGTGCTTCAGATGAGCATTATCAAACAAAGTTTGACATCTAGCCACATAAGGAGATATTAGGTCAGGTGACCAAAAACTTAGTCAAAGAGGTAGGTTTTAAGGAGCATCTTAAACGAGGAGAGAGAGGTAGAGAGATTTGGGGAGGGAATTCCAGAGCTTGGGGGCCAAGGCAGCTGAAGACACAGTCACCAATAGTGGAGCATTGAAAATCAGGGATGCACAAGAGGCCAGAATTGGAGGAGCGCAGAGACATGGGGATATGGAAACAAGATTAAGTGTTCGAGATTTGGATCGGAGAGCAGAAGAAACCTTTTTACACCGACGATGGTGAGCTGTGAAATGCACGACCAATGTTAGTGATTGAAGACACCGTGTCAACGTTTAAGAATTGTTTTGATGGATGGTTGAAGGAAAAGGGGAGCAGGTGAGGGACATGGGATTAGGACTGACTGTGGCAACAAATACCAATGCAGACTGCTTGGCCAAACGGCCTATTTCCATGTTGTAATTTCTATGTAATTCTACCTAACTCCCCATTATGACGGGCATCAGCATCCTTGATACTTGATTTCTATCTCCTTTTCTGCCCGTATTCTAACTCGCACCAAGTCCCGTTCACCCATTACCCTGTGCTTGTTGACCTACATTGGCTCCCAATCCGCCACTGCCTCAATTAAAACATTTTCATCCTTGTTTTCAAATTCCTCCATGGCCTTGTACCTCCTTATCTTTGTAACCTCCTCCCGCACTGCCGCCCTCCAAGATCTCTGCGCTCCTCCAACTCTGGCCTCTTGTGTATCTCTGATTTTCATTATTCCACCATTGGTGCCCGTGCCTTCAGTTGTCTAGGCTTTAGGCTCTGTAATTCCCTCCCGATACCTCTCTGCCTCACTACCTCTCCTCCTTGTAGTCGCTCCTTAAAACCTTTCTCTGACCATGCTTTTGATTATCTGTCCTAATATCATCATCTGAGGCTCGGTGGCACATGGTGTTTGACAACGCTCCTGTGAAGTGTTTTAGGATGTTTTACTTACATTAAAGGCGCTGTATAAGTGCAATTTGTTGTTGAGATCCATCCCCAAAATGGCAACCTTTCTACACCTCCCCAGATGCGACGGGATACATTGTGCTTCTCCAGCATCCCCTGTTTCTTCAAAAGTGGAGAAATAGCTGATTTCTAAAATTGCGAAAGCCATTGGGCTAGACTTTCCACTTCACATCGCCCATATATCGCCCAAAACGGACCTCTATCGCCCATTTTGACCAAAAAGTGGAAACTAGGCCAGAAACATTGCCGGAAAATTAAGCCCCCCAAATTTCGGCTCACTTCGCCGAACTGATCGCTGAGGTCATCGCCTGTCCCAACTTTCGGCACATCGCCAGCACTTCGCCGGGCTGATCGCTCACCGAGAACATCGCTGGATAATAATTGCTTTTCCAGGGCCTTCCTCATCGAAATGGGCACTATGGACGCCATTTTGAACTTCGGAGGAAGGGAGGTGGCAGCAAAAAAACTGCAGCTGAGATATTTGTCAGTTATTTAGGCTATTTTACAGATAGATCAACTCAGATTTATACTTGTATTTCATTGTACAATTGTAGCTTAGTACATTAGGCATTTTTTAACTGAAAAGTGCATTTATAACAAGTGAAAAAACTTATTGCTAGTGATAGGGCCTATGCTTTCTGTGCCATTACTCGTAACTGCTCACACGCTGGTTTCTGAAAGGATCAAGTATACAGCCAACGAAGGTACTTGAAAAACAATCTTACCTCAACTTCTCTGAAAACACGTGTCTTGGGAGGCTGCGCTTTCGGAAGGAGGTCATCGATGAGATTTGCGAGCTCGTCAAGGGTGATTTGCAACCTTCCAGCACCATCAGAACCGCACTGTCCGTTGAGGTAAAGGTTACTGCAGCACTAGCCTTCTACGCATCGGGATCCTTTCAGGCTTCAGCTGGCGACATCTGTCGTATCTCTCAGCACGCCACACACTGCTGCATTCGGCAGGTGACTGAAGCCCTTATGCTCACAGAATGAACTTTATAAGCTTCCCAATGACCAGGGAGGGCTTTGGGTTTCTCCAGAATAGCAAACTTCCCCAAAGTGCAGGGAGCAATAGACTGCACACACATCGCCCTGAAAGCGCCTTTACAGAACACGGAGGTGTTTCGTAACAGAAAGGGATTCCACTCCATAAATGTGCAGCTTGTTGACCACAGCCAACTCATTCTGACAGTTAATGCTACATTTCCTGGCAGCATCCATGATACGCAGATCTTACGTGAGAGTGCTATCCCTGACCTGTTTGTCAATCAGCCAGAAGGTCACGGTTGGATGCTGGAAGATAAGGAATATGGCCTTGCCAGCTGGCTGATGACCCAACTGCGTAATCCCGTCACTGAAGCAGGGAAACATTACAATGAAAGCCACATTGTGACACGGAACATCGTCGAGAAGACAATTGGAGTCCTAAAGCAGCGTATCTGATGCCTGGACACTCTGGTGGCAGCCTGCAGTACCACCCTGACCAGGTCGGTGAGTTTATTGTGGTGTGTTGCATGCTACATAACCTAGCAATAAGGAGAGAACAGCAAATGCCTGATGGGGCTGCAGGTCCACCTCCAGAAGGAGGGGAGACGATGAGCCAGCCGGCGAGGAGCAGGAGGAAGAGGAGGTTGGTGAGGACCTCTGGGAGGACCAGCCTGGCGATATAGCCATGGTCCTACCACCCCTCCCCTAGAAGAACAGCACCCCGTGGGAGTTACGCGGCCACAAAGCTGTTGCATCAGCAGCTGATAAAGGAACGTTTTGCATGAACTTACATTGGAGATCGTCACATTTACATTTAGATTAACAATTATGTTTATACAAAAGTTGTATTTACGTTGAGTTATGTTTTAGCCTTGCCTGCACTGGCCTGTCCTTTTGTAGTGCAGTATTTGCATTAATGCCTAACTTAAGTAATATTATTACAAGAGAATAAAGATGTTAAATTATTCAAAATGCCTAAGTTAACTAACCTTATTAGAGAATGCACAACAATTGTTAAAATCATTAACAAAATTTATTGCAAACAGAATTCTTTTCAAACACCCTCCTCCTCAAACCCCTCCCCCCACCAAACTATGAACGAACATTTTAAACAATTTAACATACAATGAGCAATGATCTCTCTCCTCTCTGTCTCTGCCTTCCTCCTCTCTCTCTCTCTCTCTCTCTCTCTCTCTCTCTCTGCCCCTCCCTGTGCCTTCTGCGCATGTGTGGATGACCCCTAACCTCCCGAAACGTGGGAAAAGCCAGTCGGGGCGGGAAAAAAACCCACACATGCGCAGAAGCCCATTGCTAGGGAAGCTTTTGCCTTCGACATCGCTGGCTATTCGGGGGGCAAACGTCACATCGCCAACATTTCGGATCGCCCATTTCACATCGCTGGACTATCGTCGAGTGGAAAATCGCTCCAAAAAAATGGGCGATGTTCCAGCAATCATCAAGGCTGAGATATCGTAATGGGCGATGGCCAGCAAAGTGGAAAGTCTAGCCCATTGCCTTTCAGCAATCATCGCCCATATAAGCGCTGAGATTCAGGCTATCGCCCATATTTGCTGAAAAGTGGAAACTAGCGCCCGATTATAGCCCATTTATCGCCAACCCAACTTTCGGCACTGCTGAATGAGCTGCATCGCCCGGCCTACTTTTTAAAAAAAATGACGTCATCCTTGTGCAAGGTCAAGAATAGTGCTTATAATGGAAACTTGCGCCCGATTATGGCCCAGATTATCGCTGAGCGCTACTTTCAGCATTTCGCCCAAATGATCGCTGGCCCAAAAATACGCCAGAAAATCTGCAATAACTCGATACTATTCGGCAATACGGGGAGGATCTGTAGTAAAAGGCTGTCGGGAGAATCAATTTGTGAGTGATTTTAAGGGCCTTTTTGACTCTTGCCAATCATCTAATCATATTTGTATTTGTTCAGGACAAATTAAGGGCATTTATAGTGATGGGGCCTGTAATTTGTCGAGCAGTATTTATCATTAATCACATGCTACAGAATAGAGATGGGAGAATAAAATGAGAAGTTATAAATAAGTACATTGCTGTAATGTCAGGGTTAATAAATCATGGATTTTCTCCCTCTCTGGTCTGCAGTACAAGTAGAAGCAGAATGTCATCCCATGAGGAAGGAAATGGAGTTCACCTCAGTTGGCTGATAGATCTTATTTTATAAAGCAACAGGGGCTAGAATAAAAGAAAGGCTCTATAATGTTATTGATGGGGACCAGGTCCCCTGTTCTCTGTCAACCTCCGTGGGAGTCTTTTTAAGTCTTTGCCTGAAAAAAAAACGCACATGCGCAGAACGGCCGTTGCTATGGACGCCAGCCTTGCACGACTGAATACATTGCTACGGTCCATTTTACATCGCTAAGGCTATCGCCCAAATTAAAAAGGCGAAACTAGCGGTTTTTAAAATGGGCGATATTCCAGTGATCCTGAAAATTTTTTTAAAAAGCACGGAGGCCGGAAATGTCGCCCATTTTTGGGCGATAGCGACCATAGTGGAAAGTCTAGCTCATAGGCAAAGTGGACATGCTGTTCTTGAAGCTTACATTGAACATGCTTGGAGCAATGCAGCAGGTCAAAGATGGGAATGGGAGGGCTAATTGACACAGTGAGTAACTTCAGGAAAGGTCATGTTTGCAGACACAACAGAGGTGTTGTGAACATGCAATCTGCATTTGAGGGAGAATCTCCATGTTCAAACATTTGCATGTGTCTGACTGTTGCTCAGATCCAGCAAGCCCAAGCTCATGTTTTAAGGGGTATTTAATGAGCTGAAACCCTTCATCAATTTGAGTTGAGCGAAGTAAAGTTGGTTGGAACCTTCAGAAAGATGGGAACGTGAGAATAGATTCAGTAGGGAGGGGGTAAAGCTGGAATTAGAAAGCAAAAATGTAGAAAGTGAGTTTGAAGGACAGAGGAAACAAGCAAGAAAAAAGGGTAAAAAAGCAAATTTAAAAGCTCTTTGTCTAAATGCATGTGGCTTTCGTAACAAAATAGATGAGTTGACGGCACAAATAGATACAAATGGGTATGATCTGAAAGCCATTACAGAGACGTGGTTGCAAGGTGACCAGGACTGGGAACTAAATATTCAGGGGCATTTGACAATTCGGAAGGACAGACAGAAAGAAAAAGGAGGTGGGGTAGCACCGTTAATAAAGAATGGGATCAGTGCGTTAGTGAGAAACGATATTAGCTCAGAGGATCAAGATGTTGAATCGGTTTGGGTGGAGATAAGGAATAATAAAGGGAAAATGTCGCTGGTGGGCGTAGTCTATAGGCTCCTTAACAGTAGCTACACTGTTGGACGGAATATAAATCAAGAAATAATGGAGGCTTGTAATAAAGGAATAGCAATAATCATGGTTGATTTTAACCTTCAGATTGATTGAACAAAGCAAATTGGCCAGGGTAGCCTTGAGGAGGAGTTCATAGTGTATCCGGGATAGTTTCCTTGAACAGTATGTTGCAGAACCAACCAGGGAGCAGGCTTAGATCGAGTACTGTGTAATGAGGCAGGATTAATAAATTATCTCGTAGTAAAAGATCCTCTAGGAATGAGTGACCATAATATGGTTGAATTCAAATTCAGTTGGAGGGTGAGAAAGTTGGATCTCAAACCAGTGTCCTAAGCTTAAATAAAGAAGATGACAAAGGTATGAGGGCAGAGTTGGCTAAAGTGGACTGGAAAATTAGATTGAAGTATGGGACGGATGATGAGCAGTGGTAGACATTTAAGGAGATATTTCATAACTCGCAACAAAAATATATCCCGATGAGAAGGAAAGGCTGGAAGAGAAGGGATAACCATCCGTGGCTAACTAAGGAAATAAGGGAGGGTGTCAAATTGAAAATGTGGCCAAGACTAGTGGGAGGCCAGAGGATTGGAACATTTTTAAAGCCAGCAGAGAACAACTGAAAAAATGATTGAGAGGGAAAATAAATTTTGAAAGTAAAGTAGCACGAAATATAAAAACAGATAGTAAGAGTTTCTACAGGTACATAAAAAGTAAAAGAATGGCTAAAGTAAATGCTGGTTCCCTGGAGGATGAGACTGTGGAATTAATAATGGATAACAGGGAAATGGCAGAGACATTGAACAAATATTTTGTATCGGTCTTCACAGTAGAAGACACTAAAAACATCCCAATAGTGGATAATCATGGGGCTATAGGGAGGGAGCAAACTTAATACAATCACTATCGCTAATGAAGTAGTACTAGGTAAAATAATGGGACTAAAGGCGGACCTTATGCCTTACATCCTAGGGTCTTAAGAGAAGTGGCTGCAGAGATAGTGGATGCATTGGTTGTAATCTACCAAAATTCCCTGGATTCTGGAGCGGTCCCAGTGGATTGGAAAACCGCAAGATAACGCCCCTATTTTAAAAAAAGGAGGCAGACAAAAAGCAGGAAACTATAGACCAGTTAGTCTAACATCTGTCGTTGAAAAAATGCTGGAGTCCATTATTAAGGAAGCAGTAGCAGGACATTTGGAAAAGCATGATTCAATTAAGCAGAGTCAGCATGGTTTTATGAAAGAGAAATCATGTTTGACAAATTTGCTGGAGTTCTTTGAGAATGTAACGAGCAGGGTGGATAAGGGGGAACCAGTGGATGTGGTGTATTTGGATTTCCAGAAGGCATTCGATAAGGTGCTACATAAAAGGTTACTGCACAATATAAAAGCTCACGGGGTTGGAGGTAATATATTAGCATGGATAGAGGGTTGGCTAACTAACAGAAAACAGAGAGTCGGGATAAATGGGTCATTTTCCGGTTGGCAAACAGTAACTAGTGACGTGCCGCAGGGATCGGTGCTGGGGCCTCAACTATTTACAATCTATATTAATGACTTGGATGAAGGGACCGAGTGCAATGTAGCCAAGTTTGCTGATGATACAAAGATGGGTGGGAAAGAAAATTGTGAGAAGGACACAAACAATCTGCAAAGGGATATATACAGGCTAAGTGAGTGGGCAGATGGACTATAATGTGGGAAAATGTGAGGTTATCCACTTTGGCAGAAATAATAGAAAAGCAAATTATAATTTAAATGGAGAAAAATTGCAAAGTGTTGTAGTACAGAGGAACCTGGGTCCTTGTGCATGAAACACAGTTAGTATGCAGGTACAGCAAGTAATCAGGAAGGCAAATGGAATGTTGGCCTTTATTGCAAGGGGAGGTAGAGTATAAAAGCAGAGAAGTCCTGCTACAACTGTATAGAGTATTGGTGAGGTCACACCTGGAGTACTGTGAACAGTTTTGGTCTCAGTATTTAAGGAAGGATGTACTTGCATTGGAGACTGTTCAGAGCAGGTTCACTGGGTTGATTCCGGAGATGAGGGGGTTGACTTATGAGGATAGATTGAGTCATCATCATAGACAGTCCCTCGAGTCGAGGATGACTTGCTTCCACACCAAAAAGTTTACAAATGTTTCAATGAAGGATCTAATTTTCCAGGTCCCGAACAAAATCTTGAAGGGTGGAAGATGCCTGTGCGTGGATTTTTTTAACATGTGGTGGCCGTTGCACACCAGCCACCACACGGGCTTTACAGAGCTAGGTCTTGGTCCAGTGGCAAGGGTTATCCAAGACGACTGGAGACCAGCTCTGCTGCACGGACCTAGTGCACACACACACATCGCAGTGTGGGCTGGCCAGTGCTGCCCCTGGACCCTCGCCTCTTCTGGGCCCTGAACTCTCACCTCTTGGCCCCGATTACGTCCCTCTACAATCTCTCGCCGCTTCCTCGCCCCGACCTCGCTGCTCCTGCAGTACCTGCCCACGCTCCAATCAGCGAATTGGATTTTGGTAACGTCCAATTCAGTCGCCCTCTTCACTGCCGTTGCTCTCCTGCTCCAGCATGTGCTGCTCCCTGGAGTGGTACACCGCCAGGCTACTCCTTCCGCTCCCCGGCCTGCTCCAATGGTGCTCGCAGGCCGGGGGCCGCTCAGACTGCTGGGCCAGGCCGCCACGCTGCTCCTTCCGCCCTGCTCCGATGGTGCTCGCAGGACAAGGGCCGCGTGTGCTGCCCCCGGCTTGCGAGCATTATCGGAGCAGAA
Organism: Pristiophorus japonicus; assembly: GCF_044704955.1. Taxonomy (NCBI): domain Eukaryota; kingdom Metazoa; phylum Chordata; class Chondrichthyes; family Pristiophoridae; genus Pristiophorus; species Pristiophorus japonicus. Next base: position 54,164,954 of record NC_091997.1, read on the forward strand.
CGGGGAGCAGAAGGAGCAGCGCAACAGCCCGGTCCAGCAGTCTAACCACCTAATCCCTCTTTTCAGCTCTTGGTCCCATGTTGTGTAGGTTGGGCCTATACACACTGGAGTTCAGAATGAGAGGTGATCTTATTGAAACTTATAAGATAATGAGGGGGCTCGACAAGGTGGATGCAGAGAGTATATTTCCACTCATAGGGGAAACTAAAACTTGGGGACATAGTCTTAGAATAAGGGGCCGCCCATTTAAAACTGAGATAAGGAGAAATTTCTTCTCTGAGGGTTGTAAATCTGTGGAATTCCCTGCCTCAGACAGCTGTGGAGGTTGAGTCATTGAATATATTTCAGGCGGAAATAGACAGATATTTGAGCGATAAGGGAGTAAAGGGTTATGCGGAGCGGGCAGGGAAATGGAGCTGAGTCCATGATCAGATCAGCCATTTTCTTATTGAATGGCAGAGCAGGCTCGAGGGACCAAATGGCCTACTCCTATTTCTTACGTTCTTATGGATTAGGCTAGTTTCATTCCTGTAGTTTTGAAAGACTACATTAAGAAAACAGTAACTCATGTACAAAGGTGAATGGTGGATTGTGACCATTTACTGTTTGCCTTTCAAGGAACTGGTTCGTATAATTGTATATATTAAATTACTGGTATATATTCACTTGTTCATCTGTAAAAATATATTTGCTTGTTAAGGGCTGAAATGAGTTCTGATGTGATGCTTAAGATGTGAGAGATTCTTTGGAGGCAATTTACAGAAAGGTTTTCTGATCATTATCAAAGACTTAGCTAGAGATCAGGCCGATGCTCTCGGACTGTAAAGATTTACGATGCATTTATGAGAGAAATGTAAAATACAGAAGTCAGAGCGGATGGGGCAGAAAAGACTCAGTGGATATTTAGATCTCTAACTTTACCCATGTCCCTTTCCCTGTGCTTATCCCTGGCTTTGCTTGCTGCATTGGGGGAACCATTATGCCGTTCTGAGTTTTCTCCTGCTTCTCCATTACAAACCAGCAACTGTGTTTCTAACTTCCGATTATAGCCCCCACCACCCTGTATGAAAACGTATATAGGGTGTACTGAAGATTATGACTGAGATGCATTTAATAATTTATTTGGGGATGGGTGATGGGCTTTGAATGTATTGTACAGTAAGAGTAAGTTTTGGGCTCCTGTGAATTGTTGATCAGTTTGAATGGAGTGAGTGAATGGAACAGGAGAAGGTGTCTGGCAACTGGACAAGACCTAACTCTGTCAAGCCCATGTGGTGGCTGGTGTGCAACGGCCAACCCCACGTAAAAAAAAATCCACGCACAGGCATCTTCCACCCTTCAGGATGTAGTTCAGGTCCTTCATAGAAACACCTTTGAACTCATCCTTTTTTTTGGCGAGGAAGCAAGTCATCCTCGATACGAGGGACTGCCTATGAGTGAATGGAACAGGAGAAGGAGTCGGGCAACTGGGCCAATTGAATGTTGAACTTGTCATCTGGGCGCCAAAGCCAGGCTAAACAAATTAAACTTGGGAGACACTGAAGCTCTGTTACCTTTATAAAGATGGGAAACCTGACTGAAGACACCAGTATGAAAATGTACAGCTCAGTTTAGGCCTGTTGCAAAGAATATAACAATTTACCAACTTGCACAGTCCTCCCTCGTGATGGGAGGTTTCGGAATTGTATGTTGCTCTATCTGTGTGTCTTTGTAAACCTGCTGGTGTTCCCTTGTGGTGGGGGAAGTCCGAAACCCACTCACCTTCAGGGCAAATGCTCATCGACTGGCATTCAGCAGAAGTAGTTAACATATATGGTTCACATCCAAACAGGAACTGACTGAGCAGATGCTTTTGGATGGGTTGAGGGAAGCTAAAGGCCCATGATGTGACCCAGGTGGTTAATGCGGCTAATGCTGAATGTGCTGCCTGCCAGCTGATTTCGGTATTACCAAAACCAACCACCTAGGACTTCTGCACGGCTGGCAATTGCGGCTCTCCAAGAGCACAGACAGGCAGAGGAAATGCTCTGGATTGTCCTGAGCCAAGATCAGATTAATGCATCAGCTAGGAGAAGCAAAAGACACAACTTGAAGCAGCACTGCGTAGAGCCACCTAAGCTTGACCCTCCTGCTTTCAAGGGTTGGAGATTTCTTGTTGTGTATCTGGCTGTGCGCTGGGCACAGCAGCGCTTCTGTGGGCATGTCAAGACTCGGGGAAGGAAAATCTGGAGAGTTTATCTTTTACCCAGTTTTCCCCAAATAATTAGAAAAATACATATCGTATATGTTTTATAAAACTGAGGATTTTTGAAAACGCAAGAAGTTTACCACCAAGGAGTCTTCACCAGATTGGGTTGCCTTAGTATGTTGCTTTGTGCTTTTTATGATGAGTGTCCCAGAGCAGTTCAATTGGCTTTGTTCACGAGGCTGCGATTTCTGTCTGACCGGAGGGCTGATCTGGAGTCCTTTGGGTCCTGGGAAAACTTGTTTGTGGCGGAGCACTGTGTAGCCCCAGCTAATAATGAACCTTCCTGGCGTTAAATGGTCTGCATCAACTTTCAGACCAGTCTGAAGTTATGACCCTCATTGTAGTCAATGATTTGATTTGAACCTCTTGTCATACAAGTCTTGTAATCAAGTGCACAAAATGTATTTACTTCAGATTTGGTGGCACTTTCTTGGAAAGAAAGGCCCAGCTGCGGACGCAGATATATTCTGCACAGTCCCACCTATTATTTGTCCCTTTAGACCTTTTATTCAAGGGATTATCGAGGAAACTACAACTGAATTAGTGTTTCTGGCTGTGGAATAAATTCCAGATCTGTGTCAGTTAACAGATTTCTTATTAAGTGTAACATTCTGTAGCTCTCATTACTGTTGAATAACCCATGATTCGGGTGGGTTTTTCAGTTTCCAATTTTGTCCCTTCCCCTTTTGGACACACTGATTCTTGCGAGCTTGTCACCTGCCTTCTGCTATCTCACCTAAATGAATGTTTTGTGTGTGTGAGCTCCGAGATTGTTTTACCGTGGGTTACATCACAAGTCAAACCAGATACTGGGCGCTCATCCTACAGCCTTAAATCTCACTGACGGGCTGCAAACCTGAATTCAATAAATCTCTTCATTCGTGATTTCGCACCAGGAAAAAAAAAGACCATGGAAGCTTCTGGATTGTTGTGAAAACCCAACTTGTGTACCTTCAGGGTAGGGAACCTGCCAGCCCTACCTGATCTGGCCTACACATGACTCAAGGCCACATGTAGGCCATGGGCAAGAACTGGAGCCATGCCAGTGTCACCCACATTCTGAGAACAGAAAGAACAGTCCTGTCCTGGTCTAACGTCCCCGTGTACTTTCCAGCTGAACTTACAGGACAGTGATCGGAAGTGCAAACTATGACTGATTTCTTTCTTCGCCTCACAATTGGATCAGCTGCTCATGGTTATCATGTCTGCTACCTTGGCTGTGATCAGCTAACTTGGCACGGACTGGCTTGGGGACCTTCTGCCCCAAAGCCCTATGCTGACCCAGTGAATGCTGAGAAGGTGGCAAACTTTTTGTTGCATGCGTTCCCTGATTCCCTCCAAAAATGCCACCTAATCTGAGAGAGACCCTGAGGTGAGTCGTCAAGAACAGAATGACTCCCTTTGGAGTTTTCGCATGAACTGCATTGGTTAAATTTGACTTTTTTGAGAAAGCCATGCTGCATTCCACGTATTCTCATATCCTGTGACCAACCAGTTTTCCCTTGGCTTTAATTCAGTTAAGCACTTCTGGCCTTGAAATATAATACAAGAAAATGGCATTGTACCAGTATGGAGATAATCATTGCATTGGTAAACTACATTCATGTTGGCATTGTTACAGTGGCAATGCAAGCCTGTTTTTGTGCTTCACTTATCAAGCATGCTTTCCTCTTGGTAGGTTGTGACATCACCATACCATTCCCTAACTAAGATCTGCATCCTACTACCCTGGGTGGCTAGGGAGAAAAGGTGACAGAATGTATCCTACCTGTCACACACAACCCATTTCCTTGGTGTGGGGCTGGCGATGAGGGACACAGTGAATTTAGTGCAAATGAACATCACCACTGATGAGTTTATGTGGAGAGACTAGAGATGTTGGGATTGTTCTTAGAGCAGAGAAAGTTAAGGGGAGATGTATTTAGAGGTGTTCAAAATAACGAGGGGGTTTGATGGAGAAACTTTCCACTGGTAGGTGGGTCAGTAACCACAGATTTAAGATAATCAAAAAAACAACTTGTATTTATATAGCTCCTTTAACATAGTTAAACGTCACAATGCACTTCACAGGAGTGTTTAAAAAAATAAAAAAAATTTGACACCGAGCCACATAAGGAGATATTAGGGTAGATGACCAAAAGCTTGGTCAAAAAGAGGTAGGAGTGTCTTGAAGGAGGAGAGAGGTGTTTAGGGAGGGAGTTCCAGAGTTTAGGGCCCAGACCGCTGAAGGCACGGCTGCCGATGGTGGAGCGATTTAAATCGGCAATGCGCAAGGGGCCAGAATTAGAGTAGTGCAGATATGTTGGAGAGTTAGGGAATGGACCCAAGACAATGGTTTCAGTCTTCCCAATATTTAATTGAGGAAATTTCTGCTCATTCAGTACTGGATGTAGGACAAGCAGTCTGACAATTTAGAGTCAGTGGAGCGGTCGAGAGAGGTGATGGTGAGGTAGAACCGGGTGTCGTCAGCGTGCATGTGGAAACAGACGCTGTGTTTTTGGATGATGTCACTGAGGGGCAGCATATAGATGAGAAATAGGAGGAGGCCAATGATAGATCCGAGGGGACACCAGAGGTAACGGTGCGGGGGCGGGAATCACATTGCAGGTAATTCTCTGGCTACAATGAGAAGGAAGAGTTGAGAATTTTTTTACACAGCAAGTTGTTATGATACAGAATGCATACCTGAAAGGAATTTCTGGATAGTTCTCTCCAGTATATCGTCACACATCTGCGGGAAGGGAAATGTGTGACTTGTCAGTCAGCAAGGTAGGGGAAACCTAGGGAAGGTGGAGAAGGTGCTCCCGCAGGCACTGGTCCTATCCAATAACAACAACTTGTATTTATATAGTACCTTTAATAAAGTAAAACTTCCCAAGGCGCTTCACAGGTGTGTTTTAAGACACAATAAATACATTTGACACCAAGCCATATAAGAAGATATTAGGGCAGATGGTCAAAGAGGTAGGTTTTAAGGAGCATCTTAAAGGAGGAAAGAGAGGTAGAGAGACAGTGAGGTTTAGGCTGGGAGTTGCAGAGCTTGGGGCCCAGGCAGCTGAAGGCACGGCCACCTATGGTTGAGCAAATATAATCAGGGATTCTCAAGAGGGCAGAATTTGTGGAGTGCAGACATCGCGGGGGGGGGGGGAGGGGGGTGTTGTAAGGCTGAAGGAGATTAGAGATAGGGAGGGGTGAAGGTGAAATGTACTTGCTAGCTGTGAGAATAAGTATGGAGGATGCCCGGAATGCTAACCAGGGTGCTGTGAGGAAGTTTCAATCGTAACTTTCAAAAGGGAATTGGATATATACATGAACAGGAAATATTTGCAGGGCTATGGGAAAGATCAGAGGATGGGAGAATTGGATAGCTCTTTCAAAGAGCTGGCACGATGGGCTGAATGACCTCCTGTGCTGTAAGATTTTATGAAGCACCAACCCTGCTTTGCAATATAAATACAGCAATGCTATCACTACAAGCATAACAGCTCTTTCAAAGAGCCGACACAGCCACAATGGGCTGAATGGCCTCTGTCTGTGCTCTATGATTCTACACCGTGACCCCCCGACGTGAGAACAACTCCACAGGTCGGGTACAAAACAGCTGGAGCGGCGTACCATTACAACTTCCAGCTCGAGCTGCTCCAGGCATGCAACGGCTTCAAGGTGGATGACCTGGTGATGTCATCAGAATCCAGGTCGCTGTTTGGAGCGTGGGCGGGAGCATTGGCGGGGCCCTGGTAAAGCAGAGGAGCGGGAAGCTCGTGGCAGAGGTGCGGCGAGTGATTGAGGCGGAGTAGCGTTGAGGGATCGTGGCTGAGGTTCGGCGGGTGATCGTGGCGAAGGTTCGGCGAATGTTTGGTGCGGAGGTGCGGTGGGAGATCGTGGCGGAGGTGAGGTGAGTGCTTTGTGGCGGAGGAGCAGTGAGAGATCATGGCGGAGGTGTAGCAAATGAGGGTACGGGGCCCAGAAGAGCCGAGGGCCCGGCGGGGGGGGCAGCACGGGCCAGCCCACAATGCGATATGTGTGCACACCAGGACCGTGCAGCAGAGCAGGTCTCCAGTCATCCTGGTTAATCCTTGCCATTGGATAAAGGCCTAGCTCTGTCAAGCCTGTGTGGTGGCTGATGTGCAACGGTCACCACACGTTAAAAAAATTGACGCACAGGCATCTTCCACCCTTTCAGCTGGAGCTCAGGACTGGAACATCGGGTCCTTCATTGAACTCGTGAACTCGTGGAAGCAAGTCATCCTCGTCCGACGGACCGCCTATGATGATGACTAAAGCATAGTGAGTTTGTGCAGTCTTCATATAGCTGCATTGTAGACTTTCTCCCCCTAAATCCAATTTTGGTAACCAGCAGTGGACATTTTAAAACTATCCTGCTATGTCCGTTTTAACTGGAACAAACAGCTAGTCAAACCAGATTATAGACTTGGTGCTCCCAAATATGGATCATTCCTGGAGAGCACTGTTTAATTTGTATAACGTTGGTGATTATAGGTGTGTCTCCAGTGTTGAATAGTTTAAGAAGGCAAATTAAGAGCATCATACAATAATTGTATTGCTTAAGTGTAATTTCCCCCTCCAACAATGTATTAGTATCAATAAGTGCACTGAGTGTTGTCAGCATGTTGTACATTGGATGAGATGTTAAATTGAGGCCCCATCCACCTGCTTATGTAGCATAAAAGGTGGTGTGTCAGCTGTGGCTCAGTGGGTAGCACTCTCGTCTCTTGAGTCAGAAGGTTGTGGATTCAAATCCCACTCTAGAGACTTGAGCACAAAATCTAGGCTGTCGCTCCAGTACAGTGCTGAGGGAGCACAGCACTGTCGGAGGTGTTGTCTTTTGGATGAGACGTTAAACTGAGGCCCTTCCTGCTCTATTAGGTGGACGTAAAAGATCCCGCGATATTATTTTGAGGAGGAGCAGGGGAGTTCTCTCCGATGTCCTGGGGCCAATATTTATTCCTCAATCAACTTCATTAAAAAACAGATTATCTGGTCATTATCACATTGTTGTTTGTGGGAGCTTGCTGTGCGCTAATTGGCTGCTGCATTTCCCACATTACAACAATGATTACACTTCAAAAGTAGTTCGTTGGCTGTAAAGTGCTTTGGGACGTCCGGTGGTCGTGAAAGGCGCTATATAAATGCAAGTCTTTTTTTTCTCTTCATAAAAGGTCCCGTGGCGCTATTCGAAATGATCGTAAGGCGTTGTCCCGGTTTCCTAGCCAGCACTCAGCCCACAACCAACCCCTCCAAAAACATTGTCTGGTTCTTCATTCATGTGCTGTTTGGGGAATCTTGCTTTATGAATCTAGGTCCATGTGACTGCAGCTTAGCTGTCCCCCCATTTATCCCGACAGCCGCCTATATTGGGCAAATGCGCTGACCATTTGGTATCAATTACAATGGCGCCGCTTATAACCTATTAAACGTGCCGCCTATTTCGGGAAGTTCGAGCAGTTGTTCGCATAATCTCTCCCTTTACCATTGCAGTGTTATCCGTCACAAATGAATATATTACAAACTTTTCAGTGACAAACATGAGAGATTGAGCTTGGCCTCTCACTGTAATCAGATCAGTTTCCTGCAGACCCGACCAACACGTTGAACAACTCCTCTGCCCCGGAACGGACCCCAATGCTTTCTCAATGGCTTTGTTTACATCATCCACTGTACGGGCACAAGTTTCCACCTGATTTGCGCTTGATTTTTAGGAGCAACTGGTGGAGAACGGACTATCTTAGAAATCGCAATTCTCCACATTTTTTTTTTCTGCAGTTCTACTTTGGAACAGAATTTTTTCTTCAAAAGGGGGCGTATCCGGCCACTGACTCCTGATTTCAAAGTTTCCACAGTGAAAACATACTCCAAACTAAAGTAGAATGGAGCAAGTGAAGATTTTTGTAGAACTGAAAAAACCTGTTCTACACATTAAAAAATCAGGCGCAGGTTACAAATTAGGCGTCCAGAACGAGGTGGGGGGGAAGGGAACTCATTAAATTCTACAATAAATCCTTATTTATACTTCTACAAATATTATACAAATAAATCCAACCTAAATAAACATTTATAAGCAAAGAAAAGATTAAATAAACCATCTTCCTACCTGTGTGAAAGTGCTTCAGGCACGGAGAATTCTGCAGTCAGCCTGAGGCGCCCGTTCTTCCCGCGGGGGGGGGGAGGGGAGGCGCCTGTTCTTCCTGCGCGGGGGGGGGGGGGGGGGGGGGAGAGGAGAGGAGGCGCCCGTTCTTTCCTGCGGGGGGGGGGGAGGCGCCCGTTCTGCCCGCGGGGTGGGGGGGGGGGGGGGGTGGGAGGAGGAACCAGTGAGAAGGCTGCACGTGCTGATGACAATGTGCTTTTATTAAAAAAATGTTCAAAAATTAAACAGCTACAAAGAACTACAAAAATGGCCGAGTGCCAATGTTTTTTTCACACTGAGCATGCGCGAACGCTCCAACGCGCACGCGCAGCGTTGCCGGCAGGAAAAAAACTAATTTAAATAGTACCCGCTCCCTCCCACTTACAAAATTGGCGCGAGTGTAGGCTCCGCCCCTCTGGGCGCCGCACCAGGCAGACAAGGAGCTGCAGAACGCTCCAGAATCGCGAGTTATTTTTTTAGGCGCGAAAAACGGGCGCCCCTTTTTATCGTGTGGAAACTTGGGCCCTATATAGCGGGCAAATCGCATCGACACCAAGGTGCCCGCTATAAGAGGTGGGGACTGAATATGGTGTATATACAGTGCCCCAGGTAGGATAAGTAGCAGTATAATATATGTATGTAAATATATATGCACACACACACCGGGAGTATCAAATTGAAAACAAAGACATACAATGTGGCCAAGACTAGTGGGAGGCCAGAGGATTGGGAAATTTTTAAAGCCAGCAGAGAACAACTAAAAAAATGATTGAGAGGGAAGATAGATTATGAAAGTAAAATAGCACGAAATATAAAAACAGATAGTAAGAGTTTCTACAGGTACATTAAAAGGAAAAGAGTGGCCAAAGTAAATACTGGTCCCCTGGAGGATGAGACTGGGAATAATGGAGAACAGGGAAATGGCAGCGACGTTGAACAAATATTTTGTATCGGTCTTTGCGGTAGAAGACACTAAAAACATCCCAATAGTGGATAATCAAGGGGCTATAAGTAGGGAGGAACTTAATTCAGTCACTATCACTAATGGGTAAAATAATGGGATTAAAGGCAGACAAGTCCCCTGGACCTGATGCCTTGCATCCGAGTGTCTTAAGAGCAGTGGCTGCAGAGATAGTGGATGCATTGGTTGTAATCTACCAAAATTCCCTGGATCCTGCTGTACCTGCCCACGCTCCAATCACTGACCTGGGTTATGGTGCCCTCCAATCCAGTCTCCCTTTTCACAGCCGTCTCCCTCCCTGACCGCCTTCGCTGTACTTTGCAGTGGCATGCTGCCGCACCTCCGCTCCTAAAAGAATGGACACACACACACACACACACAAACAAAGGGGCAGGGAGACACACACACTAACAAAGGGGCAGGGAGACACACACACACTAACAAAGGGGCAGGGAGACACACACACAAACAAAGGGGCAGGGAGACACACACACACTAACAAAGGGGCAGGGAGACACACACATACTAACAAAGGGGCAGGGAGACACACACACACTAACAAAGGGGCAGGGAGACACACACACACTAACAAAGGGGCAGGGAGACACACACACACTAACAAAGGGGCAGGGAGACACACACACACTAACAAAGGGGCAGGGAGACACACACACACTAACAAAGGGGCAGGGAGACACACACACACACACACACTAACAAAGGGGCAGGGAGACACACACACACTAACAAAGGGGCAGGGAGACACACACACACACACACACACACTAACAAAGGGGCAGGGAGACACACACACACTAACAAAGGGGCAGGGAGACACACACACACTAACAAAGGGGCAGGGAGACACACACACACTCACAAAGGGGCAGGGAGACACACACACACACACTAACAAAGGGGAAGGGAGACATATACACACACACACGATAACAAAGGGGTAGGGAGACACACACACGATAAAAGGATGCGCGCACACACACACACACACACTAACAACGGGGCAGGGAGGCACACACAGTGTAGTCACTGTTGTAATGTAGAAAACGTGGCAGCCAATTTGCACATAAGCAGGCTCCCACAAACAGCAATGTGATAATGACCAGATAATTTGTTTTATTGATTGAGGGATAAATATTGGCCAGGACACCGGGGATAACTCCCCTGCTCTTCTTCAAAATAGTGCCATGGGATCTTTTGCGTCCACTTGAGAGAGCAGACGGAACCTCGGTTTCACGTCTTATCCGAAAGATGTCTTGGGTGTGATGTGCAGCAGTAGGTCTGTATAAAGTGTATACACAGTGTCTTAGGTGTGATGTGCAGCAGTAGGTCTGTATAAAGTGTATACACAGTGTCTCGGGTGTGATGTGTAGCAATAGATCTATATAAGGTGTATTCACAGTGTCTTAGGTGTGATGTGCAGCAGTAGGCCTGTATAAAGTGTTGCGTCCATGGTGACTTGAGGCACTTTCATCTTGATGCTTGGGTCCGAGTTGGGCGGCGCTCAAATGGACACCTGCAGCCTCCGTGCACTGCTCTCCCTGATTTACAGTGTGATCTGCTGCCGCTCCGGAGATTTGTTGCCGGCTTTATTTGGAGATGATTTGTGGCATGGAATCCTCTTCTGTGAATCAGGCCCAGCATAAGGTAGTGCCTCTCGGGAATTCATTTTGTGCTAGGGCCAGTTCGAAGAGACTGCCAAATAGACAGTTGCCAGACAATATCAACTGCATTCTGATTGGTGTACACACGTTGTTCTGTGTGTTTATAATTAGGAGAGGGGTTGTTTGAGTTTGAAGCGTGTGGACCCTTGCTTCCCCCATCTCCCTGGAAGATTAGCTAGAAAAGCTGTGAATCTGAGAGCTGACAGCTAAATGGGGTCAGCTTTCTGCAATCCGCCCATGCAGATTTGCTTACTCAGCCTGGATTCCATGTATATAGAGCCCCTTTGGGGATAATTTAACCAGATATGTCGGCCCTGTACAAAATATATTGCCACTTTGAGAATCCTTTAGAATCTATCCAGAGGCTCGGAGGCCTATTTGGGAATCCCGGAGAGCAGCAGATTGACTTTTTCAGTCTTCTTGTGACACTCATTTTATTAGCTGTTGAACACAGCAAACTATCTTGGGTTTTCTAATAAAGGCTCAGCTGACTGTGGAACTTTGTGTACTATGTGGTTAGCTGGGGGTTGCTTTTAAGCGGCGGCTGTGAAGACTTGGAGCTGTCTCTGGGATTGTAACACTGGACAAACGAAGGCATTCCAAAGGATGAAGATGCAGGATTTGCTGACACACTTGGCGCTCAGCAGAACCAAAAAGCTTGTTTTGCTAGTTAATGTCTACTGGTTAACTAATGTTGGCTCACCACTTTGACTGCAGACGTAACCTAACCAAGGTAGAAGCTGACCGGTCCAAATATTGCATTTTAAAGATATATTGTCAATAGGGACTGGAAGAAAACACGCAAAAAAATCCCTATTAGTCCAGAAATACTTCACATTTTCAGATGGCTTGTTAATGTTTGGGGATGAAATCCAAGTAAATTAATTGAATTGCTATATTCCCATTAATCAACTGAAGTGAACCTTGCTGGTGTTTTGAAGTGTAAGACCGCCGTTTCTTTAACTGAATATCTTGTCTGCTCCCTTCACAGTTGCCATAGATGCCTGTTGAGCAGAGGAAGTTCTGCCCAGACTTGAACTGAATTTACAACATTGCCTGCTGCAAACATGGGTAAGTGTTTTTGCTCCTTTTCCTTGCAGCTGACCCCTCTTAAACAGTTTAACTCCTTGATGGGCCATTTATTAACATGTACAACTGACCTTACCAGGAGACAGGATTATCCAGCCAGGACACTTTAGCAAGCCATGGTGTTGTTTGAAATGCAGCATCCTAAACCTTGAGCTGTTTAAAAAAAAAATTCAAAATTCCTCCCCCACGCCCTACCCCCCCCCCCCCACACCCCCTAGTTGAAAGCATTGACAGTCCAGTTTCACAAATCACCAGCAGTTGCTCCTTTCTTCTTGTGTGAGAGAAGTCGGTGAGTCTCGACATTTTTGACTGAAGAGTCTACAAGTGGGAGGGGTTTGGAGCGTAGCAAATTAAACCGCGGGTCATTACATCCAGGTCACTTTGCGCTTGCCCACTTTGAGCAGGAGGCCCTGGACAGTGATTAGGAATGGGAATGCTTTCTCTATTGTTTGTTCCCCTCCTAGAGGTGTTGAAGGCAAAGGTGGAGATCAGCCAACTCAGCAGAGTCCGGATCAAACAGAGCCCCTGCTGGTCTATATAGGTCAGCCCTCTGGTTAGCAGGTAACCCTCATTCAGGAAAGAGCTTGATGCTGCAGTGGAAAATTATATGCTGGCTATTATGGGAAGGTGAGATCAAATGGAATGTAGGGCTGCCTTCATGAAATCCATGTTCTGCTCTTGTGCTGGGCTGGGAATCCATCGATAGCAATGGACCGTTTAAGCTGTGGTGCAGTCATGTTGTACACTATAGGAAATGTGTGTCCCCACGTTTTTTTGCATTGCATGTTTTTTTTTCCAACCCCCAGAATCGCTCCCTTGGCAAGACGGCTAATTGTTGACCTTCCAACCCTTCAAGATGTCGGTGTCTGCCTATTAGGAGGTGTGCGAGTGACTTGCCCTGACTTGCCCGCTGGCCGATAATCTAGACAAAATTAGAAATTTGGGGAATTAAGGGGGCCAAATTTGTAATTATTGGTGCTTACGTGATTTTTTTTTTTGAACAATGTTTCCTTTTTAATTTCTCTTGCCTGTCTAGTTCGCAATGGCAGTTAATATTCATCTGACTGTAAAGTTTAGGGTATTCACACTAGCAGTAGCAACAACAACTTGCATTGATATAGCATCTTTAACATAGCAAAATATCTGAGTGCCTCACAGGAATGTTATCAGATAAAATTTGATACCAAAATATATAAGGAGATACTTGGACAGGTTACCAAAAGTTGGGTCAAAGGTCTTAAGGAGCATCTTTTTAAAAATTCATTCCTGGGATGTGGGCATTGCAGGCAAGGCCAGCTTTTATTGCCCATCCCCAATTGTCCTTGAGAAGGTGGTGGTGAGCCGTCGCCTTGAACAGCTGCAGTCCGTGTGGTGAAGGTGCTCTCACATTGCTGTTTGGGAGGGAGTTCCAGGATTTTGACCCAGTAACATTGAAGGAACATCGATATATTCCAAGTCAGGATGGTGTGGAACTTGGAGGTGGTGGCGTTCCCAAGCGTCTGCTGCCCTTGTCCTTCTAGGTGGTAGAGGTTACGGGTTTGGGAGGTGCTGCTGAAGAAACCTTGGCGAGTTGCTGTTGTGCATCTTGTAGATGGTACACACGGTGCGCTGGTGGTGGAGGGAGTGAATGTTTAAGGTAGTGGATGGGGTGCCAATCAAGCGGGCTGCTTTGTCCTAGATGGTGTCAAGTTTCTTGAGTGTTATTGGAGCTGCATTCATCCAGGCAAGTGGAGAGTATTCCATCACACTTCTGACTTGTGCTTTGTAGATGGTGGGAAGGCTTTGGGGAGTGGGGAGGTGAGACACTTGCCGCAGAATAACCAGCCTCTGACCTGTTCTTACAGCCACAATATTTATGTGGCTGGTCCAGTTAAGTTTCTGGTCAATGGTGACCATGCCCCCCCCCCCCCCCCCCCCAAGGATGTTGATGGTAGGGAATTCGGCAATGGTAAGGCCATTGAATGTCATGGGGCAGTTGTTAGACTCTTATTGGAGATAGTCGTTGCCTGGCACTTATATGGCGTGAATGTTATTTGCCACTTATCAGCCGAAGCCTCAATATCATTCGGTCTTGCTGCATGCAAACATGGACTGCATCATCTGAGGAGTTGTGAATGGAACTGAACACTGCAATCATCAACGAACATCCCCACTTCTGACCTTATGATGGCGGGAAGATCATTGAAGAGCTGAATGGTTGGGCCTAGGACACTGCCCTGAGGAACTCCTACAACCATGTACTGGGCCTGAGATGTTTGTCTTCCAACAACAACAGCCATCTTCCTTTGTGCTGGGTATGACTCCAGCCAGTGGAGAGTTTGAGTAGGAGCAGGTGTAGGCCATTCAGCCCCTCAAGCCTGCTCCACCAGTCAATAAGATCATGACTGATTCTCTACCTCAGTGCAGGAAAGTGCAGTTATCATCATATCCCTTGAAGCCTTAATATTCAAAAATCTATCAATCTTTGTCTTGAATATACTCAACAACTGAGCAGTCATGCTCTTCCTGTGCTATGTGGGAACTCGGGGATGACTACTATGTGTGCGGGAAGTGTATCCAGCTGCAGCTCCTGTCAG